>NC_072427.2:22771250-23102500 GCF_028878055.3 Symphalangus syndactylus | reverse complement strand
AAGAAAAAAACACAGATTAGCAGGAAAATTGATCAGACACTTGAAAAACTAGTTCACAGAAAAATCAAAATGTCAAGAAGATTATGAAGAGAGAAGAGAAATTACAGTATCTTTGAGAACTAAAAGCACATAAAGACATGCTTGCACAAAAGTACAAAGTTGTTGTAACACTGAGAGAAAATCTAAATGCTCATTGATATGAGTCTGGTTAAATAAATTATGTAATGTCCTCTTACATCACCAGTTAAAAAACAAGCCAACTGGGTGCAGTGGCTCACGCCTGTAATCCCAGCACTTTAAGAGGCTGAGGCGGGTGATCACTTGAGGTCAGGAGTTCAAGACCAGCCTGGCCAACATGGTGAGACCCTGTCTCTACTAAAAAATACAAAAATTATCCAGGCATGGTGGCTGGCACCTACAATCCCAACTACTCAGGAGGTTGAAGCACGAGAATTGCTTGAACCCGGGAGGCGGGGGTTGCAATGAGCCGAGACCATACCACTGAACACCAGCCTGGGCGACAGAGCAAGACTCCATCTCAAAAACAAAAAAACAAGCCAAATCATGAGAACTGATAGGCAAAAAAAACTCAGTGAATAAAAAGAAATTGTAAAAGAATTTATACCTAATGATCAATTCTGTATACTTCTCAAAAGCATACATGTTTGTATGGAAAGGTGCACACATACACATCCATCAGAAATATCTTAATAGACGCAACCGTTCATACTGTTTAGACCTCTAAAAAGTGGAACTGGTTAGGAGCTTGTGGATGGTAGAGGGTGACTTTTACTTTCCATTTTATATCCTTCTGTGCCATTTGAAGTTTTTATAAGTTTTATAAAACTTTATGTACGTCTTAATTTTACAATATAAATTATCAATACATATTATGCATCCTCAACCACTTCACCTCACCCCAGGAAGGATACACACTAATATGATAACAGGTGTAATCTCTTGGCAGTGTGATTGAATACATGACGTGTTTGTCAATTTCCTTGCCTGGATATTCTGGATTTTTTTACAACAAATATATAGCATATTATATATGTAATAAAAATTGTTTTGAAAATGCATATAAATTAGAAAGCTTTACTGAACTGAAGAAAACCTATTTGGGCAGATTGGTTGGCCTCTCTTGCAAAATCTTTGTGGATGTAGGCTGTGGTATCTTGGGGAAGCATTTGTCTAGGGGTGTGTGTGTGTGTATATGTGTATATTCCAACCACTGTCCCATTGATAATTACACACTTTAGTGAAACCTTGCAAATCAAACGCCCTTGCAGTTGATTTTAGCCAAAAAGGCTCAAACTTGAGGAAAATGTTCTTCTGGGTGGAGCTGCCTACTATATAACTCTTGGAGAGAAAGCACACTGCAGAGCACCTAGGCAAAGCTAGGAACAAGGAGCATCCTATAAGGATCATCTCCTAAACTGGAATTCCCTTTCATTTCTGCAACCCTCCACTAAAGTTTGATACATTTGTAGAAGTCTCTGTGATATGCTGATAAGGCAGTACTTCCCAAACATTTTACCTAAACATGAATCATCTAGAAAACTTGTTAAAACACAGACACCTGCTCCACCCATAGAAATTCAGGTCCAGCAGTTTAGGGTGGAGCCCAAGAATGTGCCCGACCACCAGCCTCCCAGGTGATGCTGATACTGCTGGACTGTGAGCCACATTTTGAGCAGCACAGGTGCAGGATATAGAGAGGGAGAACTCAAGTCATAAAGGGCAGAAAGAGAGGACTGGTCCATAGTCACAAACTTTTCAGCATTTCTTCACTGTCCTGCAAGAGACAGCCCAGTTCCAGGTCTGACCAGAAATGAAGTGAGAATTCTGTGAGGCAGAGGATTTTAAGGAGGCAGGAGCCAGGAGTACCAAGTGCTCTGCAGATGAGGGCTTAAAAAGGCCTTTTGGATGAGCAGTAAAGAGACTGTTAATGTGCTTTGCCAAAGAAGTTTCAATCAAGTAGCTGGCACAGGAAGCTGTGATCTGAGGCATACATGATGATGAAAAATTAGAGACAGCAAGTGTAAACAGTTTTCTCAAGACTTGGCAGTAAAGAGTAGGTGAAAGATTAGGGTGGTTGCTGGAGATGTGATTATGTTTAAAAGAGTGTTCTATATATATATAAAATTTAAAAATATTTTTATATATAAATATTATACACCCATATACATACACATATATAAACATACATGTAAATAAACACATACGTATATACACACATATGTATATACATGTAAATACATAGACATTTTTAAAATTATACTCTTATTTAAGATGGGAAGAGAGCCGCTGGTCATATTAACACTGATAGGAAAGAGAGAGTGAAAGAAGATAAAGGAAAGAGAAGGGATGATGGGTGGAGTGAGTCCTCTGAGGACACAGAGGAGCTGGAATGCAGAACACAGATGGAGGGATTAATTAGTCTTGGAAAGGAAGACAGACATTTGTGCCTCTGTAGCAGGAAGAAGCAGGGAATGGATGGGTGCAGCTGCAGGGCGAGGTCTCTTCTGATGGTTTGTGTTTTACTTGGGTTTTTTTTTTCTAATCTTCCTTGGAGGCTTGCACAGAATCAGTTTTTGTATTATGGTGCATAAATGTTTGAAAAGAAGGTATATTTCCTCACCATGCAATGCTCTGTTACCTATTAATGTAACATTAGTAATTATATTGCACAGATTCTTTATGTAATTTTCACTCACTTCAATGTATTAAAGTCTCTCAGAAGTTTCACTGATTTCAGTTTCATCTTATATTAACTACAGGGGATTTTTCTTTACATATTTTGATGTAATGGCATTTGGTTCACAAATTCTTTAAACTGTTTTTTGATTATCAACAAAGTACTCATTTTGTATTTTTGCTTGAAATTCTACTTGTACTGATACAAAGACTATTACCCACGCTTTCTTTATCTTGCCCTTCAGAATGGGCCATTCATAAATCGCAGACAAATGGCCTCCTGGTAAAGGCCCCCCTCGGTCTGGAGGTAGACCTGGGGCTGGAGGCGACAATAAAGAGAGGAAGCAATTCTAAATACAGTAAGAAAGAGCAGACTGCTGCTTGTGGTTCAGCACAAGCTCAGCATAGACTGCCTGAAACCTTCTATCAGAAGAATGCAGATGGCATTGCCAAGCAGGTCTGATTCTAAGCCTGCTTTGAAATCTTATGCTTTCTAATGGTCTATAAGCCAATTATTGAAAACATATTGGATGGTGGCTGGGTGTGGTGGCTCATGCCTTTAATCCCAGGACTTTGGGAGGTTAATATAAGAGATCACTTGAGGTTAGCAGTTTGAGATCAGCCTGGACAACATAATGAGACCTTGTCTCAACCAAAAATTTAAAAATTAGCCAGGTGTGGTCATACATGCCTGTAGTGCCAGCTACTTAAGAGGCTGAGGCAGGAGGATCCCTTGAACCCAGGAGGTTGAGGCTGCAGTGAGCCATGATTACACTATTGCATTCAGCCTAGGCGACCATGTCTAATTTAAAAAAGAAAACATATAAGATGGAGAGAAAAGGCTTCCTCTCCATCCCATCCTATGGTGTTGCTAACAGTAGGCTCATGTCTGGGACACCTAGATTTGTTGTTGATGGTGGTAACTGGTTCCTGCTGATCACATTCATTGTTTGGAATTATTCCAAAACTGTCTCATTGAAATTTGGTGGTAAGAGATTCTTGATACTGCTACTCACTGTGCCATGTACCAGAGCTCCTTCTTGTCACTCTTTAAATGCCATTTGCATTATTTTTACTCTATAAACTACTGAGAGAGGCAATATGGTATAGTGGTTATGATCACAGATTCTGGAGCCAGACAACCTGAGTTGGAATACCAGCACCGCCATTTGCTGTGTGACCTTGGGCAAGTTATTTACCCTCTCTGTGCCTAAGTTCCATCTGTGAAATGAGGATAATAGGAATACCTGTTTCAAGGGGTTGTTATGAGTGTTCAATGAGGTAATATATGCAAAGGGCTTAGAAAAGAACCTGGTGCCAATTAGGGGTTGGGTAAGTATAAGTTATTATTAAAACCATGTTGAGCACTTACTCTGCCACCAGGCAACATGCTAAGGAACTTGAGATAAATTACCTCATTCATTCTAATGAAAACTCATTTCTACAATTGAGACAATTAAATTTTACAAGGTTAAAGTGACTTGCCCAAGATCACAGTTTTGCTAAGTATTAGAACCAGGGTAAGGACCCAAAACTACACCTTTAAATCCTTCTACTATGAGACCAAGTGATGCTGTATAAACTCAAATTCACTCATCACACAGTTTCATTTTATGGGTTTCACTTGTTTGATTTTGCAATCACTGGACTGACCTAAGATTCACTGACTTTCCCTCCCACACATAAATGCTCAAGTCCAGCTGTTCCATCATATTTTTTCTATGTCTCATTTCCTGCTGGATATCACAGCTTTGCTAAGTAGCAAGAGGTACAGGAAATAAATTGTCCACACAATATTAACTAATCAATAAACATCAGTTTCAGCCCAGAAGCACTGTAATTTATATCAGATCATTTATTTTCACTATAAAGTTCAACCAGAACTACATCAACCTAAATACATACATTTCAAGGTAAAACAAGGAAAAGGATGTCTTAGTGACTCTCACTTTGACAACCTCACCCCCACTTTTCTATTTTTGTTTTGTTTATTTTTTTATTTTTTTGGTGTGTGTTTTTTTAGTTGGTTGGGTTTTTTTTTCTGAACAAAATTTTCTGTCGAGTATTTATCATGTTACATTTCTAGAACCTGCATTTATTTTCTCCTTCTGCTATTTAGATTCACACACAAACACACACACACACACACACACACCATTCCCAAGACATAAAGTAGTTTTTTAAAAAAATAAGAAAAGTTTTTAAATATATGCTAAGGCTAATAATTTGAACCCTATAGAAAATTGCAAAAAAATAGGTTTTATTTTTAAGGAATGCATTTTTAAAAATCAGATAATGTTGTGAAAACATTTTGTAAACTGAAAAAAAAAAGTGTTTGTTAATTCCCTCACACACCCATAACTATCTGTCATCACTTAGACTAAAAAGAGTTACCGAGGCAGGGCATGGTGGCTCACGCCTGTAATCCCAGCACTTTGGGAGACTGATGCAAGTGGATCACCTGAGGTCAGGAGTTCAAGACCAGCCTGACCAACATGGTGAAACTCCATCTCTATTAAAAATACAAAATTAGCCGGGCATGGTGGCGCGTGACTGTAATCCCAGCTATTCAGGAGGCTGAGGCAGGAGAATCACTTGAACCCAGGAGGTGGAGGCTGAGGCAGGAGAATCACTTGAACCCAGGAGGTGGAGGCTGCAGTGAACTGAGATTACACCATTGCACTCCGGCAATGTGAAGAACAGGGTCTGCACAATTTTTCAAAAGTAGGATAGTAAGGTTTGCTTCAAGCTCATCTGTCATTCTGTAGGAGCAGTGGGGGATTTTGGAAGGCGAAAAAAGGAAAAGTCAATGGGTAGCAACACTGATTCTGCAGCTGGAGGACTGTCTATACACTACTTTGCAAACGGGGGTGAGAAAAATGCAGTATGCCAGTAAGCAAAAGTAGAAAAGCAAATGTAGGAAATTAACAGCAAATTTTTTACAAAGGAAGGGAGGAACACAGCAGAGCTTTGCCTTGTGAAGAACAATCGGCTGCAAACTGAAAACTGACTCGCATGCCTTGAGGTGTTAGGCCACATTACTAAAGTCTCTGATTGCTGAATCTGCAAATGAGTCTCTTCAGCCCTTAGCTCCTATACAGAAACATCTGCTCCCAACCTGAGGTATGTTTATTTACTGGCCTAAATTGCCTTTACCTCAAAAGACCATGGTAACAGGCAGACTGACTAATAATGTATGCTTCTGTGCTCATTGGCAGGGCTAGCTTTGGAACAGCATGCAGGAGATGGGACTATGTCACACAGCATCTAATAACAAATATCTGTCCAGATGTTCTCGAGCATCATAGTGTAACTCTCATTTTCTGCCCTTTATACTGCCTCTAAGAAATCAGGAGGCTGGTGAGGATAAAACAGTCATCTGCCTTCCGACTCTGTAGAGGGGCATCAGACACTGAAAAGCAGAGGCGTTGGCCAAAGGCATGCACCAGTGGCCACCTGGGAAGTTTGGCAACCTACAATTGCCCAGATTTACCCCTCAAAATTCTAGGGTGGGGCCTGAGGATTAGAACCTGGGACAAGTTCCCCAAGTGCTCCTGATGTGCACCCTGGGTTAGGAACCATGGAGCTGGCTGGGCTCTGCCAAGGGGAAACAAGGGGTAGGTTGGTTGAGGCAGCCTTCGCTCCCCTCTGGCTCCATTTCTGTGCTATCTTTGTTCCCTGTCCCATCACTCTTAGCCTCGGTGCACCTCTCGCCTCATGCTCATCTAGCTGTCCTTGGAAGACACTTTGGGAGGGTGGTTAAGCACATGAACTCTGAGGTCAGAACCATCTTGACCACTCACCAGTTGTGAGATCTTGACCAAGGTGCTTAATTTCACTGAGCCTATTTCTCCATTTGTTAAATGGGGAGGGTATAGTAGTACCTACCTTTCAGGGCTATGTTAAGAATAAATAATGTCATACATGACAAATACATAGCACAGTGTAAGCATACAAACTCTGGGGGCCACTATTATTATTATTTTACCAATAAGTATTTTTACTAATAATCCCAGTGCTCTCAGCTGGTTAGCAGGTGTCAGGTCTCCTGGATGACCCCGGGTGTTGCAGTGCTTGGCTACCAATAAGCTGCTTCTGATTTTAATTCACATTCCTCAAGGACTGCTACCATAGGGTTGCTGGTCTAAGTGGGCTCTTCAATTCTGTGTAGGTCAAGTCAACGCACCTTTACTGGAAACACACTGGGTGCCAGGTACTGGGCCAGGTGCATGAGGTTCTTGAGGAGCTCACATACCAATGAGGGGGTCAGTGCAAAAACTAAACCTCCCTCTTGCAGGTTGTGACAATAACATGTTAAAAGGCAACCAAGTAGCAGTTCATGGGAGATAAGAGGAAACTTCACACCAACCCATTCTTGTGGTGTATCTAAAATTTCCTGGGCCCTTTAAGAATAAAGACAAGCCATCACTGTCAAGCCTTTCATTAAAAGTTTGGAAAATTGCTTCATATAAGTTCCTGGGACTTGTTTCTCTAAACTCCATTCAATCCTAAGATCTATTTTTTTTTAAAACAACGAACAAATTACACATACACTTAACAGATTTTCAGAGCTAGAAGAGGTCTTATAAATTGTCCATGCTCACTGTGCAGATGAAAAAGTTGAGGTCCCAGTAAGTGAAGCATCTTGCCTAAGAAGATAGTTAGAGGCCAAACTGAGGTTATTACCCCAGTCTTTGGCTTCCAGTCCAGTTCTATTGCACAATATCATTTATCCCACTGAAATCATAACAGGAAGCAGAATCATCTCCAGCGAAGGCCATGTATTCATTTGTTCAACATTAACTGAGCTCCTATGATGTGTTCAGTACTGCACTAGCACTAGGAATAAAATGGTGAACACCATAGACATGGTGCCTGCTCTTATAAAGCTTACTAGTGGGAGAGGCAAATTAAACAAATAAATGAAATAACCACTTCTTTCCCTAAAGGCTAAGCAAGAACTAAACAGAAAAGAGAAGGGCCTACTTTACATAGAGTGGTCAAAGAAAGCCTCTCTGAGGAGGCTACACTTGTGCTCAAGGTTGAGAAAGAGGTAACTACATTGAAGAGCTGGGAGACACATGTTCCAGGTTCGGGGATGGGTTGGTGCAAAGGCCCATGGGGGGAATGGGCACCTGACATTCTGGAATCTCCCAGAAAGCCAGTGTAACTGGAGATTAGGGAATGAGGAGCAGATGGCAGCACATGATGTAACACAGGGGCCAGATGATACAGGCTTTAAAGGCTTTGGAGAGGGATGTGGATTTTATCATAGGTGTAAGGCGATTCATGAAGAGGCCAGGGAGTTCACAGTCTGTCTGCTTCTCCATGTAAAATACAGTCTATGACATTCCTTCGCAACACAGTCTACATGCTATTTTTCCATTATCTCTCTTCATGCACAGGGCCAGAAGACAAACAAAAACGTGCAAAAGAGCTAGGCAAGGACTAGAACCCAGGAGTCTATATTTCTAGTCACAGGGTCTTCCTTCCAGGCCACACTTTCCCTTGCTGAATTAAATGGAGGAGGTGGCAACTTTTTTTTTTTTTTTTTGAGAAGGAGTCTCGCTCTGTCGCCCAGGCTGGAGTGCAGTGGTGCAATCTCGGCTCACTGCAAGCTCCGCCTCCCGGGTTCATGCCATTCTCCTGCCTCAGCCTCTCCAAGTAGATGGGACTACAGGCGCCCGCCACCACACCCGGCTAATTTTTTGTATCTTTAGTAGAGACGGGGTTTCACCATGGTCTCGATCTCCTGACCTCGTGATCCGCCCGCCTCAGCCTCCCAAAGTGCTGGGATTACAAGCGTGAGCCACCGCGCCCGGCCTGAGGGGGCAACTTTTAATTCCATTAAAAGGAAAAGGGTCTTTGGTTTGAATATTCCTTTCTCAGCCACAATTCTGATAGAAGAGTATGACCAACCAGAATCTCACCCTAGAAAGACGAATGTGGACGTAGAAAGAGATGATGTGGGAAGACAGGAGAATGAAAACCAATCCATGTTACCATGTTAGCAGACCCTTTATATCCTATACAATCTTCCTTGTTATGGAGTAGGTTAAATTTGTAAATGGTTTTTGGGAGTGACAGTCAAAGGAGAAATGAACAGTGGATGAAGGGAAAAAATCTTAAGAATTACCCTGTGAGGCAGCCCCACGATCCACCTAGCCCAGGATTCTATTTGTGTCAAGGAAAGCATTAGAAGAGTGTGTGTTTATCTTCATACTGTCAAAACTTCAGCAAAATGCTGGTGTTCCCAGTTGGCCTTAGGTACCACTGTATCAATAGGCTTGGCTGCCACCATGTAAAAATGGACAAAAAGCTTAGAATAGACAAGCCGATCTTGTTTATTTCCCTCACACATATGTGCCCTGATGTGGACAAGACCAAAATAAGGAATAAACCTGGAAATACAACTAAGTTTCTAAATGCCAAGTCAAGACTCTTTAAACAGATATGTTTGTTGTTGTTTTTAGAGCTTTCTCTCTTTAATACCTGAGTGGCCTCTAGTTTCCTTTTCCAACATCCAAAGCTGTTTATGTTGGTTGTCAGTTCCGTCTCTGTCCTCCTCCCTCTGAACAGGAAATCTGTGTGTTGTATCTGGATAAATTTCTGATTTTTTTCATAGCAAAGGTTTTGGCTCCAGGCTCTTACACCTTGTGTCTGCCTCACTGCGTGATGGAAATGATATCCTGTGTGCAGCCTTGTGCACTTTCTCCAGTGCAGGGCTGTGCCAACAGCATCTCATTGCCATGTCCTGACTCAGGGTGAGTCCCAGGGAAGATTGGAATGGATTCTTGGCAAGGTGTGGATGTAGGAGCTGTGTGGATTCTGCAGGCTCCAGTGATGCACACTCAGGGGGAGACATGGCTTCAATTCCCACATTTCTTTCACACAAAGCATGATTATAGGGAAGTGCTTCCATATGGCCTAGGGAAAAATCCCAGCCAAAAACAGCTTCAGCTGGTCAGTGTCAGAGCTGTAACAGACATGATGGGGCCATAATTAGAATCAAGATGGTGAAGGACTGTGTTTTCACGCAGGCAGGAATCTTTGCTACCTTTAGCCTTAGCTCAATCACATGCATACGGAACCTGATAATATGCCAGCATCCTGTGGGATGTTCCTGGCTTATACCATGTCACTCATGCCCTGCACTGAAGGATCTGTGCCCTCCAGTTCCCCTTTCTACATAGAATTGATTAAAAAAAAAAAGGACATTTTAGGGGTTCTTAACTTGGAATGTCCTAAACAGGCATCAGGAGTCTGAGAACCCCACAAAAAATCAGAATGGCAAATGTGGGGCTTCTAAATACACATGCATTATCCTGGAAAGAAAATGCATAACTTTCAATAGATTCTCAAAAGCATATGTAATCCAAAAGCTGAAAATCAAGAGACAGAGAGAGAGAGAATAATGAACTACCTTGCATTTCAGTACCTCTTCTGCACACTTCTCCAAATAAGACTGCCCTTTGGCACAATTTCATTTGGCATTTACCCTGGTTCAGTTAGAATTATCTCAAGTTCTAATCTTTCTTGGACCCTGAGAAAACGAGGTATTTTCTGATGAGATTTCCAAACTTTCTAAAGGCAACACTAACTCTACGTACTTCCATTACACCCCGATCTGGCTATTGTCTTTCTCCCTTACTCCGCTCATCCACATGCCTTCCTGGATGAACACTTCTCAGTATAGCCTGTCTCTTCAAACTGTGTTCACTGATCTGAGTCCTAAAACTTTGGTTTGTCCTACAATCACTCTGTTTTCACACTTTCAACGTTTTCCTCCATACCAAGCAGTAGCTCTCTTAAAATCAATCCCCAGACGGACTGACTGTTGACTTTCAAATATGTTTACAAATACCCACATTTACACTTAAAGTATGTAAGAGGTATTGAAAGGGGCAAAGTTCCCTTATCCCTCCTCTCAGGACATGCAACAGGAGGAGTGGCTCGCTTCTTCCGTGCCCAGCAGCTCAAGCCCCCAGGCGGAGCATGCAGACGGGCAGGTTATGGGGAGCTTGGGGCTCCAACCCCAAGGCAGCATCTAGAGTTGAGTGTTTACAGCTCCCAAAGTTCCAGCGTGTGTTACAGTGTGCTCTTTCAGCTTAGCTGTCCACAGGTGGCTTGTGTTAATCAGCTCAGTTAGAACCTCTGCCTTATCTCAAGGACAGAGGGCTTTCTGTATCGCAGGGCTTTCTGTATCCCTTGCCACTCCATCCTCCTTCTGCCTCCCCATCCATCTGCTGAGAGCTACCTCCACCATTCAATAAACCTTTGCACTCATTCTCCAAGCCCATGTGTAATCCATTTTTTCCAGTACCATGGGCTTGGAGAATGAGTGCAAGGTTTTATTGAATGGTAGAGGTAGCTCTCAGTAGATGGATGGGAAGGCAAAAGGGGGATGGGGAGGCAGAAGGGGGATGGAGTGGGAAGGTGGTCTTCCCCTGGAGTCAGGTCGGTTAGCAGCTGCGATCTCGTCCATCCGCCCTCGGCCAAATTTCCCCCTGCGTGTCTGTGTCATTCCACTGTCAATGGCCTGTCGGCGTCTGTGTGTTCTTCTGCCAGTGTGTTCCTCTCAACAGTCACTTGTGTGTGTGACTGCTAGGGTCTTGGGGTTTTTATAGACGCAGAATGGGGGGCATGGCAGGCCAGAGCGGTCTTGGAAAATGCAACATTTGGGTGTGAAAACAGAGTCCCTGTCCTCACCCAGGCCAGTGGGCACAGGCCCAAGGGCAGAGCCCTAGCCAGGGACCCCACCCTTCAATTTCCTGCCCCCCCTCCCGTATCAGTGTGACATCCTTTAGTATCCCAATGAGTAATATTTTTAACAAAAACGCAGCTAGCATTTACTGAGTACTCTCTAGTTACTATGCTATTTGGAGTTCTCAACATGGGATGATCTTTTAAATCCTGACAACAGCTCTACAAAGGCAGTACTGTTGTTTTTCCCAGTTTAAAATTAGAGATCCAAGATACCCATGGAAGTGAAATAACTTAAATAACTCTGCACAGCTCATAAGCAACAGACCCAGGACTTAACCCTGGAAGGCTGGCTCCAGACCCCAATTTCTTAACCACTTCCCAATATTTCCTTCCATAATTAATTATGGGAGATGTTTCTTAACATTTCTCATCCTTAGTTTCCTCATCTGTAAAATAGGCAGGACATTATCCAAATTATAATGTAAGAATGCTCATAGAATTAAATGATAAGTCTGAAGAGAACTTTGGGAATTATAAAGCATTTGATCAATATTAGTAATAGCAGAATGGATAGAATGCTAACTACTTGGTTTCCTGCCTCCTTGGAAGCCAGGGTGTTACACACCATAATTCTGGTCAACGGAGCAAAATTCCCTGGGGAGAATATCCTTTCCTGGATAAAGAACACAGTATTTAAAAAAATGCTTTTCACACTATGTTCTTCCTTATTATCTGGGATGTGGATGTAACATCTCAATGTCCAATAATGACTTTGCAGCCACTTAGGCAAAAGCCACCCTCTAAGGATGTGAGGAAGAGAGAAAGGTGCCTGGTTCCTGAAAGACACAGTAAAACAGCATCCCCAGCCTTAGCTGCCTACTCCAGGCTTTTTGTTAGAAAAGATTTATAAACTCCAATGTTTCTAAGTTGTTTTCTGTGATTTCCAGTAGAATACATTCCTTATTGGTATACCACCATTCAAAGCCACCTCCTTCATGAAGTCCAAAAATTGGAACCTCCATGAATTCATGGTTTCCAATATCTGCTAGGCCCTTACAGCTACTCCTCTATCTTTGTACTGTTGTTGATGGTTCCTTCTTCTTTCCTTCATGGTAACAGGCTCAAGTCTCTGAGCCCTCACTCCTAGTGGCCAACTCTATCTCCTAATGAAGAGCCAAATAAAGACAATAGGCTGGAACACCTCACAGCGTTCTCCAACTAACCCTGTAGAGCTATCCAGTTGTTGACAGGGTGTTGGTCTGTTCCCCTCCTCTTGTCCTGAGCAAATCCTTCCCTCTATACATTCTCTTCACTTATCAATCCATTGCAATCAAGCTTTGATTTCAGCCTGAAGTTCATCAAAATCACTCTTGTTCACATCACAAATGACCTTCAAATTGCCAAAGACAAACTTTTGGGCCCTTATTCCAGTTGAACTCATAAAAGCATTCAACATTGCTGGCCACCCCCCATCTCATTTTTGAAATTACTTATTCCTTTGGGGTCCATGGTACTGCTCTTGCTAAGTTCTGCATTTACCTACTTACTCTATTCATTCCTTCTCAGCTGGATTCCCTTAAACTTCTTCCCGGGCTAAATGCTTTGACTTCAGCTTTTCCTCACGATGCAATTATTGGCTTCCTCTTATATTCTACATACTCTCTTTGGATGAACTCACCTACATTTATAACTGAATACCACCAACAAGGGGTTTTGCTATCAGCCATGATAAACTAGCCATGTTTCAGATAAACCCTCCAATCACAAACAAAACATAATCAACATCTGTTTGCAGGCATCAGAAAGAAACTTAGGCATTGGATACTTATGGGGTGAAAATTTTGGAGAGAATAAAATTCAGGGAGGTGGAGTCTCACCTTTGATATGTGTCTCCTCTTCATGAATTCCTTACCCAAATGAATAGCAAACATGTCCACCCAGCTGCACAAGATGGAAAATTTGGGCCATTCTAGCTGCTTCTTTTCTCTTATAGCTGTCATTCAAGGAATTACCAAACTCTGTTCATTCTACATGCTAAAGATCCTCCACCTGTTCCTTCCTCTACGTTTCCTGCCACGCTACCCTAGATCAAGGCCTCATGATTTTAAACACTCTTGAATAGTTTGAAAGACACTTCCTATTTGGACTCCCTGCTTCCAAGCTCATCTGACAGGTAATCCAGCCTCCATACGCCACCAGAATTATTTTACTAAAACACTAACCTAACCATATCACTCCACTGCCTAAATTGCTTTGATGGCTCCACTTAATCTGAAAAATAAAACACAATAATGAAGGCTTTGACTCCAAATGCCATTCTGTCTTATCTTCTATCCTATTCAATGTACAGTCAGGCCAGAACAACATATTAGGAGTTCCTCAAAAAACCCAGGCCCTTCTCCAGTGTCACACCATGAACTTTGTGTTTCCTCTGCCTGAAAAACCCTCCACCCCTCCTGTAATGCTTTCCGCATTTGGGAAAATAAGTAAGATGCCGACTTTACAAGTTACATCAAACTAAATTCAAATGAATAAAAGATTTAAAATCAAATCTTTGGCTGAACTCACCTACATTTATAACTGAATACCACCAACAAGGGGGTATTCAGAAAGAATTATTATAAAGAAAAACAAAACCATAAAAGTACTGCCAGAAAACATACATGAATAATTTTTGTTTCCTTTAAAGGAGCGGTTAACAAACCTAAGGGCCAAAGTCAGCCTTCAGGCTATATTTGTAAATAAAGTTTCACTGGAATGTAGCCGTGCTGATCTATTCACAGGTGTCTGTGTGTGCTTTTACACTGCAACAGCTGTATTGAGTAGTTGAGACTATATGGCCAGCAAAGCCTAAAATATTTACTATCTATCCCTTTACAGAAAAAGTTTACTGATTCCCCAAACTAAAGGATGTTTCAAAGGACAGATATTATTAAAAGGAAAAGACGGAAATTTCCAAATACATAATACTTAGAAACTTAGAAACTCTAATTACACAAAATTGAAAGTCAATTAACAAACTGGAACCATATTTGAAATAGGTATGACAGAAAAAATGTCAGTACTGGTGATCTATTAAAAGCTCTCAACAATGAGGAAAAGATCTACATCCAAATAGGAAAATTGATAAATGGCTTCAATAGCTAACTGAGAAATTAAAAAGTATAAATGGTCAATAGATACATGACAATATTTTCTACCTTGTTAGCAGTCAAAGGAAGACAAATAAATTATTATTTCACGATTTACCTGAAAAACTGGCAAATATATATTTTTTAAAACAGTAATACCCTGCATTGGCAAAGGCTCAAAGAAACAGGTCCTCTTCGAAGATATAATGGGAACAAAAGTTTGATACATACTTTTTGGAAGAAATTTCACTTTTAGAAAATTGGTACAAAAGCTACTTCCAACTAAAAAAGCTTAACATTCAGAAAATGTTATTCTAGCAATAAACGGTCTAAAATACATCTTGTATGATGGTAATAACGTATTGGGTTTAAAACCTACTTTTTTCAGGAGAAACGTGTGACTTCGATTGTCCCCGTACAAGCCTGCAGGTGGAGCCGTCGCCGGCACAGACTCCACAGTTATCCTCCTTGGCATTGCTTCCCAGTTGCCGATCGCAGCCCACTGCCTGCCAACAGAAGCATGGCGGTCAGTGGTGCCCAAAGCCAGGGGAGGGGGAGCTCCCTTCATTTCAGGAAGCTTAGTTGTGATGTAATCCTCAAATTTACAGTTTGGCTCTCTTTTATGATTACATAATTTTATAAATCTAAATAATATAATGTCTTACAGGATAGTATCATTTATATGATTCTAATGCAAGGCTGAAAATATTAATATTAAGATTTGAAGCTGTCCCTCCATACCCCTCTCTTTTCTATTTATATTTTTATTCAGATTTCTGTCTTTTTTTTTTTTTTCGAGACAAGATCTCACTCTGTTGCCCAGGTTGGAGTGCAATAGTGGGATTGTGGCTCACTGCAGCCTCAACCTCCTGGGCTCAAGTGATCCTCCCACCTCAGCCTCCCAAGTAGCTGGGATCACTTGAGCCTGGGAGGTTGAGTCACAGGCCTGTGCCCCAACACCCAGCTTTTTAAAATTTGATGTAAAGACAGGGACTCCCTATGTTGCCCAGGCTGGTCTTGAATTCCTGGGCTCAAGTGATCCTCCTGCCTTGGCCTTCCAAAGTGCTGGGATTACAGACATGTACCACACTGCCCAGTGCAGGTATTTTTATGTATATAAAATAAACAGAACATTCCAGATGTTTCCTCTCTCCCCAGCCCTACACTTGTCCTATTCTCTCATTTCCTCCCCAAAACAACCACTGTCCTAAATTTGATGTATAACCTTCTGGTTCATAGTTTTACTTTAAATATCTTTTTTTTCTGTTTTTACTTCTATCTCTAAATATCTATATCCCTATATCAATATCTGTCTATAGTCTTTATCTATATCTTTACATCCCCTTGTCTTTATCATTAGCTGTACCTATGCCTATGTATCTCCACCTCTGTCATTATATCTATATATTTATAAACAATTTTTTAATATAAAAAAGAATTAAAAGGAGAGATGTCTCATATAAAATATGTGTTTATACTGCTATCCTTCCTTCTCTTGTCATTTTTCATGTGTACATATGTGTGTGTATTTGCTAGATTATAAGCTTCCTTATCTGAGAAAAAAGGTCATGTCTTATATTTCTTTTTTATTTCTTAAGCATATATTTTACATAATGTGTAAACGACAATAATATCAACTGATTTGATGGTTTATCTCTTCCTTCCTTCCCATATTCATCTAACTTTATTTATAAACCTGGTGTTTAAGTTCAGGGACTTTGGAGGAAGAAAACACCCACATATAAACCTGGATCCACTCACCACCCTTTTGAGCTGCAGGATGTTGAAAAATTCAAACTCTCAGAGACTCGTTTTCCTCAACAGTATAATAGAGATAATAATACCAATATATACTTCACATAGGGCCTAGTGATGATTCAGTGAGAAAATATATGTAAAATTCTTAGTATAATGATTCAAACACTATAAAGGATTCAATAAAAGACGGCCAATGTTATTATTTCTCTCTGTTTTTCATCTTATTTTGACTCCTGGGTAGCCCTCATGCTTCAGCTTGGAGAGTTGTTGAATCAGACTCTATATCCAAGCTGTTGAAGGAGAAATGAAACTAGAGGAAGTTGAGACAATTATTTATACACTATTCTTTCCAACATTTTGGTGTTGAAGGGAAAGAGAAAGATCAAGTGAAAATTTCAGGGAGAGGTAGTAAGTTTCAAGGAAGTTTAGAGAATAGCTTATGATTAGAGATATTTTCAAATTCACAAAGAGCTATCATGAGGAAAGGGTCTACTTTTGTTCTGTGTATTTCCAAATGTTGAAAGCTACAGGTTTAAGCATAATTTGGTTCAATATGAGAAAGTTTGGAAAGTCAGAGTTATCTAAGTATTCAATCATAGTCTAGGAGATCTCTTGGTGGAAAAATTGTAGGAGGGATTAAATTATTGGATGAGTAGCTTAATCCAATGACTTTTGAGATCCTTTAATCCTAATTATATGATTTTATAAAGATAGTAATACAATATTAATAATTGCTGATTTTTATTGAATGCTTAGCATGTACCTGGCATTATGCCATGAATATTGTACACATTATTTCATTTAATCTTCAGAGCAATTTTATGATGTAGGTGATACCTTTAACTCTATTTTATAAATAAGGAATCTAAACATTACTGAGTAAATGATTTGCCAATATTACACCGCTAGTATATAGTGTTGGTAATGGTTTTAAAACCCAAGTTATCTGACTCAGAATCTTAACACTACATTACAACTTCCTCTACCTTAAGTATCGGCAGATAGAAAACAACAACAAAAGCCCAGTTACGCAGGCCATTAAATTAATATTTACAAGTACATGTGGAACAACTTAAGAGTGATTGATTTTGGAAACACACTTGCATGGTCGAGATTCAATCAATGAGTAACTTGTGTTCATGCAACGTTCTCCAAGGGGAGTAATACCACTATTAAATTATAGAAACACTGCTCCTGGGCCAAACTCTGTCCTCACACATTCATGTCCCTGAGCACTCTGCATTTCATGAGAATGAGAATCACTCTCTATCTGGTCATCCAGTAAGGGCGTGGGCTTAGGAGCTAGGAGGGGCTTGTTTTGAAGAGTGTTTAAGGCCTTGCAAGATCTCGGGCAATTGAATACCTCCCTGAGCACTGATAGTTGCTTCATAATTTTTTTTAAGTCACAATTCATCCAAATGTTATAGCAAAATAAAGCATGTGAAAACATCACAGAAAAATATTTGAAAAATCTTGCCTTGTGATTCATAAGGAACAAGCCAGAAATGCCTTTGAAATTGAGGGGCTACTGAATTTTGGCTTTCATATCCCATCATAATCAACAGTAAGCAACTTTTTTTTTTTTTTGAGACAGAGTCTAGCTCTGTCTCCCAGGCTGGAGTGCAGTGGCGCAATCTCAGCTCATTGCAAGCTCTGCCTCCTGGGTTCACACCATTTTCCTGCCTCAGCCTCCTGAGTAGCTGGGACTACAGGTGCCCGCCACCACGCCCAGCTAATTTTTCGTATTTTTAGTAGAGACAGGGTTTCACTGTGTTAGCCAGGATGGTCTTGATCTCCTGACCTCGTGATCTGCCCGCCTTGGCCTCCCAAAGTGCCAGGATTACAAGCGTGAGCCACCACGCCCGGCCCAACAATAAGCAACTTCTAAAAAATTGCCTGAAGTGTTTCCAACTTCTATGACATCATCTGAAGTCATGATCTCTAATTATAGTGATTTATTAACTACTAATTGACAGATATATCAATAAAATTTATTAACATCTATTAAATAACAATTTCTATACTGCCAGACACTACAGAGTATAAATTAATAACATAAGATTCTTACCTTATGGTGTAGTTAATGAGACAAGTTACACAAGATAGTGGATAACATAAACAAATATTTAAAATATATGAGTAGTGCTTTTTGGAATAAATATTCATCTATAAATCATCACTTCAGCTAAAAATTATTTCACTGTTCCTGCATATGATTTCCTAATCAGCTAAAAGATGATAATACTTAAATAAGTGGCACTAGTTCAAATGAAGCAAAATATGAATTTTTCAGAGCAGTCAAATTTAATCATTCAAGAACAAAACAATTTTTTTAAAATCAACTATTTGAAATCTCTGCAAATTGGAATCTAACTTGGGGGTAAAAATCTGACATTTCTGCCTTAAAAATCAGAGTATATGGAGCTGTGGTAGTTGGTCGGGATACTCAAAAACATTTTGCTTCTTTCAGCCCACAGAAGGCCTGCGCTTCTCCACCCCCTTTGAAGTTAGGTGTGGTCATTAACTAACTTTGGCCAATGAAATATAAGTCTAAGTGATTGATCTGTGTCACTTCTATAAGAAGATTTAAGGGTCAGTGTCTGAGTCTCATGTTCCCCTTGCACTATTCCAGTTATTATGTAAAAATGTGTCCAGATAAAGCCTACCTCAGCTTGAGTCTCCAAGACGTTCTAAGAGCTGAGGTTCCTGTCAACCACTTTTGGGCAAGTGGCATCAGCAAGAAGTAACCTTTAATTGTTTTAAGCTACTGAGCATTGGAGGTTGTTGGTTACTGTAGGAAAACCCAGCCTATACTATACAGGACTATAATTGAACCATTAATGGATAAAGCACGGTTATTAACAGGAAGACGATTTTTAAAATTGGAAGTTTCACATTAAAATCCAGTTTTCCAGCTTCTTTTGACAAAAACAAAAACAAAACAAAACTTCCGACATGTTTATACATAGTTGCTCCCTTCACAATAAGCATGTATCCTCCAGTTCACCACTACAGTCACCAGCCAATGTGACTACATCTGGGCAGTTTTTCTCTGGGGCAGTATGTAGACATTTGAGTTTTAATCCCTGTACTGAGCCATCTAAACATGAATCATCTGTTGAACTGACTGTTCTTTACCAAATTATATCTCATTTTCAGTTACAAACTTCAGCTATACTTGTACCAATACAAAAAGTATCATCAGTATAGCCCAATAATTAAGAAATTGGATTCTGGAATTAGGTTGCCTGGGTTCAAATTCCAGCTCTACCACTTCCTAGCTATGTGCAACAGACTGAATGTGTCTGCACCCAAAATTCATATGCAGAGACATAACCCTCAAGTTGATGGTATTAGGAGGAGAAACATTTGGGGGTGATTAGGTCATTAGGGTGGAGCCCTCACGAATAGGACTAGTACCCTTAGAAAAGATACCCTGGATACCTCCCTCATCCCTTCTGCCATGTGAGGACACAGCCTCTATGAACCAGGAGGCAGGAAGCAGACCCTCACCAGACACTGAATCTGCCAGCACTTTGATTTTGGACTTCCCAGCCTCTAGAACTGTAAAAAATAAATTTCTGTTGTTAATATGCCACTCAATCTATGGTAGCTAGTGACAGCTGCCCAAACTGACTAAGATACTGTACAGCTTGGGCAATTTACTTAGCCTCTTCAATTTCCAGTTTCCTTATCAACAAAGTGGGGAATAAATACTGTACCTACTTGATAGGATTATGATGAGCTAACAGTAAAGGGCTTCCACAATGCCTGATACCTGGGCTAAGCACCCAGTGTTAGTTGCTATTATTTTTATTTTTATTCTAAATTTTAAGTGGTTTCTTCATCTGCACAGCTATCAGGGAATTCAGTAAACATGAATGACAAATCAAACGTGGCCTGCAGAGCTGGTAACAACCAGGTCGTGCCTCTAATAAAAATCAGACCTCCAAAGCAGAAGCAAATTTCATTCAGTGAGCACCACTGTCTCAGGCTGTCTGCTGTGCTCAGGTTAATGGAAAGTTGTTCCCAAGAGCATTGTGACATGTTCATTTAAATGAGAAAACTATACAGACATTTACAAGACTTATGTGTAGTCTATGCCAAGTAGTCATTATGGCTCACATCAGTGATCCTGGGGCAAGCAGAAAGAATCACCAGGAAGCAGGAAGTAGGCCCTCACCAGACACTGAATCTGCCTAACTGATGCCCATGGCCACGTGGCATAAGAACGGAAATTTATGTGAACATTAACCTGTTGAAGGAAAGATACTGAATTCTACCAAGAAGTGTCTAAGTCACTTCTGAGGAAGAACATATTATTATTTAATTCAAATCGCCTAGCCAAAAGAGCATCCAGCTTTCAGCAACCAGGGTATCACTCCTCATCACCCAAAGAACTGGCTTACTCATTAGAATCACAAAAACGTGATTAGAAGCACTCATTTAAAATGCACTAATTCATAGTGAAACCACCTTTATCCTGCAAGCCCCTTTAAACCCTGGAAACTCCTGGAGCCAACTAAGCAACTGGACTTAGACCATTAATAAGAACAGGGGGTGGTGAGTAGTGAGCAGAAGGGTAAACGTGGGAAGGGGAGCTCATGTTGACTGCAGGCCTCTTGTGTGTCAGCTATTGTGCTGGCCACTTAGAATGTTGGTTTGTGGAAGAATGAATTTAAAACAGGACCTACAAGGAGGATAATATCTCCTTTTTACCTGATGAAAAGGCCAAGCTTCAAAGATGGTAAGGGACTTGCCAAGTGGTCTTCAGTTAATTAGTTGCAGAAATCGAATCTGGATGCAGTTCTCTCTAAATCTGAAGTCTACAGAGTCCTGATCACAGCTATCCATCACAGGAAGTCACCAAGCAGGTCCATGACTTTGACCCAAAGGCAAAGTGACCTTAGCTTCACACACCAACTGTGCCAAAGGCAATGGTTTTCTACTCCCTCTAGTTGCATAGGCACTGTTCTCTAACCATATTTTGTCATCTCCATTTTCCTCAGAGCATCTTCAAATTTCTCATTCCTCCTCAAAATCCTACCCCTTCATTCTGATTAGATGCCTTTGCTTTATATTTCACTCAATTGAAGCCATCAAACAATATCTCACCTTCCTGTCCATTCCCATACCAAACTCATCAGTGGCCCATATTTCCCCCTTCCTACCTGCCTCAAGAGAAAAGGTGTCCCTCCTCCTTGTCCATGAGCAATCTTTCTCCTTTTTTCTGTTATCAGCTCCTTTGAAGAGCCCAGGAACTTCACTGCATTCGTTGTATATTTCTACCTCTCAGTCAATACTCTATTCACCCACCTGCCTGGCAACATATATCCTTGCTCATTCATTGATTTACCATGAAGTTATTGAAGCTTAAGTTAAGAGTGGTTAAGAGTCAACCACTCTCTCCTTTTCCCTCTGTCTTGCCCACCTGCTGTTCCCAGTCTGGGCTCCCACAAATGCTTAGAGTTGCGGGGAATTGAAGTATTTGAGGTGAGGAGGGGAAGCTGGGCTGCAACTGGGAAGGATTTCTACATAAGAATCTACCATAAATTAGCCAGTGGTCCCAGCTACTCAAGAGGTTGAGATGGGAGGATCACTTGAGCCCAGGAGGTCAAGGCTGCAATGAGCCATGATAGCACCACTGCACTCCAGCCTGGGTGAGAGAGACTTTGTCTCAAAAATTAATAAATAAAGAGGGCCCTTCTAATTATATACACTTCAGGCACCCTAAAAACTGCATCTGCTCCAGTGCTTTTCCAAGTATCTCTGATCTTGAAGACATTCTTCCTGGACCTGACATCCCCTCTGGCTGTAGTTGAATCTTTCCCTCTATTCTTCTGATTCATACTTTTTGAAAGGTGGGTTTATGCTCATCATCCCTACTCATTTCAGCCTATTCATTCCTTACCATGTGCAGTGGGTTGAATTGTGCACTCCCCCCAAAAAAAGACATGGCACCCAGATCCTGTGAATGTGACCACATGTGGAAAAATATCTTTGCAAATGTAATTAAAAATGTAGAGATGAAATAATATGAAGGTGTCCTTATGAAAGGAGGGGAAAACATAGAGATAGATAAGAGGAGGTAAGGTGCAGATGAAGGCAGAGATTAGAGTGATGCTTCCACAAGCAAGGAACACCAAAAATTATTGGCACAAAAATCTGTCCCCTTTGTTTCTGCCTATCAACTCTTTTGATTAGCCCAAACTTTACTTCATTAGTTGCATATTTCTACGTCTAAATCAATACTCCACCCACCCACCCACTTGGCAACATATATTCTTGTTCATTCGTGGATTTACCAGAAAGTTAATGAAGCTTAAGTTTTAAAGTCACCCACCCTCCTCTTTTCCCTCCATCCTGCCCACCTGCTGCTCCCAGTCTGGGCTCCTGCAAATGGGCTCTTTCTAAAGACAAGCCCAAATTCCAGCACCAGAAGCTGGAAGAGAGGCAAGGAATGGATTCTCCCTCAGAGCCTCCAGCCAAGAACCAACCCTGCTGATACCCTGATTTTAAACTTCTGGCCTCTAGAAGTGTGAGAGAATAAACTTCTGTTGTTTTAAGCCACCAAATTTGTGGTAATTTGTCACAGCTGCCTCAGGAAACTAATGCATCCTGCATCCCCTGCCAGCGCCTAGTCCAACACCAGCATTGAGGCTGTGCCAGGTGTTGCCAGTGATCTTTAGTCAAAATGAAGTGGGTGGATTTCAGTTCTTACTGCTCTTGACTTCTCTGAAGTATGTGCCACTGCTAACCTGCCTTCTTAAATGCTCACCCACTCTTATCTTCTGTTTTTCATGGTCTCGCTACTATATAGAAAGCTATTCTGTTCAGTCCCCATCAGGGGCACCTCTCCCTGTGCTTGTTCCTTCAATTATGGGCACCAGGACTCTATACTTAAGAGTACAACCTGTCCTTCTTACTCAGTCCCCAATGACATTAGATCATTAGATTTAACCACGTGACAGCCCCAGATCTATATTTCTAGTCTAGATTTCTCTCCTAAGCTCTAAATTCATATATCAACTTAGATATTCACAGGCACACCCAACTCATCACCTTTGCCCCATGCCCCTGGTTCTCACCCAACATTTTGTCTTGATGAATGGTCTCATTATCTGTCTACTTAGTCATGATATCAGAAATCTAAATATCATTCTCTCACTCCCCACATACAACCAAATATTCAGCCGTAAAAGATCTGTGTCCCCTCCACCCCAAATCAACAGAATATACATGCTTCTCAGCACCATATCGCACTTATTCCAAAACTGACCACATAGTTGGAAGTAAAGCACTCCTCAGCAAATGTAAAAGAATAGAAATTATAACAAACTGTCTCTCAGACCACAGTGCAATCAAACTAGAACTCAAGATTAAGAAACTCACTCAAAACCGCTCAACTACATGGAAACTGAACAACCTGCTCCTGAATGACTACTGGGTACATGATGAAATGCAGGCAGAAATAAAGATGTTCTTTGAAACCAATAAGAACAAAGACACAACATACCAGAATCTCTGGGACACATTTAAAGCAGTGTGTAGAGGGAAATTTATAGCACTAAATGCCCACAAGAAAAAGCAGGAAAGATCTAAAATTGACACCCCAACATCACAATTAAAAGAACTAGAGAAGCAAGAGCAAACACATTCAAAAGCTAGCAGAAGGCAAGAAATAACTAAGATCAGAGCAGAACTGAAGGAGAGAGAGACACAAAAAACCCTTCAAAAAATCAATGAATCCAGGAGCTGGTTTTTTGAAAAGATCAACAAAATTGATAGACTGCTAGCAAGACTAATAAAGAAGAAAAGAGAGAAGAATCAAATAGACGCAATAAAAAATGACAAAGGGGATATCACCACAGATCCCACAGAAATACAAACTACCATCAGAGAATACTATAAACACCTCTACGCAAATAAACTAGAAAATCTAGAAGAAATGGATAAATTCCTGGACACATACACCCTCCCAAGACTAAACCAGAAAAAAGTTGAATCCCTGAATAGACCAATAACAGGCTCTGAAACTGAGGCAATAATTAATAGTCTACCAACTAAAAAAAGTCCAGGACCAGACGGATTCACAGCTGAATTCTACCAGAGGTACAAGGAGGAGCTGGTATCATTCCTTCTGAAACTATTCCAATCAACAGAAAAAGAGGGAATCCTCCCTAATTCATTTTATGAGGCCAGCATCATCCTGATACCAAAGCCGGGCAGAGACACAACCAAAAAAGAGAATTTTAGACCAATATCCCTGATGAACATTGATGCAAAAATCCTCAATAAAATACTGGCTAACCGAATCCAGGAGCACATCAAAAAGCTTATCCACCATGATCAAGTGGGCTTTATCCCTGGGATGCAAGGCTGGTTCAACATATGCAAAACAATAAACGTAATCCAGCATATAAACAGAACCAAAGACAAAAACCACACGATTATCTCAATAGACGCAGAAAAGGCCTTTGACAAAATTCAACAACCCTTCATGCTAAAAACTCTCAATAGATTAGGTATTGATGAAACGTATCTCAAAATAATAAGAGCTATCTATGACAAACCCACAGCCAATATCATACTGAATGGGCAAAAACTGGAAGCATTCCCTTTGAAAACTGGCACAAGACAGGGATGCCCTCTCTCACCACTCCTATTCAACATAGTGTTGGAAGTTCTGGCCAGGGCAATCAGGCAGGAGAAAGAAATAAAGGGTATTCAATTAGGAGAAGAGGAAGTCAAATTGTCCCTGTTTGCAGATGACGTGATTGTATATTTAGAAAACCCCATCGTCTCAGCCCAAAATCTCCTTAAGCCGATAAGCAACTTCAGCAAAGTCTCAGGATACAAAATCAATGTGCAAAAATCACAAACATTCTTATACACCAATAACAGACTAACAGAGAGCCAAATCATGAGTGAACTCCCATTCACAATTGCTTCAAAGAGAATAAAATACCTAGGAATACAACTTACAAGGGAGGTGAAGGACCTCTTCAAGAAGAACTACAAACTACTGCTCAATGAAATAAAAGAGGACACAACAAATGGAAGAACATTCCATGCTCATGGGTAGGAAGAATCAATATCATGAAAATGGCCATACTGCCCAAGGTAATTTATAGATTCAATGCCATCCCCATCAAGCTACCAATGACTTTCTTCACAGAATTGGAAAAACTACTTTAAAGTTCATGTGGAACCAAAAAAGAGCCTGCATTGCCAAGACAATCCTAACCCAAAAGAACAAAGCTGGAGGCATCACGCTACCTGACTTCGAACTATACTACAAGGCTACAGTAACCAAAGCAGCATGGTACTGGTACCAAAACACAGATATAGACCAATGGAACAGAACAGAGCCCTCAGAAATAACGCTGCATATCTACAACCATCTGATTTTTGACAAACCTGACAAAAACAAGAAATGGGGAAAGGATTCCCTATTTAATAAATGGTGCTGGGAAAACTGGCTAGCCATATGTAGAAAGCTGAAACTGGATCCCTTCCTTACACCTTATACAAAAATTAATTCAAGATGGATTAAAGACTTAAATGTTAGACCTAAAACCATAAAAACCCTAGAAGAAAACCTAGGCAATACCATTCAGGACATAGGCATGGGTAAGGACTTCATGTCTAAAACACCAAAAGCAATGGCAACAAAAGCCAAAATTGACAAACGGGATTTAATTAAACTAAAGAGCTTCTGCACAGCAAAAGAAACTACCATCAGAGTCAACAGGCAACCTACAAAATGGGAGAAAATTTTTGCAACCTACTCATCTGACAAAGGGCTAATATCCAGAATCTACAATGAACTCAAATAAATTTACAAGAAAAAAACAAACAACCCCATCAAAAAGTGGGCGAAGGATATGAACAGACACTTCTCAAAAGAAGACATTTATGCAGCCAAAAAACACATGCAAAAATGCTCATCATCACTGGCCATCAGAGAAATGCAAATCAAAACCACAGTGAGATACCATCTCACACCAGTTAGAATGGCCATCATTCAAAAGTCAGGAAACAACAGGTGCTGGAGAGGACGTGGAGAAATAGGAACACTTTTACACTGTTGGTGGGACTGTAAACTAGTTCAACCATTGTGGAAGTCAGTGTGGCGATTCCTCAAGGATCTAGAACTAGAAATACCATTTGACCCAGCCATCCCATTACTGGGTATATACCCAAAGGATTATAAATCATGCTGCTATAAAGACACATGCACACGTATATTTACTGCCACACTATTCACAATAGCAAAGACTTGGAACCAACCCAAATGTCCAACAATGATAGACTGGATTAAGAAAATGTGGCACATATACACCATGGAATACTATGCAGCCATAAAAAAGCATGAGTTCATGTCCTTTGTAGGGACATGGATGAAGCTGGAAACCATCATTCTCAGCAAAGTATTGCAAGGACAAAAAACCAAACACTGCATGTTCTCACTCATAGGTGGGAATTGAACAGTGAGAACACATGGACACAGGAAGGGGAACATCACACACCGGGGCCTGTTGTGGGGTTGGGGGAGGGGGGAGGGATAGCATTAGGAGATATACCTAATGTAAATGACAAGTTAATGGGTGCAGCATGCCAACACGGCGCATGTATACGTATGTAACAAACCTGCATGTTGTGCACATGTAGCCTCATCTCCTAGCACTATTCCATGGGTATTCTCACCTCAACTCTACAGAATGCACTCCTGGACCCTTAAACACATCTGCACTCGCTGTTATATTCCTGTCTCTTCTGCTTGTCATTCTCTTCCTCACCTTGGTTTATCTAAGTTTTACTCAACTTTTCAAAACCTCAGTGTCCAAACATTACCTTATCCAGAGAGCACTCCATAAGGCCAGACTAAATTTCTTTTATTTATTTATATTTTTATTTTTTAGAAACAGGGTCTCGCCCTATCATAGGCTGGAGTACAGTGGTACAATCATAGTTCAGTGCAGCCTCAACCACCTGGACTCAAGTGACTCTCTTGCCTCAGGTTCCTGAGTAGCAAGTAGCTAGGACCATAGGCTTGCACCAACACACCCAGCTAATTTTTAAAAAGTTTTTATAGAAACGAGGTTTCCCCATGTTGCCCAGGCTGGTCTCGAACTGCTAGGCTTAAGGAATCCTCCTGTCTTGGCCTCCCAAAGTGTTGTGATTATAGGCAGAAGCTTTTAATAACAATTGCTTTTAATAACAATTCATTTTAATTATAAAAGCAATGCATGATCATTGTCAGGAACTTGGAAAACAAAAGCATAATCCCACTGAGAAGGATTACTATTATCATTTGGTCAAAGAGCCCAAAACTTAACTGATGGCAATAAAGGGGAACAATAGACGGTTTATAAAATGGAAGAATTACATGGTAAGCTTTGACTTTTTGTCGAAAGTCTACTTTTGGTTGCCGTAAGTAGAAGGCAACCAAAGTGTCCTTCAGTAGGTGAATGGATAAATAAACTGTGGTACATCCAGACAACGGAATATTATTCAGTGTCAAAAGGAAATGAGCTATTGTGCTCGCTTTGGCAGCACATATACTAAAATTGGAATGATACAGAGATGATTAGCACGGCTCCTGTGCCAAGATGACAAGCAAATTTGTGAAACATTCCATTAATTTAATTTTTTATCTTACATTTTTTAAATTAAAAAAAAAAGGAAATGAGCTATCAAGCCATGAAAAGACACTGAGGAAACTTAAATGTATAATATATTACTACATGAAAGAAGCCAATCTGAAAAGGCTACATACTATATGATTCCAACTCTATGACATTCCAGAAAAGGCAAAACTATGGAGACAGTAAAAAGATCCACGGTTCCCAGGGGTTAGCGAGGAGAGAGGGATGAAAGAGCAAAGCATAGAGGATTTTTAGGTCAGTGAAACTACTCTGCATTATACTATAATAGTGGATACATGTCATTATACATTTGTCCAAACTCATAGAATTTACAACACCAAGAGTGAGCCCTAATGTAAACTATGAACTTTGGGTGATTATGATGTGTCAATGTAGGTTCATCGACTGTAATAACTGTATCACTTTAGTGGGGAATGTTGATAGTAGGGGAGGCTGTGCATTTAAGGAAGCCAGGCGGGGGGGGGGGGTCCTATGGGAAAATTCCACCTTCCACTAAATTTTACTGTGAATCTAAAATTGCTCTAAAAAATGGAGTCAGGCCAGGTATGGTGGCTCATGCCTGTAATGCCAGTATTTTGGGAGGCTCAAGGCCAGCCTGAGCAACATAGCGAGACCCCCATCTCTACAAAAATCAAACAAAAAACTGGCTGAGCATGATGGCACATGCCTGCAGTCCCAGCTATGTGGGAGGCTGAGGCAGGAGGATCGCTTGAGCCCAGGAAGATGAGTCTGCAATGAGGCATGATCATGTTGCTGTATTCCAGCCTGGGTGACAGATGAGACCCTGTCTTAAAAAAAAAAAAAAAAGAAGAAGAAAGAAGAAGAATGAAAGGAAGAAAGAAGAAGAAGGAGGAGGAGAAGGAGAAGAAGGAGGAGGAGGATGAGGAGAAGGAGAAGGGGAAGGGGAAGGGGAAGGGGAAGAGGAAGAGGAGGAAGAAGAAGAGGAAGAAGAGGAAGAAGAAGAGGAAGAAGAGGAAGAAGAGGAAGAAGAGGAAGAAGAGGAAGAAGAGGAAGAAGAGGAAGAAGAGGAAGAAGAAGAGGAAGAAGAAGAAGAAGAAGAAGAAGAAGAAGAAGAAGAAGAAGAAGAAGAAGAAGAAGAAGAAGAAGAAGAAGAAGAAGAAGAAGAAGAAGAAGAAGAAGAAGAAGAAGAAGAAGAAGAAGAAGAAGAAGAAGAAGAAGAAGAAGAAGAAGAAGAAAGAAATTGAGCCTGTTTTAAAAGGGCAGGGAGGTGGATAGTGTAGGAAGAGCCTAAAGGAGACAGACAAGAATCTTCAATTTCATCACTAATGCAAGGACAAGCCATTGAAGGGCTTTGGGGAATGCAAGAATGACAAGCTCTGAATTACCTTTTAACACAATCACTTTGGCTGCTGTATGAAGAACAGACTGGAGGGAATCATGGTGGGAGCTGGGAGAACAGAACAGAAAGCTGTTAATGCAGTTTAGATTAGCTAATAAGGAAATAAGGACTTAGGCTACAAGAAAGGCAGTAAAGATGGAAAGACATGCTACATTAAAAGTAATCGTTGGAGGGAAAATTGACAGGATGTGGCAATGGATCAAATGTGTGGGTTGAAAGAAAAGCAAGAATGATGTCAAAGTTTTGGGATAAGCAACTAGAAGCCATTTTCTAGATAAAGGGATGAACAAAGTTGAAGCTAGTTTGAAACGCAGGACGAAGCACTTTAAGTCTGAAGCTCCTGGTAGTGCCCCACACTTAGTAGATGGTCAGGTTGCTTGTCTGCTGTTGTTACTACTGTTTTTGTTATGAGCAGAATAGGGTAGGTGAAATACTAGACACATTCATTATTTTTTAAAAATGTTTTTCAGAAGTCAAAAGAATAGATACAGAATCCTATAATTTCCCTGCCATCCCTGTCTCACAACCTGTCATAGTGTCTTTTTAACTTTTTTTTTTCTTTTTGAGACAGTCTCGCTCTGTCACCCAGGCTGGAGTGCAGTGGCGTGATCTTGGCTCACTGCAACCTCCATCTCCTGGGTTCAAGTGATTCTCCTGTCTCAGCCTCCCTAGTAGCTGGAATTAAAGGCACACACCATCACACCCAGCTAATTTTTGTATTTTTAGTGGAGATGGGGTTTCACCATGTTGCCAGGCTGGTCTTGATCTCCTGACCTCAAGTGATCCACCCACCTCGGCCTCCCAAAGTGCTGGGATTACAGGGTGAGCCACCATACCCGGCCTAAAGTGTCTTGAATCCTTACACTCATTAAAAGCCACTGGGGTTTACGTCTCAGTCACATTTGTCACAGATCTGCAGAGACAACTCTGAAAAATCTGCTGGAATGCATTCATGTTAGTTTTCAGTAAATAAATCATTGTGCCCAAAGATCCAGAACAATGAATTAATTTTAATAAGAAAGCTTAATTTAATAAGAGACTCTACAGTATTACTCTTCCAAAACAGTGGTTCTCAAAGTGTATTCCTCAGACCCGCAGCTTCAGTATCTCCAGGGAACTTGTCAGAAATGCAAATCTTTGGGCCCCATCCCTTTTACCTACTGAATCAGAAACTCCGGGGGATGAGCCCAACACTCTGTTATCACAAGCCCTCCAGGTGACTCTGATGCTTGTTCAAGTTAGAGAATCACTAATCTATGGCTGGGCGCGGTGGCTCATGCCTGTAATCCCAGCACTTTGAGAGGCTGAGGCAGGCGAATCACCTGAGGTCAGGAGTTTGAGATCGGCCTGGCCAACATGATGAAACCTCATCTGTACTAAAAATACAAAATTGGGATACAAATACAATTTGTATTTGTATTTGGTGTACAAAAATACAAAACTGGGATTATAGGTGTAAGCCACCGTACCTGGCCAATAGCAATATTTTCATCTGCATGAACAAAAATACAGAAGAAAAGGGTTCTGTTTATTGACAGTAGGCGTGGCACATCCCCAAATCAGGGACTTGGGAGGCAAGTGTGCTTACCTGACAGATGCCACTGATACACATGTCCAAGGAGTCCGTGTTGCAACGAGTTCCATCCAGTACCTTAGGTGCCAGCTCCACCACCAAATTTTGTCCTCGTGCATGACACTTGAGTGCACACAGGGCAGCAGGATCATTATATCGTGGAAGCCATTCATAATAACGCCCCTGATACTGGACATCATTGTAGGCTGAACACTGCTGGGCTCTGAAATCTTCTGCATCTGGAGGGCAGTCCTGGGGGCAAAGGGAAAAGGCCACATGCATATCACCCAGTGAGAGAAGCCAACAGAAGATGAAATAAGTTCACCAGAATCTCAGGAGACCACACCCCACTTGCCTCTCTCTGGGAGTCATCTAATTCCCTCTTTTTTTTTTTTTTGATTCAAAGTTGAATGTATGCTATGAAATTCTACAGAGATCACTGCAATAATTATTTATCCAGGAGATTATCTCATTATTCTGATCACTCACCCACCCAGGTAGTTTTTTCCAGATAATTAGAGCTTACAAGACTTAGATACCAAACTTTGCCCTATTTTAACCATCTTAAATATAAACTTTCAAATGCATTATCTAATCTCCTTCCTTTTAAAACAAGGGAAACCAAATGCTTTTAATTTTTCCAGGTGATTCAAGGATTCAAGGTCTTCATCAAAATTTAATTGTTATCCATGCCTTCAGGAGCCATTTCAATGTGAAGGATTATTGGCCCAAAACTGCTGTGCTCTGTGAGCACTTGGGGTTCTTTGTCATTGTTTTTTTTGTTTGTTTGTTTTTGTTTTTTTGGTTTTTTTTGAGACGAGTGTCGCTCTGTCGCCAGGCTGGAGTGCAGTGGCTCGGCTCACTGCAACCTCCGCCGCCCGGGTTCAAGCGATTCTCCTGCCTCAGCCCCCCTGAGTAGCTGGGACTACAAGCCCACACCACCACGCCCAGCTGATTTTTGTGTTTTTAGTAGAGACGGGGTTTCACCACGTTGGCCAGGATGGTCTGGCTCTCCGACCTCATGATCCACCTGTGTCGGCCTCCCAAAGTGCTGGGATTAAAGGCATGAGCCACAGTGCCCAGCCTGTCATTGTTGTTTTTAATTCATCTGTCTTTCCTCCCCTGTCAGGCTCCCTCCCATATCTTCACTGGTACCAAGCACCTGCCTTCAACTGGCTGTAGGATGGATGGCAGAAAACAGCTTGTTCAAATTCTGTCTACAACAAAAGCAAATAAATTCTAAGTAAATGCCTTCAGTTGCTCTCATAATAAAAAGTGTTTGTACAAATATTGATGACTCATTGGTCTTTTTACTAAATTACTGATTCTGCCCACCAGATATTTCCAAAGCAAGATACTAGTTGAGAAAAGTATTACTTTACTCATCAAATATCTACTTTTGATATGCAAACTTCATAATTAAAGAAAACAGATACAAAAAAGCAATATAGCCACCAGGCGCGGTGGCTCACGTCTGTAATCCCAGCACTTTGGGTGGCTGAGGCGGGCGGATCACCTGAGGTCAGGAGTTCCAGACCAGCCCGGCCAAAATGGTGAAACCCCGTCTCTGTGAAAAATACAAGAATTAGCTGGGTGTGGTGGCACATGCCTGTAGTCCCAGCTATTCATGAGGCTGAGGCAGGAGAATTGCTTGAACCTAGGAGGTGGAGGCTGCAGTGAGCCAAGATTGTGCCACTGCACTCCAGCCTGAGTGACAGAGCGAGACTCTGTCGCAAAACACACACACACACACACACACACACCATAAAGTATTTTTTTTTGTATTATGAAGGTAATAAATATTCATTCTAAAAACTTTGGAAAATAGTTTCTACTCAACAAAAGAATAAATAACATAGATCTTTTGTATCTAAATCTTCACGCAAATCTTGATTATTTACCAAGGACTTCTTTCTGGAAATAAAATTTCTGAGTCCAAGGTTATGCACATTTTATAGACTATTCAAAATTGCCCTCCATTATAATTTTCTAGTTTTTTTTCCAATCAGAAGTATAAAATATAACTTCATTGTTTTCGTTTGCATTTTATTTTTGAAATAGAGTCTTGCTTTGTCACCTAGGCTGGACCTCCGAGGTTCAAGTAATTCTCCTGTCTCAGCCTCTCAAGTAGCTGGGATTATAGGTGCCCACCACCATGCCCAGCTAATTTTTTTTGTATTTTTAATAGAGGTGAGGTTTCACCATGTTGGCCAGGCTGGTCTCAAACTCCTGACCTCAAGTGATTCACCCACCTCAGCCTCCCAAAGTGTTGGGATTACAGGTATGAGCCACTGTGCCCAGCTTGCATTTTCTTTTTATTGTTTAATATATTTTCATGTATATTCGCTTTTTGTATTAATTCTTCAAAAATTTCTTGTTTTATATCCTTTATCCATTGGCATTTTTGTCTTTTTATTATTTTCAGCAGATGAAACTATTAAACTTCATAGTGAAATTATCAACTCTTTGTCACTTCTGTTGGAAATATTTTCCCCATTTCATTTTGTTTTTGGTACTTTGTAAAGTCAAAAAGTTTTATATTTTCATGTAGTCAGCTCTATTAATACTTCCCCTTAAGGTTTCTTTCTTTATTAATGGGGTTAGAAATGCTTTCCCACTCTGCTCTGAGAACAGATAAATACTTAAATGTATTTTCCTAGTTCCTTTATAGATTAGCAGTCATATTTAACTATTTGTTATATTTGGAATTTATTTAGATGAATGGTTTAAGTTAGAAATCTAGCTTTATTTTTTTTCACAAATAGATATTGATAAATTATCAGCCAGGATTTTTAAATACGATTTGCCTCTTTTTGCTACTTGACTTTTGTATTTTATTGTTTACACTTTTGGCCTTTATACTTCCTTAAATCCTTTTTGGAAGTAAATAGGGAATAAATAGAATATAATTAACAAACATTCTTCTGAGATTAGTTGTATTATTTTGCAGTGAAACATTCCAAAATCCTATATTGCATCCACATTTTTGTTGTCTTAGCAAAATTAAACCAGGTTACACTCATAGAAGCAAGTCAAACTGAAGACTAAAACTGGATGACTTTTTCTTTAGTCAGGGTCTTACTCTGTCACCCAGGATGGAGCGCAGTGGCATGATCACAGCTCACTGCAGCCTCGACCTCCAGAGCTCAGGTGATCCTCCCACCTCAGCCTCCCAGGTAGCTGGGACTACAGGCATGCACCACTACACCCAGCTAATTTTTTGTAGAGACAGTTTTGCCATGTTGCCCACTCTGGTCTCAAACTCCTGGGCTCAGGCAATCTGCCTGCCTTGGCCTCCCAAAGTGCTGGGATTACAAGCACGAACCACTGTGCCAGGCCAGATGACTTTTCTCTGTTGAAATGAGGACTGTATTCTCCATCTGGCCATCGGAAGGATCATCAGTTACAAAATTACATCACCTCCTCTTCCTCCAGCCACAGCTAGTTTTCTCTATATCTCACTCTTTGAAACTAACCAAAGGAAAGTGTCTAAGAGAGCAGGATGCAAGCAACTTCTTTGCATTAGGCTCAATGGCAAGCATTCTCTAGGGACTGAATGTGCTGGCTAGCTAACTCTCGACTCCCTTAAATTCCATAAAAAACCAATGAAGTTTCACAAAATTAACAAGTGTTAATTAGCGGAAGACACCTTAGGATGTCAGCCTCAGGGTGGCCAGATTTGTACATGTGACCAGCCCCCTTGGCCCCAGCTGACTATCCAGAGGCAAACATCTGGTCCATACCAGGTCAATCTTTCCCAGAAATTTGGAATTGCAACAGAAGAGCTGGAGCTAAGAGAGCTAAGAACTCATATCAATCTGGGGTTGGACTGGCCATTTGTTTTATAAGATTCATGTTGACGCAAAGCAAGCCAGTTTCCACAGCAAAGAAGAATGAATTCAGTAAGAAAGGAAGAGGAAAGACAGTAAACTATGCATTTAAATAGGAATAAGTAACCTGTGTTCCTCATTTTCTGATTTCTGGCTCCAGGCCCTCAAGGCCTTCTTATGCTTAAATTCCCTTAAAAACCCACATATCCATCCAGTGAATCCCCTTTATCCTGAGCTAATCTAAGTGGACTTCTGTTCTTAGCATATGATGCTATCTGATTAAGGCAGCCTGATATCCGGATCATGCTTTTTAGTTTCCCAGGGGTAATCACTGACATTCTCTTTTTACCACCACCCTTTGAACTAGGTAGGTCAGGATTATTACCCTCACTCTATAAATGGAGAAAACTGTGACCTAGAAAGTTTTTAGCCACTAGTCCAAAGACACACACTGGGATATGACAAAGCCAAGACTGATTCTCAAAGTAACAAGCACTGTATTATAGAATACTGCTTTCAAGTAAATGTGGGGGACACTGACTACTTACATTAAATGCTTTCATTCACTTCACATTCTTTCAGTGTCAACACTAAGCTTGCCTAATCTGGCTCAGCTAGGTCCCATGTCCCAGCTCAAGACAAGCTAGGGATTCTTGTGTCTTAAACAGTCTATTTGACATTTAGGGAGCAAAATGCCAAACATTCTTCTGCTTTCCTTTCCCTGAGAAGCACTTTTTTCATATCAGTTAAGTTGAAGACAACACTTATTTATGAAATATACTTGATGGGCTTTGCTCTAGGTCACATGCTAGGGAGAACACATAAAAATTATAATCCAACACTGTCATTCAATGAGCTTATTATCTTATTGGAGATGCAGCTTCTATATGCATGAAACACACTGAACAAGTGTTATCACTGGTATTTGTAGATTTAAAGTAGGAATGCAATGCAGGACATAGGATAGTTATCCAAGAGTTAAATTGTACAATTGATCAGATGAAGTTAATAAGAATAGATTCCATATCAGCAAGACTTGACTCTAACCTGATAGAAGTAATAAAAAGGAAGTGTCAGGCAGTGCAGGTAGCCAGTCTGGGAAGCTCAGAAAAGAAGAAAGAGGAGGAGAAGGATAGGAGGAAGACAGAAGAGGTGGATGGAGAGGAGGAGAAGGGAAGAGAAAGGAAGAGGAGGCAGCTGCCACAGCTAACAAATGACAAAAGGCACCCATTTCCCAAACCATCTTGAAAACAAGGTCTCCTTCTCCTCCTAAAACCATGGGGATATGTAAAACCTGGGGCCAACTTATGTATAGAAGCCAGGAATGAAAGATTATCTAATAAACTGAGTATTTTTATGCAAGAGAGACAGGCCATTACCTGCGATTATTTATATAATAGGACTGGACCAAGCTTTCATGTGGATCAGACATTTAGGCAATCCTCCTTCCAATCCCCTCTCCCAATAACCAGCAAGTAGGGACTCAGGAGAAATAATATTGTTGCTACAAGCAAATTTTAAAATTTTATTTTAACTTCATATCCAAGTTGTACTATGAGCTAAATTTTGTGATTCTTTCATATAACAAATGACAACATTTCTAGCATAAAAATAAATTGTTGGTAGCCACTGTAAGCTAGAGTTGGCAAATAAGGAATTGTGGAAAAGTGAAATCTCGGATGGATTTAAAGGATGGTGTGATGTAAACAGGACAAGATTCAGGAAACGACATAACAAAAGAGAAACAGCAGAAATAAATTCGTTATCTATAAGGAGCAGTGTGCAGCCTTGTCCAGAAAGGGTGAAAGTTGGGAGTTTAAATAAGAGATAAATCTTACCTGAAGATAAGAAGGTCCTTGAATGCAAGTGAGGAGATTTAAAAGCAATAAGGATCCAAGGAGGGACTAAAATGTAAAAGATGGCATTTTAGGAACAGTATAATTGCAAGATGGCCTGGAGGTCTGGAGACAGACATGAGAGGGGGTGACTCTTACCCAGAGTAGGAGTAATGACAAGGAAAAGAAAAGAACACCTTCAAGAGAAACACTGAATGGAAAATTGTCAGATTCTCGCCATTCATAGGATCCATGGTATGAGGGATCCTTCAATGGTCACATCAAATGTCCCTTCTGTAAGGTCAAGAAGGAGCCCTGGGAGCCCTCTGCAAGTACACCAGGCCTCCCTCTGTGCTCATATAAAAATGTGTTCATGTTACAAAAACATCCTTACCAAATTATGATATACTTATCTTAAAATTATTTTCCCTTTGCCTCTTCCAGCATTGCCTTTAATCCTATAAACCCTGGTATAAAAACATGACTCATCAGTGAATTCAGGTATTAGACCTCCCTGCTGACATGCATGACTTCTCTTAGGAATTCTCCATTTGCTCCAAAATACCCCTGATAAGGATAATTCTTTATCTAGGGCTCAGGGGCCAGTCTCTGGCTATAAGGATATATGCTAAGTGCTGATCAGCGGGTTATGTCTGAAGACAGCAGTCACCTAGGAGCCATGGCACTGTACCCAGGCATGTTCTGTTCCATAATCTTTCAGGCCCAAAGCCCAAATCCCCATCTCCCCTGACAGAGTGAACCCGAGGAGAGCCATTGAACCAAAGTCTGAATTCTCAGGGAGGGTGGCGTGGTCCTCGTGGCCTGGATATGCCTTCCGCTCCTGCCATGTGAGGCATAAATTTCTTCATCTTCATCTATGTGCTGTGAATGCATGTCCCTGTTACAACTAGACTTCATAACAAAAGAACATTTGATCTTTTCCTGAGTGCCTGAATTTTTTTTTCTTTAGTGTCTTCTGCTGAGGTGGGCAGAATTCTGAAATGCAGAGTCTGTCCTCGTTAAGTCAGATCCTCCCCTATGCTAGGGATCCACCCCAGGCTGCTGGAGTAGTAGAAAACCAATAGCCATGGAGGATTTCCTTTCTCTGACTCCCTTCAGTTGCGTCTCTTTCAGTTAATTCCCTGCTCTTCCCTGATCTCTGGCCCTTGCCAACTAAGATTATTTAGAAGGTCTGACCTACTGTTCCAGAGTAAGATTTTCTACAATGGTATCTGGAAGTATAATGTCCCTCCAATACCACAGAAATTCTTGTGCTCATGTGTTGCTAAAAGCTACCATGCTTTAGCTACTGCTGTCTGCAGCATCATTTTATTAACCGACAAAGGTTACAGCCTTTCCATACTCTTGTAGAGTGTAGTAGAGTGGTTAGGAGTGCATTCACCGAAACCTGACTATCTGAGGTTAAATTCAGTTCTGTGAACTTGGGCAGGTTACTTAAATCTCCTCTGTAAATGTGGAAATAAAAATAGCACGTACTTCTCAGGGTTAGTGTGAGGATTACATTAATTTATTCATGAAATGGCACTTAGAATAATGCCTAGCATTCAGGAAGTACTTAATAAGTATGAGCTATTATTATTATTATTTCAGTTAAGTGTGAAGAAGTCAACACATATAGACAACAACCCACGGTCTTAAGGCTGAGAGCCTGAGCCTTCACGCATTCCCATGGAGAAACAGAACTTTTAGCAATCTCTGGAATATGATCCAGTGTTAGATCTCCAAGGCTCACTGACAGAAACACCTCCTTCTCCACAGAGCAGACTACTCTGATAGAGACTGAGTTTGGCCATTGATGATGACATCTCTTGGATGGGACTGAAAAGACCCTGCCGTCCCTTAATACAGGGCTTTTACGGTCCTGGAAGTATAGGTGTAGGCATGTTTGAATCAGGGGGCAAGTCTCCCTCAAAAGAACTCCTCATCTTAGAATCACTAAAGGCAACTTCCTTCAAAAGAGTGAATGACCATCCCCATTTCCAGGTAAAATGAACTCCACTAACCACTGAAGTAGTGTGGCCAGTCTTCAGTAAGGCATTGAATGGCAGTGAGAAGGCAGTGAGAAGTAACAGCAAGGGGATGCTCATCAGAACTTGGTCCTCTCTCCACTTGAGGTGGGGTGGGTTGCAGACTGGTCCCCACTCCTGCTATGGTGAGGTGGGTATTTTCAGCCCCCAATTAATAAAGCAGGAAGCAGTTCAATTAATTATATGGAAAAAAAGGATATAACCATATTCATACTCCAAGTTCATTGTGGTTACATCCACTTATGGCACTCAACATGTTTGCAATGTTTCTATAGTATATTCAGAAATATACTTGCATAATCTCTCCTGTGCAGGAATGGACTCTTACAGATTATCAACAGTGAAGCTGGGGCTGCATTTATGCACCTCTGGTTTCCAACACAGCTTGGGCATGCACAGCTGCAGATACTGTGGCACGTGGAAACAAAGCGATGCTCTGGACACTTCCACTGCCACAACCTTCCCTTATTTTCCAAATAAGGAATTTTGTTGGAAATTCTGAGTTTGCAATGACAAGCATAGCAACTGATGCTATATTCTTATGAAACCTCTCTTAGGACTGTCTAAGGATTCCAACTCTGAGAACTAAAGTGGGCAGCATTTGCTTCTCCACCTCCTTCCTACCCCACCCCAAGCATCTATTTCTTACCAGCCTAGAAAGATTTCTGCCGCATTCTCCCAGAGGGACCATAAATTAGAGACCACAGGTAACCCCCAAGGCCCAGAGAGCTTCAGGGGCATCATATCTTCACTCGAGTATACCAAAGTCCTAACCATTGCACCTCATGTGCATAATTTTAGCAGATTACATTTTATGTCTGTACTATGTGGCATAATACTCTAACACTTGCGTTGATAATAGGTTCCTTTTTGGAATTAGCTAGAGCAGAGTGATACACACACGCATAATACTCTAACACTTGCGTTGATAATAGGTTCCTTTTTGGAATTAGCTAGAGCAGAGTGATACACACACAGAGAAACTCTAGAATGATAACCCAAAATGTAACACCTTGATCTGGGGTTTAAAATGAATTGTTTTAAATAGTTTCACAAATTATTGCTGGAAATCATACTGTTTTGAAATTCGTTCTTGAATGACTACAAGGAAATTGTCAGACCAAAGAAAACTTTAGCTATCCCATTGGGTTGGGCAAAATAATGCACCACCTTGGCCCACAAGATGTCCATGACCTAACCCCTGGAACCTGCGACTATGTTACCTTACATGGCAAAAGGATCTTTGCACATATAACTAAAGTTAGAGACCTCGAGACAGAGAAATTATCTAGGATTATCCAGGTGGGAGAACAATGCCCCGCTGTGGTCACAGGAAGATATGACTACAAAAAATGTTCAGGCCGGGTGCGGTGGCTCATGCCTGTAATCCCAGCACTTTGGGAGGCCGAAGCGGGCAGATCACTTGAGGTCAGGAGTTCAAGACCAGCCTGGCCAATATGGTGAAACCCTGTTTCTACTAAAAATACAAAAATTAGCTGGGCATTCTGGTTAGCAACTGTAATCCCAGCTGCTCAGAAGGCTAAGGCAGGAGAATTGCTTGAACCCGGGAGGCAGAGGTTGCAGTGAGCTGAGATCGTGCCACTGCAGTCCAGTCTGGGTGACAGAGTGAGACTCAATCTCAAAAGAAAAAAAAGAAAAAGAAAAATGTTCAAACAAATGCAACGTTGCTGGCTTTGAAGACTGAAGAAGGAATCACAAGCCAAGGAATATGGGTGGCCTCTAGAAGCTGGGAAAAAAAGGAAATTAATTTTTCCCTAGGCCTCCAGAATGATGTAGCCCTGCCTATAAGTTAATTTTAGCCCAGTAAGACCCGTGTCAGACTTCGGGCCTTCAGAACAGTAAGATAATACATTTGTCTTGTTTTAAGGCACTATATTTATAGTAATATGTTACTGCAGCAATAAAAACTAATACACCCATGAAAAAGGTGGTAGATCTAAAAGCCTCATGGATAAAACTCTGAGGTTGCTCATGCACCCACATGCTTGTTTAAAAGGAAGGCTAGACTACGCTGGCACTGACATACTTGCCTTTGTGTTCAGTCTCTCTCTCTCCCTCCTACATGCCCCATCTGGATTTTCAGCTCAGTTAATTCAGCATTCACAAGCAGGTGTGTTATTCAACATCAAGTGTGATTCAATTCAAATTACCAGAGATGTGAAGCATTTGCGTAGTGCTCCAAAATCCCTCTGAGGACTCGGCTGATAAAAATCTGGTTACTTCTGGCTAAGTGATATTTGAGTTTGAGTGCCCCAGTAAATAAGCACCCATTTTTTCCCATTCAAGTTTGGAACCAGTGGAGAGATACAGATAGAAATGTCAGCTTCATCATTGATAGAAATGGACTGCAAATATGACTTGAGCTCTCAGTCAAAAGGTGTTGCTAAAGACTGCCGGCTTTCTACTCCCATAGAACTTGGGGGCCTACCCACCAAGAAAAAGCTTGATCCACAGATTAGAAGCCCTTACCCAGGACTGATGTCTCACACCGGCTTGGGACAGAGAAGGGAGAAAGACAGACAAAGCCCCAGTAATTGATCTTTTAAAATAAATTAGTTACAGCCAATTGAGAAAAGTGGATAAAAATAAATCAATCTCATTTGAAATGAGATCTCCAGATTTTCAGAATTTCCTTTTAATTCCTGTCATTTTGATTTGGGTCTATACCACCAATGAGGGAAATGTTTTTAAAACTTTTAATAAACACATAAAATGTCATGGTTAGTGATTGCCTGGGGCCAACACATAGTCAGTAAAGGAATTTACCAAGACAGTAATGAGTCTGGAAACGCAGATGTATTTAAAGAAAGGGAGATACACTGCCAGCGAGCAATGAGCAATACAGCAGAGGGAAGGCTGTCTGCTGTCTGCAAAGAGGCAGGGACTGGAAGGGAGTTTTTTAGGTCGTGCTACTTGGACTGAATGTTTGCAAACAAGATGCTTGGTGCAGGTGGGCTGTGATTTGGATGTTTGTAACAGGATGCTTGGGTGCTAGTGAGCCATTTGCAGATGACCCTATTTCTCAGAACATTTGTTCCTCTCTACCCCCATTTCTGTTTCTGCCAGCTAAGCCCATTTTTCAGTTTTCTTTCAACTCCTTAGGGCTCCACAAATTGCACATATTTATGGGGTACAACGTGATGTTTCAATACATGTATACATTATATAATGAACAAATTAGGGTAATTAGCATGTTCACCACCTCAAAAATTTATCATTTCTTTGTGGTGGGAACATTCGAGATCCTCTCTCCTGGCTAAATTGAGATATACAATGTCTCACTGTTTACTATAGTTACTCTACTGTGCAATAGGACACCAAAAATCATCCTTTCTTGCTAGTTGTAACTTTCTTGACTAACCTCTCCCAATCTCTACCTGCCCCCTGCCCTCCCCAGTCTCTGGTGACCACTGTTCTATTGCCTACTTTTATGATATCAAGTTTTATTTTTTTGGATTCCACATATGAATGAGATTATGTGGTATTTGTCTTCCTGTGCCTGGATTACTTCACTTAACATAATATCCTCTAGATTCATCCATGTCACAAATGACAGCATTTCCTTCTTTTTACAGCTGCATAGTATTTCATTGTGTATATATACCACATTTTCTTTATCCACTCATTCATTGTTGGACACTTAAGTTGATTCCATACGTTGGCTATTGTGAATAGTGCTACAATAAACATGTGAGTGAGGATGTCTCTGTGATATACTGATTTCATTTCCTCTGAATATGTAATCAGTAATGGGATTGCTGGATCATATGGTAGTTCTATTTTTAAAATTTTGAGGAACTCCCTACTATTTTCCACAAATGCTGAACTAATTTACATTCCCACTAATAGCATATAAGGGTTCCCTTTTCTCCACATCCTCAGAAACACTTGTGTCTTTTGTCTTTGTGATAATAATCATTTTAAGTGGAATGAGGTGATACAGTGGTTTTGATTTGTATTTCTCTGATGATTAGTGATGTTAAGCATTTTTTCATACACCTGGGTTGTTATTTATGCTTTCTATTGAGAAATGACCATTAAGGCCTTTTGCCCATTTTTAAATCAAATTATTTGTGTTGGGTTTTTTTGCTATTGAGTTGTTTGAATTCCTTATATATTCTAAATATTATTTCCTTGTCCAGCTGTCTAGTTTGCAAATATTTTCTCCCATTCTATAGGTTGTCTCTTTACTCTTGATTGTTTCCTTTGATGTACATAAGCTTTTTAGTTTAATATAATCCCATTAGTCTATTTTTGCTTTTATTGTCTGTGCTTTTGAGGTCATATTTTAAAAATCCTTACCCAGTCCAATGTCATGAAGTATTTTCTGTTTTCTTCTATCAGTTTCATATTTTCAAGTCTTACATTTAAGTCTTCACTTCATTTTTAGTTGGATTTTGTACACGGTGAGAGATAGGGGTCCAGTTTTATTCTTCTGCATATAGATATCCAATTTTCCCAGCACCATTTATTGAAGACACTGTCCTTTCCCCAGTGTGTATTCTTGGCACCCTTGTAAAAATCAGTTGGCTGTAGGTATGTGGACTTATTTCTGGACTCTCTAATCTGTGCCACTGATCTATGTGTATTTTTACACCAATGTCGTGCTGTTTTAGTTACTATCACTTTGTCATATATTTTGAAGTCAGGTAGTGTGATGCCTCCAGTTTTGTTTTTTGTGTTTGTTTGTTTTTAATCAAGATTGCTTTGGGTGTTCAGAGTCTTTTTGTGATTCTATACAAGTTTTAGGATTTCTTTTTTTCTGTGAAGAATGTCACTGGAATTTTAACAGGGATTGTATTAAATCTGTATATCAATTTGGATAGTAATGACATTTTAACAATATGAATTTTTCCAATACATGAACACCTCTTTTTGTACCCTCTTAATTTCATTACTGTTTTATTTAATTAATTAATTTATTTATTTATTGAGACAGAGTTTCGCACTGCCACCCAGGCTGGAGTGCGATGGCACAATTTCAGCTCACTGCAACCCCCACTTCCTGGGTTCGAGTGATTCTCCTGCCTCAGCCTCCCAAGTAGCTGGGATTACAATTGCCCACCACCACACCCAGCTAATTTTTTGTATTTTTAGTAGAGATGGGGTTTCACTATGTTGGCCAGGCTAGTCTTGAATTCCTGACCTCGTGATCCACCTGCCTCAGCCTCCCAAAGTGCTGGGATTACAGGCATGAGCCACCATTCCCAGCCATTAATGTTTTATAATTTTTAATGTAAAGATCTTTTACCTTCTTGGTTAAATTTATTACTGAATATCTTACTTTTTTGTAGCTATTGTAAATATAGCTATTGTAAATTCAAATGATTTCATTAAATTTTTTATCTGTATTCGTCTGTATCTCACAAGTTTCCCTAAGATCACTACTTTGAATTCTTTTTCAGGCATTTTGTAAGTTTCCTTTTCTTTGGGGTTTGTTACTGGATAACTGTATTCCTTTGAAGGTGTCATGTTTCTTTGCTTTCTCAAGTTTCTTGTGTATCTACTTTGCTTTGTTTTTTGCTTGTTTGAGATGGAATCTGGTTCTGTCACCCAGGTTGGAGTGCAGTGGTGTGATCTCAGATCACTGCAACCTCCACTTCTCAGGTTCAAGCAATTCTCCTGCCTCACCTCCCAAGTAGCTGGGATTACAGGTATGTGCCACCATACCTGGCTGATTTTTGTATTTTTCATAGAGGCAGGGTTTCACCATGTTGGCCAGGCTTGTCTTAAACTCCTGACTTCAAGTTACCTGCCCGCCCCAGCCTCCCAAAGTGCTGGGATTACACGCATGAGCCACCACACCCACCCTTGTGTATCTACTTTGATATCTGTGCATCTGCTGAATCCATTTTTGCTTTCAATTTTACAGAGTAGCTTCTATAAGGAAAGACTTTTTCTAAAGATGTGTCCTAGGGTGTCAGTTGAGTAGTGTGAATTCACATTGGTTCTGGGTGGACACAGTAGTTGGGTCTCCATACAGTTTCATCAGCTGTAATCCATGTAGTAATATCTGTGAGTGCCTCAATGGCCTAGGCTGCAGGAGTTTAGAGCAGTAGTGGTGCAGCTTTGCCAGAGAAAGGGCCACCAGGCTGGTTCTTAAGCTGCAGGTACATGCACAACTGTGCAGGATCACCTGTTCCTTGCAGGGAAGGGTGCCATGTGGACTTGGATGCAAGAGTCACCACCATTTCACTGGGCCTAGGTTCTAAATAGCTGGGGTTGTGGTGCTGCAGTCATCTGTGTGAGCATGTAAGAATGATAGTGGAGCCTCAGGGATGGAAAGATCAGTGGTTACTGTCCCCCAGAGTAGAGCACACTCTAGCAGTGGCTCCAGTTTCAAGGTAGCACTGTGCCATAACAGCCTGGGTCATGCGAGGTGGGCAGTGCACAATGTGAGCTCCTACTGTGAAGTAATGCAGCTGTGGGAACTCCAGGCAGCTCCCCCAAACTGGGCTCAGGGCCTGTGAGGACTGCCGCATTCTCCTGTAGCAAGGACTACATGTGTCTCCAGTGGTAACAGGGGCTACTGGGGGCTCCCTGCTTACCTGACAGGGGAGATGGAGTAGTGGAAGCAGAGTACTTCGCCCTCCTCCCTATGCTGCCATCTTGAGTTACTGTGTGCCACAGGGATTCTTCTATTCCCTTGCTATACTCCAGTACTCTCCCTCACACTCTAGTCTAATTGTAGTTGTTGATTTGTTGCTTTGGTCTTTTTGTGTATGAGGAGGCAAGTGCCAAGTACCTCTAGTTAGCCTCTTACCGATAACCAGGAAATGTTTTGAATGGAAAATAGAATGGATTCTTTCTGGTGTTTATTTTTTATTTTCAATTTTTTTTTTTGAGACAGAGTCTCACTCTGTCACCCAAGCTGGAGTGCAGTAGCACAATCTTGGCTCACTGCAACCTCCACCTCCTGGGTTCAAGCAATTCTCCTGCCTCAGCCTCCAAAGTAGCTGGGACTACAGGCACGCATCACCAAGCCCAGCTAAGTTTGTATTTTTAGTAGAGATAGGGTTGCACCACATTGGCCAGGTTGGTCTCAAACTTTTAACCGAAAGTGATCCGCCTGCCTCGGCCTCCCAAAGTGCTAGGATTGCAGGCATGAGCCAATGCGCCTGGCCTTATTTTCAAATTTCTAAAGCAAGATATTTGAATTTTTATTTTTAGTGTTGACTGATGTAAAATAAGAGTAGGGTTTTGTATATATCTGTGTGATTTGCTGATAGGTCACCTATAGTATTCCATGACACTGAGGTAGAAATAACAACAGACCAGTTCAAGTAAGTCTACTCTTCCTAGGTGACCTTTGAAAAATAATTTTACCTCGCTCAGCCTCAGTCCTCTCACTTGCAAAAGAGAAATAGCCGCACCTCACCTGTCCAGAGACAGTGTGAAGGTCAGGTAAGATAACGAACATAAAAGCATTCTGAACTTTGAAACGAGCTTGCAGATATTATATTGTTTCTATGACTTCAGAAATTATGAAATACTTACCAAATTAGATCATGAATGTGATATGGCCTTAAAAGGTAGTATAAACGGAAGATATTTGATATACAAAATCTGTTGCCAATTAAAGAAATACTTAAGTTTTCCACAAAGGGTATTAAGAGACCATTAGTTTTAGGGTACACATTGGAATATTGTAACTTAAAACAAGAACATATTGTATTGGATAAAATAATTTTATTTTAGGACTTACATGATTGCTGCATGTCTTGTACCGAATGTTCTGCCCTTCACAATTCCTAAAGGAAAAAAGAAAGAAGAAAGAAGAAATGATTTCATAGAAGAGGCAAGCATTAAAAAAAAAAAAAAAAAGCAAATACAAGGCATTGGTTCCCTGTAAAACTTTTACTAGTGCACATTACCCCAAAGATTCAAAGTTTAATTCTAAGAAACTAATTTTCAAGGATTGGGGGCCAAAAAGTCTTGTGGAAGTGTCATATTAAATAAAGAATGAATTCTTTAGTTAATAGTAGTACTCACATGCAATTCTTACCCAAGGATCCATATAATCACTACAATTCATGTACAATATGTGTGTGTCTCATGTGTGAATATGTGTATTCTTTTCTATAATGAAAAGGGAAAAGCTACATGTAGAAGCATTTGTGTAGCACGTCTCCACTAGGACATTTCTCTTCCCTTACTGAAGCACCTCAAATTAGCAGGGCACTCGCTGTCTTCCTTTAATTAGTACAACAGTCTCTGTTAGAAATTGCTTGAAGTAATGCTTCCTTTTTTTTGAGACAGAGTCTCACTCTGTCGCCCAGGCTGGAGTGCAATGGCTTGATCTTGGCTCACTGCAACCTCCGTCTCCCAGGTTCAAGCAATTCTCCAGCCTCAGCCTCCAGAGTAGCTAGGATTGCAGGCGCACACCCCGTGCCTGGCTAATTTTTGTATTTTTAGTAGAGATGGGGTTACACCATGTTGGCTAGGCTGGTTTCACACTCCTGGCCTCAAGCAATCCACCTGCCCCAGCCTCCCAAAGTGCTGGGATTACAGGCGTGAGCTACTGCAGCCGGCCTATTTTATTTCAACCATTGACCTTACCAAATGGGATTCTACCAAGTCATGTTGGAACAGTGTTCTTGGGAGGCTAATACTGGTAAGTTTGAGAATTTTCCAGGGATGACCACCACATTACCTATCTCCTCCTACAGCCACTAGCTCTGTGACCCTGCCACTCATTTTCCATGCAGAGTTTTCCTTTGGGAGACAGGAATTCCATCCAACGGGTACTTTCCTCAGTCCAGTGCTTGTCTGTCTATATTTTACATAAACTCCTTAAAAATAACTGATCTCTTCATGGCACTTTTCCCAATTTTTCAATGGAGTTACATATTCTTTCCCTTTATGTTTTCCTGGTGAATTCAATGGCAAATTTGGAGCCAGGAAAGCTAAACGCAGGCTTAAATAATCATTTTGAATTAAAAGTCAATACATACTATCTCAATTGTTATTAAAATATTTATTTCTATGGGAACAAAAATAATTTTAAAGTGGATAGGAGGTCATTTTTTTGCCCGTATGATTTAAATATGAGCCTATATGAAATGATTGATAAAGTTAGCAATGTAAAACTCATTGCATATGCTTTCTCATGCTTCCATTTTTCTTGATTACAAAAGGAAGAAGTGGAAACCAGTAATGTGCCAAGAAGTATAGAGGTAGTCACTCAAAATCCTATCACCAAGAACTTTATTCTTTTGTCATTTAATCCTCCATTGTTTCTGCCATTTACAGGATTGAAAATCATACTGTTAATTCATCCTAGTATTTGTTTTAATCTAATATTATAAGCATTTTCTCATTTCATTGATAAATCTTTGGAAAAATTATTTTAATGATTACATCATAGTCCATTATACAAACATTATTTTGGTAGCTTTAAATTTAAAATTTTTAAAATTGTGACAAAATACACATAACATAAAATTTACCATCCTAACCACTTTTAAGTGTGTGGTTCAGTGTTTAAGTATGTTCACGTTGCCATGCCGATATTACCTTTCGTGATTACATTGCTTCTCTTTTTCCCTACTTAAAAACTGGCATATATTAAAATTCTATTTGGGATGTATACAATTTTAAGAGTTTTGACAAACTCATACAATTTGTAACCACTACCACAACCAATATTTGGAACAGTTCCATCACCCCAAAAATGCTCTCAGGTTGCCCCTGTAGAATCAGCCTCTTCCCCCACCCTCAGCTCCTGGCAACCACTGGTTGGTTTTGTCCCTATAATTTGCCATTTCCAAAATGTTATATAAATGGAATCACACCATATGTAGGTTTTTGAGACTGACTCTTTTTAGCATAATATATTTGAAAATCATTCTTGTGGTTGCAGGTATCTATAGTTTGCACCTTTTTAATTGCTGACTGGCATTCTATTGCACATATGTACAACTGTTTGTTTATTCATTCACCAGCTAGATATTTGTTTTTAGTTTTGGGCAAGTATGAAAAAATGCTATAAACATTCACATGCAGGTTTTATGTTAACAAAGTGTTTCATTTCTCTTGGGTAAATACCTAGAAGTGGGATTTCTGAGTCCATTCTTTCTTATATAACATAAAAATCATTTGGTAAACATCTTTAGGTTTTCATTTTTGTCCATACGTACAATACATATTTAGAAGTATTTTAAAACAAATCCCAGTCCTTTCATAATATGAATTTTTCATGTATGAGTTTTTAACTCTTGGCTGGCTAAGTATTATTTAATTAGTTGGATGCATGGCTGGCATATGATTAAATCTTTGCATTTCATACAGGAAAGGCAATGCTGCATGATATGATATTACTTCTTTTTCCTCAAAGCTGTAAACACACTTCATTGACCCTTGACATTGAGACTTGCAGAGGAGAAATGTGATTATTCCTTTGCTTGTGTGTTTTATGTTTCTGCCTGAAAGCTTATAGTACTTTTGTTTTGTTGTGTTAGTATTTGATATAAAAGTTAAGTTATAATCAGGATGTATCCAGTCGTGTGTTTCATCAGTCTTTACTGAAAATGGTGAGCCTTTTTGAATGGAATACTCAAGGTCTTTATTTACACTGCTGCTGATCATTCTCAGATTATGATTTTGATTACTGCTCTTGTTCCATAAATGCCTATAATTCTGAGGCTGGAGCTCCCTCTCTCTGCATCTATTACTTCTTCATTGGTCCATCTATGATTTCCTCATATATATATATATATATGTCATTTCATTGACCTTTTCTTGTGCCTATAAGAAATCTTCTACAGATATTCCTCCACACTACTGATTTTAATTTTCTGTAGTGGTTATTTTGCATTTTATTGTGTCCAGTACATTTTTAATATTAACTTCCACTCTTTTTCCTTTGCAGTTTTTCTCAAACTCTCCCTCTTCCATTTCCATTTCATAACATCTTCACCTTAAACTTTCTGTTCCAACTGCAACTTGTATCCCTTGTCTCCTCACATCTTGTGTTTTGGAGGTGGTACAATCCCTAATTAGATTTAGAGGGCTTTGGGAGAAGGACATTTTGGAGTGAAAAGAACAGCATTATAGCTGCCTCCAAAAGCGTTACCTAATTTGTAGTTAAATCATATTTAGGTAGATGCGCTTTCTTGATTTGTGGTTCAGAACATCTTCCCAGATTATCACAATGGGTTGGCTGTATCTTAATATTTTGTAACACTGCATATTACTGTTTTTAAAATTTTGTTATAGGTATTTGATTCTTAAATTTATTAAAATCTTGCTAAGAGTACATCAAATTTTAAACATTCAAGCAGCACCAAACTGGGAGGCTGGTAGAAAAAAATATATTGGTGTGGAGAAGTCTTTCTCTTGGTCAAGGGGAAATGACTCCATTCTACTGGGAAACAACAGCTCTGCCTATTGAAAAGGTCACTCACTTACATGACCTACTTCATTTTGCTTTTTATGTATGAACAAAAGAAGAAAATAAATAATAAGAAAAGTGAAGAAGTAACTGAAATTACTCTCTTATTTTGGAAAAGCCCCAGTTGAGGGAAGTTGCTAACAGATTAGGGAAGTGATAACCAAAAAGCTTTTTGTACCATGCTGACTTGCAGCTGTAAAAAGCTTTTGATGCTAATTTCAAGGGAACAAGCAAATTAGAGAGTCACAGGTTAAAAAAAATATTTGAATTGATGGGAATACTGGAATACAAAAATTGTTGAAACTTCATAAAAATGGCATTTTCTTTAAACATTTTCAGAAATAATTTTTCAGATGCATTTTTAGTAGTTGCTTAATTTTAGCTATTTATATTACAAACTGTTCTTGTAAATAGAAACTTAATATATCAAAGGTATCTTATGGCTGTGTCTCAGGCCTTCAGTGTAGACCATGTGTATAGCAATGGTCTACACTCCATTGCCACCTGCTGTGTCCTAATTGTAAGCTGAGTTTCCAGGAGTCACTGATTTGCATCTTGAGTGTTGAGCCTGAAAATACAAACCTAAAAAGTATGCACAACTCTCCTAAAAATCCCACTACAATTGCAGCATGGTGATACGAAAAAGAGCATTTTATGTCACGAATTTTCAAAACATAATGCACCATTTTGGACTCATTCTTCCTTCAACAACGTCTTATGGTGAACCTACTATGCACCAGGATATGGATATAAAGATTCAGGGAGATTACTTCTCAGTTTCCTTTATAAGTCAGTAGCAAGGTTTTTATTTTTAAACCCAACCACCTGGCGACCATTTTTAACATTCTATTTTACTTTGTCCAACCTAATACACAGTAAATCCAGTGACTGGCCTCTATTGATGTGGCTTGCTGTGGTTACAATTTAGTATGAAAATGAATGACTACTTTATGAAACAGGCATAAAATGAAATGCAAGTTATTTTAAAGTTAAGGACACTGGAATCCTAATTCCCCAAGCAGGAACCTGCCAGCTTATTCTGGAATAATTCCTTTGGGCCAAAGCAACTAAGCTGCAGAAATATTACTTACAAGTTTTTAATTTCATTGTAATTAGTATATGTAAAAGCTAATGGTTATCAGGAGTATTTGAAAATTCAAGAACATCATTTCACAATTATGTATTTTCTATCCATTACAACATTCGTAACACTCTGTATTGAAGAGTTTTGAAGTCATAAATTTATGAATATATAAAAAACATATGTTGATTCCACATGAGGATATATTAAAAACATTAATAAAATTTCCCTGGAGTTCTTAGCACTATAATTTATTATATTCATTTGATGATATATTGACTCAAATAATGGTGTCATAAAGCCTGAGAAGTATGTGTTTTGAAGAATAAAAATATATTAATTTTTAAAATAGTAGTTAACTTAAACCTGTGTTTCCCATGATTGGCACTTAACTAGAATATCAAGTTACACACTTCTGCAAGAGAAAGAGACATTCTGGCTGGCATATGGTTTGCAGTGCAAAAGAACTGACTATTTAAAGTAATCAAATTCTGAAATAACTTTATCCACAAGAAATATATGAGGAAAATAGCTACATTTGCTATTTTCCTAAATCATGAATGCCCTAAATCATGAATTTGAAGGAGCACACTGATAAAAAGGGAAGGCACTGAAATGCTTTCTAAAGCTTTGGGATGGCTTTCAGTTTGGTTTTATATGTAATCACCTCCATATTCCTCTTCCAAGAAAAACTGACCACAAGCATTCAATATTTATGAAGACTTAATAAGTCTCTAAGGCAGTTCAAGGATAAAGAGACCTGATAAGCATTCCAAGGGAAGTAGGTTTGCTTCTTAAAAATCTCAGAGTACTTCCAAAATGACAGTGAAAGTTCTTAATATGGGAATGGGTCAGGAATGATTAAGGTTTGCAGCTGTCTAAAATGTGGGGGGCAGGAATGAGTGAATTATTAAAGAACCTGCTATCATGCTTTTGAAATAATCTTATTAAAGAACCTGCTACCATGCTTTTGAATTAATCTAATTTCATTACAGCCAAAAAGTGGTGTTATTGTCCTTTTTTTTTTTTTTTTTGAGACGGAGTCCCACTCTGTCACTCAGGCTGGAGTGCGATGGCGCGATCTCGGCTCACTGCAACCTCGGCCTCCCAGTTTCAAGCAATTCTCCAGCCTCAGCCTCTTGAGTAGCTGGGATTACAGGCATGCACTACCACGCCCAGCTAATTTTTGTATTTTTAGTAGAGATGGGGTTTCACCATGTTGGTCAGGCTGGTCTCGAACTCCTGACCTCGTGATCCACCCGCCTCGGCCTCCCAAAGTGCTGGAATTACAGGCATGAGCCACTGTGCCCAGCCCGTCCCTGTTTCTTAGACATGGAAAAAGTCGGTGTGCCACAGGCCTGACCCCATGCCAGGAACCAAGCTGGGAGAGCACATGCAATGACATGTACTTGTCTTACTTCTGAAACACCACAGAAATTATTATTCTCTCAATTTATGCACATATATGCACAAATACATATATACACATTTGATTTAGGATGTTTTCTACCCTCAGATGCCTGTTTAAATTAGATGAGCTCAGGGAGCAGGCAAATTTGGAGATTCTCAGGCCTACAAGAAAATTTCAGAATGTAGGCTAAGGTTTGTGTAGAAATAGACTAAAGAATGCTATATTAGTCTTAAGAAATGAAAAAGTTAAGCAAATACTAACATCAGAAATAGGAGAGGTAACTGAGTACATGGAATCATATTGTACAAAAAACCTTCTGCAGTTTTTTTTTCTCTGAAAACTATTTTTGAGAATATCCATGTTAACAGATGTAACTCTAATTCATTCACTTTTAGACATCTGTAGGAATCCCATTTATAAATATACCAAAATTTATTTATCAATTCTCTTTATTCTTCATTGATCAATTTTCCTAAATGTTGATGAAGATTGTTCCAAATCTTCATTTCAAATTTTAAACTGCACCCACAGTTCTGCAATGAGCAATCTTATACCACCATGTTAGGCATATTTACACGTTTCTCTGGGATATACACCTGAGCAGGATTGTTCTGTTCTGGGTGTTTACAGCATCACTATTACCAGATATTGACAAATTGCTCTCTAACATGGACTTACCAATTTTCACCCTCATTACCAGTACAGGAAGGTTCTTCTTTTTATACATCTAGGTCAATATTTGACATTTTTAAAACTTTTTTTTCCCCAATATGAAGAATGTGAAATATGTCATTTCATATTCTTTTTTCTTTTTTTCTTTTTGGGGTAGACAGTTTTGCTCTCTCACCCAGGCTGGAGTGCAGTAGTGCAATCTCGGCTCACTGCTACCTCTGCCTCCTGGGCTCAAGCGATTCTTGTGTCTCAGCCTTCCGAGTAGCTGGGATTACAGGCATGTGCTGCCACGCCAGGCTAATTTTTGTATTTTTAGAAATGGGGTTTCATCATGCTGGTCTCAAACTCGTGACCTCAAGTGATCCGCCCATCATGGCCTCCCAAAGTGCTGGGATTACAGGTGTAAGCCACCACACCCAGCCTCATTTCATATGCTTTTGCAGTTTTTTGTCAGTGAAATTATTATTCTCATTTGTTTTTTACTATGCAGATTCACCTTCTGTGAATTTCCTGTTCATATTCTTTGCCCACTTTTCTACTAGGCTCTTTTTGCTTCTATTTTATTGGTAAGTAAAAGTTACTTAATATTTCAAATACTAGTCCTTTATTGGTTATATTCATTGTCAAGATTTTATTCCACTCTATGGCTTTTCTTTAGGTTTATATTTTTGTGATATGGGTGTATATTTTTTATTGTGCTTGAATTTATCCATATTTTCCGTTGTAACTCAGACTTTTTGTATCTTAGTTAGGGAATATTTCACTCTCTAGAAATCACAAAGATATTCTTCTATATTTCTAAATGTTTCCAGACATTGCTTTTTACAAGTAGAGATTAATGCACTTGGAATTTATTCTTTACATGAATTGATATGTTCTAATGTTTTCCTTTGACTATCGATAATCATATCTGAGCACCATGTATTGACTATCCCTCTTTCCTGCACTGGTTTACAGGGCCACTTTCAACATATACCAAACTTCCACATATGCATATATCTGTTTCTAGGCTCTCAATTTTGCCACACTTGCTATTCCTGCCTATGCCATTAGTATAGTTAAAAGAAACATTTTAATTGTCCAGGCAAGTTCCCTATTTTGTTCTTTTTCAAAATTATTTTCATTTCTTTGCAATCCTATATGATACTTAGAATTGAAATTATGCTTATAGATTAACAGGGGAAAATTGGCATGTTTATGATGTTGAGATTTCCTATCTATGAACATATTCTATCTCTCCTTTTATTTAGGTAAGCGTCTAAATCTTCCATAAAGGTCTTACACATTTTTTATTGAATTTATTACAACATAGCATATATTTTGCTAGTACTGCCTTTTGAAATTTTGCTTTCTGTTTAGTTTTTGGTACTGTGCAAGAGCACAGTCATTTTTGCATTAATTTGTTTCCAGTAATCTTTATTGAATTATTTTATTAGTTTTATTATTTTATGTACAAGTACTCTTGGATTTTTCTATCTGCACAATTTAGTAGTCTCTGAATAATGAGAGTTATCCTTCTATTTCATTTTTTTTCTAGCCTTACTACACTGACTAGGACCTCAAATACAGTAATGAATACAAACAATGACAGTGGGAATTCTTATCTCACACCTAATGTTAAGGAGAATGTGGTAACATTTTTACCAACAAGATTATCTACTGTACATTAAGAGAGTATAACTTTATTCCTAGTTTGCTAATATTTTTCAATTGAGAATAAGTATTCATTTTATTAACTGCTACTTTTGCATCAATATAGATAATTGTATGGCTTTTCTCTCTTATATCATCAATGCTGTGCCTGCTGGTGCTTACTCCTCGCAAGTATTTCCTTGTGTGTTACATATTTTAGGATTGCAAGTTTGTCATTAGCAGGGCTCTATTGACAGGAATCCTATGCAGCCAGTTGGTGGCCTGACTCTCAGATCTTTCATTGCTGCCATACCTTAAGTATATCACAGGCCACAAGATCACTTTTCATATTAATTTCCCACCTAAATGTTTCCACAATCATATAGGATATATGTATTCAATGTAATATATATAATATGTATAGGCCAATATACATGCACTTCCAAATTTTGAGAGAACAGGTCCATTGTTCCAACGTGGAATTTTTTTTTCATATGGAATTAAGACTAAGATATTTAAATTCCCTATGCTGGTGTGCGGACATTTTTTCCCTAGTCCTTCTGTTAAGTGTCTGGACCTCAAGGGTCTTGCCTTTATCTTAGGGTTGCAGTTCCCATGGTGTGAACCTGCATACATTCAAGACTTGATCTGTGATTATGAAGGAATTAAAACTCAACAGCCTGAGTTTTTGAGACGATCAAATCCCATCTCCATCACCAGGGCAGGCACAGAATCAGTTATGCACTTACTAGTTTGGCATTCAGTTTACTCTTTGATTTTTGGCCCCATGAATTTCCCTTAATTTCTTGTAGGTTCAACTTTAGTTTTGTTGTTGTTGTTGTTTTAAATGTATGTCCTATTTTGCCTGGCATTTGTAGTTTTTTTTAATTAAATTAAATCTTCTATTTAAAATAATTGTAAATCGCCTGGACACAGTGGTTCACTCCTGTAATCCCAGCACTTTGGGAGGACAAGGCAGGTGGATCACTTGAGGTCAGGAGTTCGAGACCAGCCTGGCCAACATGGTGAGACCCAGTCTCCACTAAAAATACAAAAAATTAGCCAGGCATGGTGGCGTGTGCCTGTAATCCCAGCTACTTGGGAGGCTGAGGTGGGAGAATTGCTTGAATCCAGGAGGCAGAGGTTGCAGTGAGCCAAGATTGTGCCACTGCACTCAAGCCTGGACAACAGAGCAAGACTCCACCTCAAACAATAATAATAATAATTGTAAATCACATGCATTTGTAGGAAAATAATAAAAAGAGACACCATGGATTCCTCAATGGTATCATCTGGCAAAACTCTACTACAAGAATACAACTAGGAGACCGATATTAATACAGGTAATGTACAGAACATTTCTATCATCACAAGAATCCTGCAAGTTGCCTTTTATAGCTGCATCTCCTCCCCTCCCACCCTATCCTCTTCCTTAACACCTAGCAACTACTGTTCTCCATTTCTACAATTTCTGTCATTTCAAGAATATTACATAAGTGAAATACAGTATGTAAGTTTCAGAGATTGGATTTTTATAACTTCATTATAATTCTCTGGAGATTCATCCAGATTGTTGCGTTTATCAATGGTTCATTTCCATTTACTGCTGTGTAGCATTCCCTGGTATGGATGTAACACCATTTGTTTAATGATTCACCCACTAAAGTGCATTGGGATTGTTTCCACCTTTTGGCCACTGTGAGTAAAACTGGCATAAACATTCATGTACAGATTGTATTGTGAACCTAAGTCTTCATTTATCTGAGAAAAATGCCCAGGTGTACAATTGCTGAGTTGTATGGTAGTTGCATGTTTATTTTTTAAAAGAAACTGCCTATTTTCCAGAATGGCTACATCATTTTACATTCTCAGAACCAATGTATGAGTAACACTCTTTCTCTGCATCCTTGCCAGTATTTCCTGTTGTGAACCTTTTGAAAGCTATTCTGATAGGTAGGTAATGATATCTTATTGTAGTTTTAATTTGCATTTCCTTAATAGCCAGTAGTGTTGGACATATTTTTATGTGCTTATTTGCCATCTATGTATTCTCTTGGGTAAAATATCCATTCGTGTCCTTTGTTCATTTTCTAATTAGAATGTTTGATTTTTAATTGTTGATATTTGAGAGTTCTTAATAGAGATACTAGTCCTTTGTTAGGTGATTTTCAAATATTTTCTCCCGTTGATCTCATTTGTTTATTCTTCTGCCAATACCACTGCTCTCATTACTGCAGCCATATAGTAAACCTTGATATTAAGTAAGCTGATTCCTCCCACTCTATTCTTTTAAAATATCTTTTAAAAATCAACAGATACACACCCACAATCCCAGCACTTTGGGAGGCCGAGGCGGGCAGATCACTTGAGGTCACGAATTCAAGACCAGTCTGTCCAACATGGTGAAACCCTGTCTCTACTAAAAATACAAAAATTAGCCGGGCATAGTGGCGCATGCCTGTAATCCCAGCTACTCAGGTGGTAGAGGCAGAAGAATCGCTTGAACCTGGGAGGTGGAGGTTGCAGTGAGCAGAGATCACGCCACTGCACTCCAGCCTGGGCAACAAAGCGAGACTTCATCTCAAACAACAACAACAACAACACACCAACAGATAAAATTGTATTTATCATGTACAATATGTGATGTTTTAAAGTATCTATACATTGTGGAACGACTAAATCAAACTAACGTATCCATTATCTCACAGAGTTATTTTTGTGGTGATAATACTTAACATCTGGTCTCAGCAATTTTCAATAATACGATATATTAACTACAATGACACTGTTGCACAATAGATCTGTTAATTTATTCCTCTTACCTAACTGAAATTTTGTATCCTTCCACCAACATGTCCCTAACTCCCCTCCTCAACCACCCTAACCCCTAGCAACTGCCTTTCTACTCTCTTTTTCTATGAGATCAACTTTTTAGTGTCTACATATGAGTGAGATTATGTGGTATTTGCCTTCCTGTGCCTGACTTACATCACTTAAATACTGTCTTCCATGTTCATCCACATTGTCCCGAATAATAGGATTTCCTTCATTTTTCATGGCTGAATAGTATTATATTGTGTATATATACCATTTTCTTTATCCATTCATTCACTGATAGACACTTAGTTGTTTCCATACCTTGGCTATTGTGAAACCACTGCAACAAACATGGAAGTGCAGATATCTCTTTGATATCTTGATTTCATTTCCTTTGGATATATATCCAGTAGTAAGACTGCTGGATCATATGATATCTTTTTTTTTTTTTTTTTTTTTTGTGACAGAGTCTCACTCTGTTGCCCAGGCTGGTGTGCATGCACAATCTTGACTCACTGCAACCTCTGCCTCCCAGGTTCAAGCGCTTCTCCTGCCTCAGCCTCCTGAGTAGCTGGGATTACAGGCATGCGCCACCACACCTGGCTAATTTTGTATCTTTAGTAGAGACAGGGTTTTGCCATGTTGGCCAGACTGATCTTGAACTCCTGACCTCAGTTGGTCCACCCGCCTCGGCCTCCCAAAGTGCTGGGATTACAGGCATAAGCCCAACTGTTATCTCTATTTTTAATATCTTGAGGAACCCTCATACTGTTTTTCATAGCAGCTGTGCCAATTTACATTCTCGCCAACAGGGTGCAAGGGTTCCCTTTTCTCTGCATCCCTGCCAATACTTGTTGTCTTTTGTTTTTTTAATAGCCATCGTAAACAGGTGTGAGATGATACCTCATTGTGGTTTAGGTTGCATTTCCCTGATAATTACTGATGTTGAGCATTTTTTCATATATCTTTTGGCCATTGTATATCTTTTAAGAAATGTCTATTTGGGTCCTTTGCCTATTTTTTAATCAGGTTATTTTTTTCTTGCTACTGAGTTTGTCATATATTTTGGATATTAACCCCATGCCAGATGCATAGCTTGCAGATACTTTCTCCCATTCTGTAGGTTATCTCTTCACTCTGTTGATTGTTTCCTTTGTTGTACAGAAGCACTTTAGTTTGATGTAATCCCATTTGTCCATATTTTTCTGGCTTTTGGGGTCATGTGTAAAATAATCCTTTCCCAGACAAATGTCACAGAGCTTTTCTCCTATGTTTCTTCTGGATGTTAAATTTCTTACATTTTAATCTTCAATCTATTTTTAGTTGATTTTTCTTTTTCTTTTTTTTTTTGGAGACAGAGTCTCACTCTGTCGCCCAGGCTGGAGTGCAATGGTGCATCTCGGCTCATGGTAAGCTCCGCCTCCCAGGTTCACGCCATTCTCCTGCCTCAGCCTCCCAAGTAGCTGGGACTACAGGCACCCGCTACCATGCTTGGCTAATTTTTTGTATTTTTTTAGTAGAGACGGGGTTTCACCATGTTAGCCAGGATGGTCTTGATCTCCTGACCTCGTGATCTGCCCGCCTCGGCCTCCCAAAGTGTTGGGATTACAGGCGTGAGCCACTGTGCCCGGCCTTAGTTGATTTTTCTATACGGTATGAAATAATTTCATTCTTTTTCACGTGGATATCTAGTTTTCCCGACACCATTTATTGAAGAGATGACTGTCTTTTCCCCGTGTTCTTGACACCTTTGTAAAAAATCAGTTGGCTGTAAATGTGTAGACTTATTTCAGAGCTCTGTATTCTGTTCTATCAGACAACTTGTCTGTTTTTATGCCATTGCCATTGTGTTTTGCTTACTACAGCTTTGTAGCATATTTTTAAGTCAGGTAACATAATGCCTCCAGATTTGTTCTTTTTGATCAAGATTGCTTAATTTATTTGGGGTCTTTCATGGTTCCATACAAATTTTAGGATTGTTTTTTCTATTTCTGTGAAGAATATCACAGATTTTGACAGAGATTACACTGAATCTGTAGATCACTTTGGGTAGTATCAACATTTTAATATTTTTTTCCAATCTATGAATGTGGAATATTGTTCCACTTATTTGTGTCTTCTTCCATTTCTTTCATCGGTGTTTTATAGTTTTCATTGTAGAGATCTTTCACCTCCTTGGCTAAATGTATTCCTAGGTATTTTATTAGGGTTCCTCTTTCATTAGCACATTGCAGTATTAGGCGTACAAGTCCTATACATGTTCTGTTAGATTTACACCTTAGCATTTAACTTTTTTGAATGATTATTAATGGCATTGTATTTTTAAATTTTGTTATCTATGTGCTCATCACTAGTAAGAGAAATACAATCGATTTCTGTATTTTTATTTTGTATCCAGGACCTTGCCGGACTCACTTTTTAGTTTTAGAAGTTACCTTGTAGATTTCTTGGGATTTTCTATGTAGACAAAAATGTCATCTGCAAACAAAGACAGTTTTATTTTTCTTCTCCTATGGTAAGAGTGGTGAGACAGACACCTCTACCTTATTCTATACCTTAGGGGAAAAGCATTCAGTCTTTCACCGTCAATTATAATATACAATATTAGTTAAAGGTTCTTAAATTTTTTATCAAGTTGATATCTGTTTCTATTTTTGTGAGAGTTCTTCATGAATTGGTGACTTTGTCAAATATTTTTTCTGTATCGATTGATAAGATCCTATACATTTTTTCTTCCTTAGTCTATTAATTAGCTGGATTACACTGATTGACTTTCAAATACTGAAACAGCCTTACATTCCTCTAATAAACCCCATTTGGTTATGGTCTATAATTCCTTTTATATATTTCTTAATACTTTTGACAGGATTGTATTAATAATTTTTACTTCTATATTCATGAGATATATTGGTTTGTTGTTTTCTTCTTTGTATAGTCTTTGTATGGTTTGGTATCAAAGTCATACTAGATTCATAAAGTGAATTGGAAAGTATTCCTTCTCTTCTGTTTTCTGGAAGAAATTATATGGAATTTGTGTAAATTCTCCTTTAAATGCTTGGTAGAATTTGCCAGTGAAACCATCTAGGCCTTAAGATTGAGGGGAGAGAGTTTTTATATTATAAATTCAATTTTCCATAATAATTATGGTGTTACTTAAATTACTTATTTCATATTAAGGATATCTTTTGATTTCTCAGCCCCAAAAAAAGGTAAATCCTAAGATGGCAGTGGGGAATTCCTAGAAGCAACTCAATTAGCTCTGCAGAACTTACAAAAGACTTCAGAAGTGGTAAATCAGACACTTTTGAAAGCAGGATAAAGTTGGAGTCAACAGCCATCCCATTACTGGGTATATACCCAAAGGACTATAAATCATGCTGCTATAAAGACACATGCACACGTATGTTTATTGCGGCACTATTCACAATAGCAAAGAGTTGGAACCAACCCAAATGTCCAACAACGATAGACTGGATTAAGAAAATGTGGCACATATACACCATGGAATACTATGCAGCCATAAAAAATGATGAGTTCATGTCCTTTGTAGGGACATGGATGAAACTGGAAAACATCATTCTCAGTAAACTATCGCAAGGACAAAAAACCAAACACCGCATGTTCTCACTCATAGGTGGGAACTGAACAATGAGAACTCATGGACACAGGAAGGGGAACATCACACTCCGGGGACTGTTGTGGGGTTGGGGGAGGGGGGAGGGACAGCATTAGGAGATATACCTAATGCTAAATGACGAGTTAATGGGTGCAGGAAATCAACATGGCACATGTATACATATGTAACAAACCTGCACATTGTGCACATGTACCCTAAAACCTAAAGTATAATAAAAAAAAAAAAAGTTGGGGTCAAAACAGTATGACTGATTGAAAGTCTGTTTAAAAAGAGATTAAATTTCCAGCTGACCTCCCTTACTTTGGCATGACGGTATGTTATTATCTAAAGAGGGTAAAACAGCAATTTTCTGGACCAAGGGATAACTGGGTACAATTAAGGGCAAGAGTACTACACTGAAAACAGGGATCGAATACAAATTAATGTATTTAATGCTGAGATCCCAGCTTTCTGCCTCCCTTGGTTCCTAAAATATTGGACTCAGAAGGGCCTTTGCTGGGAAATCAAAGCATTTCAAAATAGAACACCTAAAGACATCATAGGCAATGAGATGTACTGGCCACATCTCCCTCCAGTTAAGCTCATAGCTCCTTTCCTTAAACTTGAACAAACAAACAAGGATCACCAGAAATCTTAGAAAGACCTCTAACCTTAAATAGTGACAAAAAAAAAAATTTAAAAGAAAACAGCAATTTGGGAGGAACTGAGACTATGCAAGGTGAAGAAAATTTTCCTCCCAAATGTCTATTCCTACTCTCAGAGATGAAACAGAAGATACTGCATCTGGGAATCAGGAACAGAACTCTATTCCTAAAACTTCAAGGAACAAAAAATAACTCAGGAAAAAATATATGTATAGAAAGAGATAAAATACTTAGTAAAGAGAGTGAAAAAATAAATTTACATAAATCTCCTGGAAGGCAGGGCAAATGAACAAAGAGAAAACTGGAAGATGTAATATCTGAATAGTGGGAGTTTCAACATAATAGAGGAACACGGCTGGGTGCGGTGGCTCACGCCTGTAATCCCAACACTTTGGGAGGCTGAGGCTGGTAGATCACCTGAGGTCAGGAGTTTGAGACCAGCCTGGCCAACATGGTGAAACCCCATCTCTACTAAAAAATACAAAAATTAGCCACGCATGGTGGCACGTGCCTGTAGTCACAGCTACTTGGCCAGCTGAGGCAGGAGAGTTGCTTCAACCCAGGAGGCGGAGGCTGCAGTGAGCCAAGATCAAGCCACTGCACTCCAGCATGGGTGACAAGAGCAAGACTCCGTCTCAAAAAAACAAAAAGAAAGAAAGAAAAGAAAATAGAGGAAAATGAATAGAAGAAATCATCAAGGAAATATTTCAGGACTGAAGAGAATGAGTTTTTATAGTGAAGGACGCTCTGAGTGTCCAATACAACAAATGAAAATAGACCCACACCAAGGCATAACGTTAGGAAATTTCAGAACACTGGGGGAAAATGTATGTTTCTGCATGCATCTTGAGAGGGGGAAAAAGAGCAGGAAATCTAGATGCCTTTAGATTTCTCACTAACATTACTTGATGTTAGAATATGGAGCAAAGCCTTCAAATTTCTGAGGGAAAATCATTTCTACGTAACTATATATATGGAAAAATCATCATTCAAGTTTGAGAAGAAAATAAAGATCTTTTCAGATAAGCAGGAAGCTTCTGGAGAATGTATCCATAAAAATGAGGAGGAAGAAGGAAGGTGATTAGGAAACAGGAGATCTAACACAGGAAAGAGGTAAATGACCCTCCCAAGATGACAGAAACATGAGATTCCAAGATGCCTCCTGAATTTCTTGTTAGACAGCAAGTAGCTCAGCTAAAGGTTAAGAATTCTCCAGAAGAAGGGTCTAAAAGAAAATTACAGTGAATGAAAATTAGAAAAGTGCATGAAATTAGTGAAGTGAAAATTAGAATGATGACGTTTTTCTGAATAAGTGATAAGCATGTAAAAACTAAGAAAACAAGCAAATAAAAAAGCAAGGTAATTATTGACTCTAGTGGAAAAAATACTCAGGAAAGGAAAAATAATTGCAGTATATTACATGACATAGCTGTGAATAGTATAGAGGCATAATTTAATAATATGTCTTTATAATAATAATATACCTTCATAATAGTTTAATGAAGGCATTAATAATAATACGCCTTCATAATAATTTAAACACTGCATATTGGCCCAGTCAAAGTTATACAAAACTCTGGGGTATGGGACTGGAAGACAGACTGGAGGGAGAGGTTGAGAAAGGAGAAAGAGGAGGGCGAGGGAGAGAGAGAAAGGAAGAGAAAGGAGCAGGAGGTGTGAAAAATTGTTAAATCTTCATCTTCTATAGTATGACTCTAATGAGTAGTGCCTACAACTGAAAGATCAAGAAGCAGCAATATAAACATGTTATTTAGAAATGTGGATAAAACACCAAGAGAATCAGACAGAATTGTTAACAGTAGTTGCCCCTGGTGGGTGAGGAAATGGGACTGTTATTTTTCACCTCAAGCCTACATGAGTCATTTGGCTCTTTAAACTATATACATGTACATTGTTGAAAAAAATGATGTTTTTAAATATTTGCTAAAAGTCCATACTCCCCAACATAGTTTTCCATATTCTTCATAGAATTACTAATCCTTACCTATCCCACAGACCCATATTATAGTCATGCAGTTTTTTAATCAACCCAGAAATTCATTACTTCATTTCTCTATTAATTTATGGAATAAAATGTATTCAATTTATACCATACATCAACAATAATGTGGGCACAGCATAAAGAGATGAATTACACCATCTATGCCACCTAAAATTTTGTCTCAATTGTGGAAACAGAAAAATAAAACAATACAGTGGAATAAACACGCTCATAACGGTATTCATGAGATCCTGCAGAAACACTAGAAGAGTTGCCCCTGTCCTAGTAAAGAGTGAGAATTGCCAATGAATGCAAAAGGAAGAAATGAGGACTCAAAAGGCATTTTTATGGTCAACCATGTGTCAACCAGAACAAGGATAAAAGGATGATTTAGGCAGAAAGAAGAGCATTGACAAAAGATGCAAGGCGATAGTGAGCACGCACTCATTTATTTACTCCTTCAATAAATGCTATTTGGGTCCTCATCACATGTGAGAAACTATGTAAGATCTTGGAATGATGAAGTCATTCTCCCTGCTCAAAAAAAGATCCTAATTTGCCAACAATTTTAGTACTATAATGGATGCAAGGAAGCACAAAACAGGAAGACCAAAGTTTAACCAGTCAAGATAGGCTTCCTAAAAGAGCATGACCTTGAAGAATAAGTAAGAATTAGCCAGATATCACACTAAAAATAGACAAAAAAATACAGGATAAGACGCAGGTGGTTGAAACAACAGACACATAAAAGGGGCAGGTTTGAAGCAAAGGAAAGAATATTAGGTAATAAATAATGCCATAGTAGTATTTAAAATGTCACTAGGTTGGGTACAAAAATACAGTTCAATAGAATGAATAATATCTAGTATTTGATAGTACAATAGGGTGATTACAGTCAACAACCATTTATTGTACATTTTAAAATACCTAAAAGAGTATAATTGGAATGTATATAACACAAAGAAATGATAAATCCTTAAAGGGACAAATACCCCATTTACCCTGCTGTGATTATTATGCATTGTATTATTGCATCAAAATATCTCACACTCCACATAAACATATACACCTATGTACCCATCAAAATAAAAAATAAAAATAAACAAAGAACTCCACTAGAAGTTAATAGATCAGAAAAAAAGTTCAAGCCAGGCGTGGTGGCTCACGCTTGTAATCCCAACACTTTGGGAGTCCGAGGACTGTGGATCACTTGAGGTCAGGAATTTGAGACCAGCCTGGTCAACATGGTGAAACCCCATCTCTGCTAAAAATACAAAAATTAGGTGGGCATGGCGATGCACACCTGTAATCCCAGCACTCTGGGAGGCCAAGGCGGGCAGATCACTTGAGGTCAGGAGTTTGAGACCAGCCTGGCCAACATGGTGAAACCCCATCTCTACTAAAAATACAAAAATTAGCCAGGTGTGGTGGCACACATCTGTAACTCCAGTTACTTGGGAGGCTGAGGCAGAAGAATCACTTGAACCTAGGAGGCAGAGGTTGCAGTGAGCTGAGATCGCACCACTGTACTCAAGCCTGGGTGACAAAGCGAGACTGTCTCAAAAAAAGAAAAAAAAGTTCAAGTGACAGCTTGAAAATCACCCCTACGTGCACAGAAAAAGAAAAAAAGAGAGGAAAGTAATTAAAGAGAACATGATAAATGTGGAAGACAGACAGAAGTTACTGGTATTCCTGAAGAAAAAGCCAGAACAAATGGGTAAGAAGCAACGGTGAATAATATAATAGAAGAAAAATCTTCCTACCATAGAGAAGGATCTAAATCTGTACCAAAAAGTTGGTCACCATGTGCCAGGGTAAAATAAATAATATGACATTGACAGCTAGACATGGCCTTGTAAAACTCTTGAACTTAAGGGAAAAAATAAAGACTCCTATGGGCAGACAGGTTATCTAAAAAATAGGTTATCTACAAAAAAACCAGCTGGCCTGGGAGGTCTATAAGCAACACCGTATACCAAGCCTTATGGAAAAGGAACTACCAAGTCTTAAAAGGAAAAGGTTGTATCTTAGGAATTTTATACTCAAATAAGTCATTCACTGTTTATGTGTGAAAGCAAGAAAAAGTCATTTTCAGATATATAAGAACTCATAAAGTATAAGACCTACAACTTTTTCCTGAAATTAAAAAGTCTATAAAATTTTGCTGCTTGAAGTGTGGTCCATGGACAGGCAGCACTGACATCACCTGGGAATCTGTTAGAAATGAAAGCTCTTGGGCCTCATTCCAGATCTACTGAATCAAAGTTTATATTTTAACAAGATCCCAAGGTGATTCATATGCACACTAAAATTCCAGAAGCACAGCTCAAAATATATCTCTGCCAACAAAGCTATCATTCAACCTGAAGAACTGAATGCTCAAAGGAAGAAATGGGGACTCAAAGCAGCAACTGACAATCAGCATTGAAATAATGCTGCTTGTGTGCACACACACACAATTAAGATAGACAGTGAGTGTTGAAATAATGTGTACACACACACAATTAAGTTTCAACCATGCTTTGATTTATTACTATGAAAGAAAAGATATAAAGAAAAAAACTGCCAATAAACTGAAGATAAAATCCCAAATTCTAATAATAAACTCAAGAAATGGGAATAAAGAAAAAAAAGCCTAAGTAGTCATCATTTTACATAAGGAGAAATCAAAAGAAATTACTAATGACAGAGATAGTTATAAAATAATTATTAAAATGTGGTTTTTAAGTATATATTTAATCATAAGTAAAGTAAAACAAGATATGTGTATAATTTCCAAATTAGCAGAGGTAAAATTTCAGGGAAAAATTTAAGGAAAATGGAGAGAGGAGGAAAGATTTTAAATAGAGATGGTAATCTGAGCGTATATATTGAACTTCCCCCTTACAAATTCCCATTGAAATGACTACGTATGTTAATAAGTGAATAACTCTGTATCATACCTGGAAATTCACAGAAGTTATACACAAGGCAGAAACTTTAGGTGATTATTGCTATACATAGGGTAAGCAAGACTGAATTAAAAGAGACTACATAAACTATTCACTGTACATAAAGGAGAAGTCTGCCTTTGAAGTAAAGAAGAGATCCACAGGAGAATCCACCAATTCCCACTACATTAGAGTGGCAGATGATATAGCCAATTCCTGCCAATCAATGGCATGGGGGCAGTTAGTCTAAGACAAAAGTGTAAGGGCACATAAGGTCTCACTCAGTGAGGGTCCCTGTAAAACACTCAGTGCCTACATGGGATAGGGTATCTGGAGAGATGAAATAAAATGCAGACACTCCAGAAACTATCTCCAAATGAAGGAAAGCCACAAAATAATAAAAAATGAGATTCATTGACACAAAGGTAATGTTTCTTCTTGTGAATGCCTTCAACTGCAGCTTCCTATTCAGTCTCCATAATAACATAAAGCCACAATAGGTCTAAAGCAGCAACTCTTTAGGCAGAAGAAGGGCATTTTTCCCACAGGCAGCCATAACTGAATTAACAAGGGACTTGATCAAACTTTGACTCTAATCCAGATCCCTGATATTTGAAGTAAAGGAATGTGGACACACGGACACACACACACACACACACACACACACACACACACAGAGTATATATGCAGATACTTTTAAAATTTGTTCTTCCTTTTTTTTTTAACTTCTTAAATGGCAGCTTGCACCACTGTTTTTTTTTCAACCAATTTTTCTTTTCTAATATGTGTATTCAGGGCTATTAAACTTCCGTATAAGGGTGAATTTAGATGTATCCCCATGTTTTAATATATTATATTTTCATGATTCCTCTATTTCTGCTAATGCTCCTTCCTTTAAATTCTACTTTGTCTGATATTAGTACAGGTATACCAATTTTCTTTTCATTTTGGTTCACATTATAGCTTTTTTCCATGCTTTTATTTTCAGTCTTTCGGTATCCTTGTATTTAAGGTTTGACTCTAGTAAACCACATAAATTTTGTTTTATAGTCTAACAATCTTTTGTCTTTTAACCGAAGTAATTAGTCCATTTACATCTAATGTAAAATATGTATTCTGGGGTTCAAATCTACTGTTTTACAATTTGTCACAATTGCACTATGTTCTTTTTTCTCTCCTTTCTTGAACCCTTTTGGATCAATCAAGTATTTTAGCATGATTCTATTTGCCCTTGTGATATCTGAATAGATATACATTGTTTTATTTTGCTTTTAATGGTAACCTTAGAAATTTAACATGCATCCCAGACTTTTAAAAGTTGAAGGTAAATTGTCTATTTTACATTTTTCTGAACAATTCAAGGACATTTGAATACCTTAAATTAATTTTACTCTCTTCTGAATTTTATATTATTGTTTCTGTTTTTAAAGTTCTACATACATTTAAACTCCAGAAAACATATTACGCTAAACAGTACATATATATATATATATATTATATATATACACATATGGGTATATATATAATATACAATGTGCTATCCATTGCTCTTTTATAATTTAACCTTTATTTTAAGTTCAGAGGTACATGTGCAGGCTTGTTATATAGGTAAACTTTTCCCATTGGGGTTGTTGGGCAGATTATTTTGTCACCCAAGTATTAAGTCTAGTACTCATTAGTTATTTTTCCTGATCCTCTACCTCCTCTCACCTTCCACCCTCCAATATGTTCCAGTGAATGTTGTTCCCCTATATGTGTCTATGTGTTCTCATAGTTTAGCTTCCACTTTTAATTGATAACATGTGGTATTTGGTTTTCTGTTCCTGCATTGGTTTGCTAAAGATAATGGCCTCCAGCTTCATCCATGTTCCTGCACAAGACATGATCTCATTCTTTTTATGGCTGTATAGTATTCCAGGTGCATATGTACCACATTTTCTTTATCCAGTTTACATTTTTTTTTTTTTTTGAGGAGGAGTCTCACTCTGTCGCCAAGGCTGGAGTACAGTGGCACGATCTCCACTCACTGCAACCTCCACCTCCCGCGTTCAAGAGATTCTCCTGCTTGAGCTCCTGAGTAGCTGGAATTACAGGCACCCACCACCATGCCCGGCTAATTTTTGTATTTTTAGTATAGATGTAGTTTCACCATGTTGGCCAGGCTGGTCTGGAACTCCTGACCTCAAGTGATCCACCCACCTCAGCCTCCCAAAGTGCTGGGATTACAGGCATGAGCCACCATGCCTGACCCCAGTCTACAAGTGATGGGAATTTAGGTTGATTCCATGTCTTTGCTATTGTGGATAGTGCTGCAGTGAACACATACATGCAAGTGTCTTTATAATCAAATGATTTATATGACTTTGCATATATACCCAGTAATGGGATTTTGGGGTCTAATGGTTATTTCTGTTTTTAGGTCTCTGAGCAGTCACTACACTGTCTTCCACAAAGGTTGAACTAATTTACACTGCCACCAACAGTGTATAAATGCTCCTTTTTCTCCACAATCTCACCAGCATCTGTTACTGACTTTTTAGTAACAGCCAGTCTGAATGGTGTGACATGTTATTGCATTGTGGTTTTGATTTTTATTTCTCTAATGATCAATGATGAGCTTTTTTCTTCGTATGACTTTTGGCCACATGTCTTCTCTTGAAAAGTGTCTGTTCATGTCCTTTGCCCGCTTTTTAATGGAGTTGTTTGTTTTTTCTTGTAAATTTAAGTTCCTTTGTCAGATACATAGTTTGCAAAATTTTTCTCCCATTCTATAGGCGGTCTGTTCACTCTATTGATAGTTTCTTTTGCTGTGCAGAAACTTAATAGTTTAATTAGATCTCATTTTTCAATTTTTGCTTTTATTGCAACTGCTTTTGGTGTCTTCATCATGTAATCTTTGCCCATTCCAATGTCCATAATGGTACTGCCTAGGTTGTCTTCCAGGGTTTGTATAGTATTGGGTTTTACATTTAAGTCTTTAATCCATCTTGAGTTAATTTTTGTATATGATGTATAGAATTGATCCAGTTTCAATCTTCTGCATATGGCTACCCATTTATCCCAGCACCAATTATTGAATAAGAAATCCTTTCTACATTGCTTGTTTTTGTCAGGTTTGTCAAGATCATAAGTTGTAGGTGTGTGGCCTTATTTCTAGGTTCTCTATTTTGTTCCATTAGTCTATGTGTCCGTCTTTGCACCAGTATCATGATGTTTTGGTTACTGTAGCCCTGAAGTATAGTTGTAAGTCAGGCAGCATGATGCCTCCGGCTTCATTCTTTTTGTTTAGGATTGCCTTGGCTATTCAGGCTGTTTTTTGGTTCCATATGGATGTTAAAATAGTTTTTTTTCCTAGTTCTGTAAAGAATTTCAATGTTACTTGAATAGAAATAGCATTGAATCTATAAATTCCTTTGGGCAGTATGGCCATTTTAACAATATTGATTCTTTCTATCCATGAGCATAGGATGTTGCTCCATTTGCTTGTGTCATCTCTGATTTCTTCAAGTGGTGTTTTATAGTTATCCTTGTAGAAATATTCTACCTCCCTGGTTAGCTGTATTCCTAGGTATTTTATTTTGTGTGTGTAACAACTGTCAATGGGATTGTGTTACTGATTTGGCTCTTGGCTTGACTGTTGGTGTATAAGAATATTAATGATTTTTGCACATTGATTTTGTATCCTGAGACTTTGCTGAAGTTATCAGCTTAGGGAGCTTTTGGCCTGAGACTATGGGGTTTTCCAGATATAGGATATGTCATCTGCCAACAGGGATAGTTTAACTTCCTCTCTTCCTATTTAAATGGTCTTTATTTCTTTCTCTTGTCTGATTGCCTCATCCAAAACTTCCAGCACTATGTTGAATACGAGTAGTGAGAGAGGGCATCCTTGTCTTGTGCTGGTTTTCAAGGGGAATGCTTCCAGCTTTCACCCATTCAGTATGATGTTGACTGTGGGTTTATCATAGATGGCTCTTATTATTTTGATGTATATTCCTTGAATACCTACTTTATTGAGAAGTTTTTTTTTTTTTTTTGAAATGGAGTTTCACTCTTGTCACCCAGGCTGCAGTGCAAATGGCAGGATCTCGGCTCACTGCAACCTCTGCCTCCTGGGTTCAAGTGATTCTTCTGCCTCAGCCTCCCAAGTAGCTGGGATTACAGGCGCCTGCCACCATGCCCAGCTAATTTTTGTATTTTTAATAGAGACAGGATTTCACCATGTTGGTCAGGCTGGTCTTGAATTCCTGACCCCAGGGGATCCACCCGCCTCAGCCTCCCAAAGCGCTAGGATTACAGGCGTGAGCCACCACACCTGGCTCATTGATCTTTTGAATGGTTTTTTGTGTCTCAACCTCCTGCAGTTCAGCTCTGATTTATTTCTTGTCTCTGCTAGCTTTGGGATTGGTTTGCCCTTGGTTCTCTAGTTCTTTTAGTTGTGATGTTAGGTTGTTAAATTCAGATCTTTCTAACTTTTTGATGTGGGCATTTAGTGCTATAAATTTCCCTCTTATCATTGCCTTAGCTGTGTCCCAGAAATTCTGGCATGTTGTATCTTTGTTCTCATTAGTTTCAAATAACTTCTTGATTTCTGCCCTAAATTCATTATTTACCCCAAAGTCATTCAGAAGCAAGTTATTCAATTTCCATGTGATTGTATGGTTTTAAGTGATTTTTTTAGTCTTGTTTTCTAATTTGACTGTGCTGTGGTCTGAGAGATTGTTTTTCGGTTTTTTGTTTTTTGTTTTTTTTGAGATAGAGTCTCACTCTGTCGCCCAGGCTGGAGTGCAGTGGTGCAATCTCGGCTCACTGCAAGCTCTGCCTCCCGGGTTCATGCCATTCTCCTGCCTCAGCCTCTGGAGTAGCTGGGACTACAGGCACCCGCCACCACGCCCGGCTAATTTTTTGTATTTTTAGTAGAGACGGGGTTTCATCGTGTTAGCCAGGATGGTCTCGATCTCCTGACCTTGTGATCCTCCCACCTTGGCCTCTCAAAGTGCTGGGATTATAGGCATGAGCCACTGCACCCAGCCGAGATTGTTTTTTATGATTTCAGTTCTTTTGCATTTGCTGAGGAGTGTTTTACTTTCAATTATGTGATCAATTTTAGAGTAAGTGCCATGTGATGAGAAGAATGTATATTCTGTTTTTTGGGGGTAGAGAGTTCTGTAGATGTCTATCAGGTTCATTCGATCCAGTGCTGAGTTCAGGTCCTGAATATCTTTGTTAATTTTCTGTCTTGATGATCTGTCTAGTATTGTCAGTGGGATGTTAAAGTCTTTTATTATTACTGTGAGGGAGTCTAAATCTCTTTGAAGGTCTCTAAGAACTTGCTTTATGAATCTGGGTGCTGCTGTGTTGGGTGCATATATATTTAGGATAGTTCGGTCTTCTTGTTGAATTGAACCCTTTACCATTAAGTAATACCCTTTGTCTTTTTAAATTTTTCTGGTTTAAAGTCTGTTTTGTGTGAAACTAGGATTGCAACCTCTGCTTTTTTTCTGTTTTCCATTTTTTTGGTAGATTTTTCTCCATCCCTTTATTTGAGCCTATGTGTGTCACTCACTGCATGTGAGATGGGTCTCTTCAAGACAAGCATACCAATGGGTCTTGGTTCTTTATCCAGCTTGCTACTCTGTGTCTTTTAATTGGGGCACTTAGCCCACTTACATTCAAGGTTAGTATTGATATGTGTGGATTTGATCCTGTCATTATGATGTTAGCTGGTTATTTTGCAGACTTGTTTATGTGGTTGCTTTATAGTGTCACTGGTCTATGTTCTTCAGTATGTTTTTGTAGTGGCTGGTAATGGTCTTTTCTCTCCATATTTAGTGCTTCCTTCAGGAGCTCTTATAAGGCAGATCTGATGGTAACAAATTATCTCAGCATTTGCTTGTCTGAAAAGGATCATATTTATCATTCACTTATGAAGCTTAATTTGGCTGGATATGAAATTCTGGGTTGGAATTTAAGAATGTTGAATACTGGCCCAGAATCTCTTCTTGGTTGTAAGGTTTCAGCTGAGAAGTCTGCTGTTAGTCAATGGACTTCCCTTTGTAGGTGACCTGACCTTTCTCTCTGTCTTTAACATTTTTTCTCGTTTCAACCTTGGAGGATCTAATGGCTATGTCTCTTGGGATGATCTTCTTGGGAAGTATTTTACTGGGGTTCTCTGCATTTCCTGAATTTGAATGTTGGCCTGTCTAGCTATTTGGGTTCATCCATGAAGTTCTCATGGATGAAATCCTGAAATATGTTTTCCAAGTTGGTTCCATTATCCCCCTCTTTTTCAGGGATACCAATAAGTCATAGATTTGGTCTCTTCACATAATCTCATATTTCTCAGAGGTTTTGTTCATTCCTTTCATTCTTGTTTCTCTATTCTTGTCTGACTGTCTTATTTCAGAAAGCCAGTCTTCAAGCTCTTAGATTCTTTCCTCCACTTGGTCTATTCTGCTATTAATACTTGTGATTGCATTATGAAATTCTTGTACGGTGTTTTTCAGCTCTCTCAGTTCAGTTACATACTCTTCTGTACTGGTTATTTGGTCTGCCAGTTCCAGTATTGTTTTATAATGGTTTTTAGCTTCCTTGGACTGGGTTTCAACATACTGCTATAGCTCAAGGATCTTCATTTCTGTCCATATTCTGAACTCTATTTCTGTCACTTAATCCATCTCAACCTGGTTCAGAACACTTGCTGGAGAGGCAAGGTGGTCATCTGTTAGAAAGAAGGCGCTCTGGCTTTTTGAGTTATCAGGGTTCTTGTGCTGATTCTTTCTCATCTTTGTGGGCTTATCTTCCTTTAATCCTTGAGGTTGCTGACTTTTTGCATAATTTTGTTTCTTTTATCCTTTTTTTTAATGACCTTGAGGGCTTGATTCTAGTATAAGGTGAATTCAGCCAACTGGCTTCATTTATAAAAGATTTTAGGGGTCCAACACTCAGCTCCCAATACCTAGACTGGATGTTCTAATTCTGGGGTACTTGTATTGGGCCCCAACTTTGTTCTCTGACTCCTTGATGTTAGGAATCCACTGCACTGTGGGGGCCAAAATGTTTTTGGACTGCCAGTCATTACACTCTGATGGCTGATGTCAGCCAAAGTATTTCATAGCACGATGACAGCGGGATCCATCCTCATTTGCACATATCAGCAGCAGTGATAGTGGCAGCTACGGTGGAGTGCTACCAGGTGCCGGGGGTCCTGCCTCTCTGTAGGCATTCACCACAGTGGCAGAGGCAGCGCAGCTAGGGGTGGGCAGGAGGCCCCTGTTGGTGACTGTGTGTTCAGTCATGCTGGAGGTGGTGTTGGCTCACGGGCGGGGCACTGGCAGATGCAGGTGTGAGTGCCTTCTGTGTGCCCCACAAGTAGGAGTGGTTGCTCAGGGTGGGGCAGGATCCACTGTTCTCTACACAGTGTTAGCCCAGGGTGGGATGCTGGCTGACTCTGTGCCCACCAAGACTCTGTCTGCAGTGGCAGTCAGCAGGAGACTGCCCATTCTGCTCACTCTTATCTAATTGTTCTCCAGACATAAAAGGCTGTTTTCATTTCCTGCTTCAGGATATTTACATATGCTGCTCCCACTATCTGAACTTTTTTGGTCTCATAACCCTTCCCATCACATAATTGATTTCTTCTTAGCAGTAATATCTCAGCATAAACATGCCCCAGCACAGAGGGCTTCCCTGACCATTTTATGGATTTTCTTAACACAATTTTTTTTTTTTTTGAGACGGAGTTTCGCCCTTATTGCCCAGGCTGGAGCGCAATGGCGCAATCTCAGCTCACTGAAACCTCCACCTCCCGAGTTCAAGCAATTCTCCTGCCTTAGCCTCCTAAGTAGCTGGAATTACAGGCATGTGCCACCATGCCCAGCTAATTTTGTATTTTTATTAGAGGTGGACTTTCTCCATGTTGGTCAGGGTGGTCTCGAACTCCTGATCTCAGGTGATCCACCCGCCTCGGCCTCCCAAAGTGCTGGGATTATAGGCATAAGCCACTGCACCTGGCCAGTGACATAATTTTTAATTATATATAATTTGATTGTTTACTTGTTTATTGTTTGTCTCCTTAGATGTAAGAACCTTGAAGGCAGGATATGTGTTAGCTTAATTCACTGGAGTTAAACTCATTACCCACATCAAGGGAATTAAAAGGATCTGGAGCCAGAGACTTACAGGAAGAACTTCTGAGGATTTCATTGAGAAAGGTGTGCTGTGAGTCTACCTCTCATTCTGCACCATCAAGAAGGGATGAGGGCTTCAGTCTGCTAACCCCAAATCAAGAGGAAGAAATTTTAAGGATACCACTTGAAGAGTTCAATATGTGTCACCAACAGTTGGTTGGTGTTTAATTCACACCTGAGAAATTTAAGGGCTGAGAGAACAGCTGCAGCAGCCCATGTAAGCAGAGTAGGTGTTGCAGCACTGGCTCCCTGGACTTGAAGAGTTTGTTTAGCAAAGTTTACCTGAGGGTTTCCTGTGAACCAGATGTGGGCACGTGCATGAGTGCCAGCATGTGGTTGTCTTAGGAACTTACCAAGATGGCCACAGAGGGGTTAGCACATGTAAATAGGGAGAAGCTGGGGGCATGTCTAGCAGTCTCAGAGCTGAGGAAAGAGCAATATTACCAAGCCAAAGTGTTGTGAATAGCACATTTCAAGGGAATTGGAGGCAAGAAATCCCAAGGAATTTGAGAGGGCAAAGGCAATTTCTCAGAAAATCCATCAAAGTGCTCACAACAGTCAGCTTAAGACACTTGCCAAACAGAGAACACCAATACCTGCTCTCAACAATAAAGCCAAGAACTCTCCTGCCTCCCTTTCCTCTCCTCTTGCCCAAGTCTCCCCTTCTGAGTACGAGTAGAAAAGATGGAAGAAGTTGAGCAACTGCCCTTCCCTACCTTCAGCCTTCTGGAGATATATCACTTGGCAAAATTATGTTCCAAGCAAAATCAAAGAAATTTTAAAAATGAACCAAATAATAAATAAATATGTGAACATTTTAGTTGTATGACAATAGGATGAAAGTGGTTATTCATGGTCCTTAATATATTCCTCTAAATTCTCTTTAACAAATGCAAGTACATACTAGAAAAAAAAAAAAAAAAAAACCAGTGCAAATAAATCCCACTCCTTTCCCACTCTAACCCTACCACTAATTGCAAATTATTCAGACTTCTCAGACTTGAAGTTTAGAAAGAGATGCCAAAGTTCTCCCTTCCCCACTCATTTCCAGGCTGGAAACTTCTCCCCCATGTGGCTGGCCAGCAGTGGGAAAGAACTCACCCTTTACATAAGAAGCCCCCTGGCCAGGCATGGTGGCTCATGCCTGTAATCCCAGCACTTTGGGAGGCCAAGGCAGGTGGATCATTCAGGTCAGGAGTTCAAGACCAGCCTGGCCAATAAGGTGAAACCCTGTCTCTATTAAAAATACAAAAATTAGCCAGGCATGGTGGCAGGCACCTGTAATCCCAGCTACTCGGGAGGCTGAGGCAGGAGAATTGCGTGAACCTGGGAGGCGGAGGTTTCAGTGAGCCCAGATCCCGCTACTGCACTCCAGTCTGGGCAAGAGTGAGACTCCGTCTCCAAAAAAAAAAAAAAAAAAAAAAAAAGAGCCTCCTTCCCTTGCCCACAGGGTGTAGCTCTCCTATTACAGCCTCCTTGGCAGAATAAATATATCCCAATACAACATGATACCCCATCATTCTTCCACACAGCATGACACAGAATACCAGGGCCTATATCTGCTCACCAAGGTGGAAATATGGGGAAGCAGGCATAACACTTTCTCTTTGCAAGAATAATCCCTGGATTTAGTTCTCCAATGCTTTACTGAAGCTTCCATGCTCTGAGTTAGAACTCACCCTGAGGGAATGCTACTACAGTACCTCCAGCAACCTTCCCAGGCCTTCCTGGAGTAGACCAGTGAGTCTTTCATCTCAAAGGCCACATGTACAATCTCTCATCTGCCCTGCTCTGCACTGTCACAAGGAAACTGGAGGACATACTGGGTCACCGTTTAATGTATGATAAAACAGTGACCTCAACGAAATCCAAACTCCAGCCAAAATATGCTCTCCCTGCATTTCTACTCTATATCTTGAAGCTAATCAGCAAAGGCCAATTTACTCTTTTGCCTAACAATATTCCAAATCTGAAGATGACTGACATAATCTCGGAATCTTCTTCTGTACAAGACTAGCACATCAGATTCCATCAATCTGGGGCTCTGTCTTACCTAAGAGCTGATGCAAAATCCTTGACTGGGAATTAAACTGTCCCATAAAGAATTACCTTGAAGTGTCTCAAAAACAATGATAAGCACAGGCTTATTAGAAATTTACAGGTTTTTTAAAAAAGCTGATTTTACATTTTTGCAAATATTATTTAACATAAACATACCTAAAATATGAAAACAGAACTTGTATCATGTTCTTAATCAATGGGTTGCTCAGAATAGATGAACAAGAACTGGATTAAGTTGCAGCAACCCAAGGGCATAACTCAGAAGACTTGACCTCTTGCCCCAACTCTTGACAACTTTAAACCAGTGACTTAAAGTGCCAGGATCTCCTTTCCTCAAAGCCCAAAATGTCCAGTGCTCCTGGGTCCTGTGCGAAACATGGCCACACCCATGAAAACGGGACCATTGCTGCTTAAATATGTTAACCTAGGTTGACTAACATTTAGACAAAGCAAATGTTACACCATCATCACAGCACATTCCAAAGCCATATAAAGTTATCTCTCCTCTCCACCCATCCAGAAGCACTGGCACATTCCACATTCAGGAGCAAGTGAAGCCACCACTGACCTTCCAGTCAAACATCTCCGCAGAGAATATGACGCTCCTCCCCCACAGGTCCGGGAGCAGTCACTCCAGTCGCCCCAAGCATCCCAGTTGCCATCTCTCTCTTCATCTGAACGAGTGTTTCTTGAGGTCTAGATGTTAAAAAGCAAACAAACAAAAAAAACCACACAATAAATTATAGGCAAATGTGGTTGAAATATCCCAAACCTTCCCCAGTTATTCCAGAGTCACCTTTTTTTTTTTTTAATTGAGACAGAGTTTCGGTCTTATTGCCCAGGAGTGCAATGGCGCAATCTCAGCTCCCTGCAACCTCCACCTCCTAGGTTCAAGCAATTCTCCTGCCTCAGCCTTCTGAGTAGCTGGGATTACAGGTGCCCACCACCACACCTGACTAACTTTTGTATTTTTAGTAGAGACAGGGTTTTGCCATGTTGGCCAGGTTGGTCTTGAACTCCTAACCTCAGGTGATCTGCCTGCCTCAGCCTCCCAAATCCAAAGTCATCTAAGCTCTTCACAAAGATCAATGTTACCCAAAAATGCTTTGCTTTGGAATGACTGCACAAAAAACAAGACAGGTTTATATGAAAATCAGTTGACACATGCATGCCTTTCCACCTTAAGAAGGTTTTATCAAGATAGCTTTTAAGCTCAGTATTATATCTGAAATTTTATCATTCCTAAATTTAAATAAATTGGCTAAATATCAATTATATTATTCTGTTTTCTAACTTACATAGCAAGGACGCTGCTTGAGCCTAAACCCCATCTACTAAAAATACAAAAATTAGCCAGGTGTGATGGTGCATGCCTGTAATCCCAGCTACTTGGGAGGCTAAAGCAGGAGAATCACTTGAACCCGGGAGGTGGAGGTTGAAGTAAGCCAAGATTGCGCCACTGCACTCCAGCCTGGGCAACAGAGCAAGACTCTGTCTCAGAAAAAAAAAAAAAAAAGAAGTGCTCATGAGTGAAATTCTGACTTGCTTGTGTGTCAGGCAGACTGGCGGTAACTCCCAAGAAACCTTGCATAAGGATTTGTGGAACCTCCTGACAGAATCTCCATTCCTAGAAAACAAAGTCATATGAACATAGTTGGCCAGGTTATAAAGGTTTCGAATCCAAGAAAACAGGGAAGAGTCAATTATGAGTACAGTTTGGTTTAACTGGTCTCCTAGACTTTCCACCATTGACTTAATTTAGAATACTACAGAGAAGAGGGGGAATTAGAAGTAAAAAGTACATAGATAGATGTAGGTATAGACCTGAAAAGAAATAAAGCTTATTATTATGTTACAAAACTTTACTAAGGGGTCTAAAATATACTTGAATAAATGAAGAAACAACCATAATCCTGAATGAGTAGACTCAATACTGTAAAATGCTACTTCTCTCCAAGTTTATCTATAAGTTTACAGCAAGTCCCATCAAAATCCCCAAAGAAAAATTTTTTGAAACATAACAAATGATTCTAAAGTTCATCTAGTGGCATAAATATCTATAAGAGCCAAGGGAGGCCAGGCGTGCTGGCTCATGTCTATAATCCTAGCACTTTGGGAGGCCGAGGTGGGTAGATTTCCTGGAGTTCAAGACCAGCCTGGGCAACATGGCAAAACTAGCTGGGCGTGGTGTCACATGCCTGTAGTCCCAGGTACTCGGGAGGCTGAGGCACCAGTATTGCTTGAACCCAGGAGGCAGAGGTAACAGCTGAGATCATGCCACTGCACTCCAGGCTGGGTGACAGAGCGAGACTCTGTCTCAAAAAAAAAAAGCTAAAATATTGTGAAGGAAGATAGAATTACTATATGATCCAGCAATCCAACTTCTTGGTATTTATCCAAAAGAATTGAAATCAGGATCTCAAAGAGATATTTGCACACTCATTGTAATAGCCAAGACATGGAAGCAACCCAAATGTCCATCAACAGATGAATGGATAAACAACATGTGGTATACACACAATGAAATGCTATGGAGCCATTAAAAAGAAGGAAAGCCTATCACATGCCACAATATGGATGAATCTTGAGGACACTAGGCTATGTGAAACAAGCCAGTCACAAAAGACAAATACTGCATGGTTCCATTTATATGAGGTATCTAACATAGACCGACTCATTGAAGCAGAAAGTACAATAGTGGTTGCCAGGGACAGGGGTGATGAGGAAATGAAGAGTTACTGTCCAATGGGTATAAAGTTTCAACCACGCAAAATTAAAAAGTTCTAAAGATCCACTTTTCAACATTGTACTTACAATTACCAATACTGTACTATATGCTTCAAAATTTATTAAAAGGGTAGATCTCATGTCACGAGTTTTTTTAAACACAATTAAAAGAAGTAAAATGAGAGGAAAATTGTCTCAATTAAGAGTAGAGAATTCGCACAGCAATAAACAAATGGACCTATTAAAATGAAAAAAAAAAAAGAGTCCAGAAACAGATCAAGTATAAGGACACAGTATAGCACTACAAATCAATGTGACAAATGTTTTGTGGGCTTTTTGTTTGTTTGTTTTGTTTTGTTTTTGAGATGGAGGCTCGCTTTGTCACCCAGGCTGGAGTGCAGTGATGTGATCTCAGCTCACTGCCACCTCCGCCTCCGAGGTTCAAGCAATTCTCCTGGCCCAGCCTCCCGAGTAGCTAGGACTACAGGCACCCGCCACCACACTCGGCTAATTTTTTGTATTTTTAGTAGAGACGGGGTTTCACCGTGTTAGCCAGGATGGTCTCGATCACCTGACCTCGTGAACCACCCACTTCAGCCTCCGAAAGTCCTTGGATTACAGGCATGAGCCACCGTGCCCAGCATGTTTTGTGTTTTTAAAAATCATAATAACTTCTTCATAGAATACACCAAAATAAATTCCAGATCTATTAGAAATGTATGTTAAAATACTGAAACCATAAAATATTAGAAATATTATAGATTAATAGATTAATCTTGGATATACCTATACCAATAGTTGTATAGGAAAGACTATCCTAGATATAGCAATAAAAGTAGAAATTATAAAGGAAAAGACCGATAGGTTTAATTACGTTAAAATAAAAACACATATATCATTTTCTATCTCTTCTCTACAGATAAAGCTATAGGCATAGGCATATATATGCAAAATGTACCAGTAAAAGAACGTGTATATAGGCTGGGTATAGAGGCTGGAAACATACCAAATTAGCTCTAAGAATGGAGGAAGTAGGACTAGGAACAAACGTTGTTGGGAAAAGACAGGAAATGAACTTCAACTGAATGTTTAATTTTCCCTAGTCCCCCCCAGAATATGATAAATTGTTAAATGCCAGTTTTATTACTATTTGAACTTTCATGGTTTTTGAAATTTCTATTCTAAAAATATTGGGGTAGGGAAAAAGACAATCATTAGATAATCATATTAAATCTATATCATTTTTCATACATGTAAACTTTGTACATGCATAGGGAGAGGAGTGAGAGGTTAATCAAGATGTTACCATTGCTACCTCTACGTGTGAGGGATTTGGGTGACTTTAACATATTTTTGTTGTTGTTGCTGTTTCTCTGCATTTTGTAGTCTTTTCTTAATAAAACACATCATACCTTAATTAAAAACAAGGAAGCAAACAAACAAAAACCACATATTCTTGGTGTACAGAAAAGTTCAAGTCAGAATTTAATAGGTAAGTTCTAAGCTGGAGAACAGCAAAGTTTATGAAAGAAACTGTGACATACTAATAAACTGCAGCATGTGACTGAACTAGATATTGTACAGGTTTCCTTAAGCCCTTAGGCAAGTTACCTCATCTAACAAAAAAAAAAAAATTAAATTAAAAGAGGGATCTGTGAAAAGGACCTTCAAAAGTGAAATGAAGAAATAATGACTGGAAGCAAAGAGGGGGTTTTCCAATAATTTTCACTCAAGTCGGTCAACGGGCTTTATGGCTTGTTGCCAAGCTACCTATTTATAGCACAGTAAGCAGTCCTACTAGAGGCAATATTTCAGTAACAGTCAAGTGAAAGGAAAGGATAAATATCTGGTGACTGATCAAATCTGTCATCAGGAATAGGGGCTAATTAAACCCATACTATTTACTGTTCTAATTAGACCACTGTTCAGTTCAATTTTCTATAGTAAACGTCACCAAACATAACTGTGTCCTGTCTATAACATAATAAAAAAATAAAGTTTTAATTCACAAAAAAATACAATAAGCAGTTTAATACATTCATCTGGACTTTTAGGTTGGGTAAGTCCAAATCATTTAAGTAAATGTTTAAAATATACACAGCTGAAATTGATTTTTCATTTTGTCACTCGATATACCGAAAGGTTGAATGTGAAAAGTTGAAAAACATCATCATATATATTTTTAAATGAAAGTTGAGAGTTTTTGCAATACTGTTTTAATTTGTTTTTATTCCCACTATTCCATCTGTTCAGTTCATAGTTAGAATCAGGTTTCTTTCCATAACTTCTCTACCTTAACTTACAAAAAAAAAAAAAAAAACTTGATTCTAAAATAACTAAAATAGGCATGTTATAAGTGCAAGCATTTGGCTTCTCTGATTGGATAGGTAAGATATTTTCCCTCGAAGAAAGTAGAGCACAAATGGCACCTCAAGAGGGGTCCCTGAGTTTTTCTCCTCTCCTCAGCCAGGAAGATGGTTGGATTTTGTTTTGAAACCCCAATGCCGTCTCCAGCAGCCAGCCCTTCTGCCTTTTTAATGTATTATTTCTCTGGAGAGTAATAGCAATAATATCCCAGATTTCCACCCAGTTCTGCTCTCCTCCCTTTGATCCTAGCAGCATAATAATAACACAGATATTCAGAAATAACTCCACTGAAGCAGAATGGAGCGCCACCTGGGCCATTGCTGAAAATGTACGTTTGCGTTGTCTTCCTTGCAGTGAAACAGAACCTGCTTCCCTGGAGCTTCCATCCTTCCAGAGCAGTGGACAGAGCCTTGATCCTCTTCTACAGAAGAGCCCTTCTCAAGCTTTCTGAAAGCCTCCTAGTTCCTTCTACGTTCCCAGATCCTTTGCAACTATGTTTTCTCTTGGCATACATCAAAATTTGCACATTTTAAGTCTTAAAATGTAGTGTCCAGAATACAACACTGAATCTAAGAACACAGACTATACATTGCACCTACGATCCAGGTTTCTTTAGATAAAACCTAAGTTTCCTTCTCTCCCTCCCTCCATTCCTTCGTTTTTCAGCCAGCCCATTTTTTGGAATCTGCTCTGGAGACAGCATCACATAATGGTTAAAAGCTGTTTGACTCTGAGTTTCTTAAACTTTCTAAAACTCATCTATGAAATGGAGATGATAATCTTTACCCAAACAAGATTTAAATAAAATAACACATATAAAGTACAGGCAGCATCTCCATGCATGCAGTTGGTGAGTATCTCAATAAGGGTAAGCAATTGTTTTTCTTCCTCAAAAATAATGTCTTTTTCAAAACAATGATGAGAGAGCCAGCTCTCTCCCATTTGTACTTATGCAAGACTTAACATTTATCACTACTGAATTTCCTTTTGTTGGTTTTGGCCCAGAATACCAGCCTGTTGAGATCTGTTTGAACCCTGATCCTGTCACCCTATCTACGAGCCACTGTGCTCAGCTCTGCAGCTTCCCTGTCTTCACCCAAGTCCCTGATAAACGTGTGGGACATAGCTCTCTAATCTTACAGCATTCCATTAATGCATATTTCTGCTTTTTAAACTAGTAAGCCGACCATAATGCCAAGTAAGCAGCCAACTAATCAGACTTGGAATCTGAACACAGTTTAATGTTACAATAAAAATATGAAATAATGCCAATTACCGTCATCAAATGTCAGGAGGCAGAAAGGTTTGTGGGGAGGGAAGAAATCAGCCATCAGAAGGAACTGGATCCGGCAGGGTGGAACCTGTATTCTTGGGCTGCATGGTGGTGGTAAGCCTCCTGTGAGAAGAGGTATGTAGCAGCTCCACATTGGTTAGCCCCAGCTCTGAAGGTTAATGACAATAAAATACAGCTGACTGATATCAGCTGGATCTTTGGCCTGATTATAACCCAGGTGAATATCTGCGTTTGTCAGTTGAGTATAGCTGCTCCCAACTCCCCCTGTTCAAACATCTCTTTAGGTTGTCTCAAGTAATCATTTAAATTCCATGTTGTTATTATTTTATATGGTGAGTTGTTATTTGGACCCAATCCAAGTGTGCTTCAATCAATATCATGTCACTCTGTGACCCTGTCTGGGACCAGAATCTGAGGCAGAGCATGGAAGACGACCTGAACAACTTTGTCCTACATAATGCAAACACTGTTAATCATTACTAATGCACAGCGTGAGTACTGCCTGCCAGTACTTTTCCTACCTTCTCTCTAACCTTCTCAACAAGCCGTTTAAGATAGATATCACCATCCCCATTTTGCAGGTGAACAACTGTGGCTTTGAGAACCATGTGTGTCCAAGGCTCATCTATAATTTATTTTATTTATTTTTTTGAGACGAAGTCTTACTCTGTCACCCAGGCTGGAGTGCAGTGGCACAATCTTGGCTCACTGCAACCTCTGCCTTCCAGGTTCAAGCGATTCTCCCACCTCAGCCTCTCAAGTAGCTGGGATTACAGGCACTCGCCACCACATCCAGCTGATTTTTGTATTTTCGTAGAGACAGGGTTTCACCACGTTGGCCATGCTGGTCTTGAACTCCTGACCTCAGGTGATCCGCCCACCTAGGCCTCCCAAAGTGCTGCGATTACAGGCATGAACCACTACGCCCAGCCAACATCTATAATTTCTAATGTCATACAATGAACATGTATAATTTTACAATAAAACATCCAATAAAAGTTATTTTCTCCTTAAAGAAGGGGCCCAGGCAGAAGTCCTTTCTATCTTACCCCAGACAAAGCCTGCATTTTCCTTATGGACATATGTGTGTTTTCCCCACTGATGCTCCACTTCCTTTCACGACCAGGAATCCAGTCAAATACAGCAGCCCAGCTATCATCACTCACAGTTAGCATTTCGCCTCTTGGATCAAATACATCTGCTGCTGTGATCTGCTTGACCACAACATTCTTTCGATATCTCTATGAAGTCTTTTACTTTTTTCTCCCTCTATATTGCAAGCAGAGCTACACTTCTGCTTTTCAAAAGTATTTCATTTTGTCTAGGTTCTTTCACGAGGAATTCTCATTCCTGACTGATGTTCATGAACTCACATGCATTTGTTCATTTTCTCACACAAACTATACCAAGAGCTTGCTAAGTTCAAGGCTCTGTGCTCAGCGCCCTGGGAATACAAGTGTGGATCTGGCCCTCAAGTGGCTCACAAATCAACAAGCATCAGGTGAGAGGGACAAGGGCTGTGGTGAGGCAATGGCAATCTTTGGTTGTCAAGAGCAACAGACACAAGGGGCCCAATGGGAGGAGACCGTGAAACAGGAGCAATTGGTACCTTGGTTAGGAGAGCTGGGATAGACTTTCCACTGAACATACCAACCCTGCTGGAAGCACGGGCAGCACCTCATGTATCCCTATCACCTTCTTCCGTATGATAGGTTACATGTGAGTCCTTATTTTGTGCTCACCTCTGTTTTATAATTGTGATGGAATTACAAACACTTTTTACTTTCTTCTTTTATGATCATCTATAATTTCTAATGTTATATGACAAACATGTACAGTTTGCACAATAAAACACCCAATAAAAGTTCTTTTTTTTTTTAAAGGGAAAAGGAAAACACTAAAAGGAAAGCTATGAAAACACTTCCAAAGAAGCAGTATGCACTTTGTGTTGTTTGGTTCAAATTATCAGGCTTAAAGATCTCTTAGGAAATCATATTTTCCTAAGTAAAGCTCTAGCTAGGGAATATTTTGGATGAAAAATTCCAAAAAAGATATTGTTTACTCGTTATATAATGGGGCTGGTAAAAGCCAAAAATACTGTAGAAATAAGTATGTTCACCATCTCATAAAGACTCAAGTACTGCTTGCCTTTCTTGGATTCCCAGGCATAAATCAAATCATAAAATATTTTCCTGACAAGTTCTTAAATCTGTGACTTATAATGAATACTACAGTTCTACTAGTCTTGCTAAAACGTTAGTAATTAAACACAGATTTCACGTATAAGGTCACTTATTGGAAATGCTATATTAACAGCTCCATATTAAAAACAACCCAAAATAAAATGAGTTCCACTGGGATATTACTTCCCAGACATCAAATAAATGTTCATTCCAATGTTACCACAAAGGTTATTTAAGGGGATCTCAAACGACCCAGATTTAGTTAAGAGTAAATACATTCTTTCAGGTTAATACTACGTTAAGGTCTTTAACAAAAGAAATTTTAAAATATGAATTGGGTAAACGGCGTAAAAATGTCACTCAAGCTGTCACACAGACTCAACAATTCAGTCTGACCAGGATATATTAAACACCCATATATCTAAAGCTGTGTGCTAGGTACTATTGAGAAATGCTCCATACCTCTGTGTTTCACGTCTCCCTTCTCCAGTCCATTCTACCCTCTACTGCTCCAAAACTCATTATCCTGACAGTTGATGGCCTCTAGGATTTGGTTGACACTTTCCTAGTCAATGTGCTCCTAATTATTTTACCACCTTTAAAACCCTTCACTAATTCCTCAGGACACACATTCTGCCCCTCTAGGCTGTTTGTGCCCCACGCTACCCTTTGTCCAGCTTCATCTCTGGTGGCTCCTGCTAGCACCACATATCCCATATGCTGAGCACACAACATTTTTCATTATTTCAGACACTAACACACTTGCCATCCTGCTTGGGAAGCATTTTAAAAACACACTATTTACCAAGGTAGTGGACAGGGTACAGGGAAACCATGAAGCCTGGTGCAGCACCCTGGGGCTGGTGCCAGCCAGATTCTGTGGATCTGACGATTCTCATTATCTGCCTTGGCCCCGCATGCTAGATGGGGCAAGGGCAGGCAGGGGCTGTGTATACAGGGCTGCCTGAGAGGAGCTAAGGCCTTCGGTTGAGAATCAGAGCTCACAGCAACCCACAAAGAGAGAGCTGGGGAAATAAATAAACACACTTCTGTCCTCCCTCTCTCCAGTGGCTCTGCAGTACTCGTTATTGGCCAAACCCAACCAGGAGCCAGAGGGCAAGGGAGACCATTGATGCTGTCCATGCAGGTCAGCTTCCCAGTGGGTGGAGCGCGGGGTAGGGAAGGGTGGAGAGTGGATCTGGAGGGCAAAGAGAAGCTTTCCAGCACAGTAATTTATTGACTCACTGGAATATTTTTAAGCGGAGGAGTGACTTAGGCAGATTGTATTTTGGAAAAATTACTCTGGCAGGAGTGTGGATAAGGATTGAGGGAGCAAAGCCTCACATCAGAGAGCATAGCTAGAAGGCCACTGACATGCAAGAGACAAGAGCCTAGACTAGATTTACCAGTGTCTGGAGGAGGAGAGCATAGATGCAAAGCTCAAAGGTGCTAGAATCAATAGGAGCTGGCAGCTGACCAGATGCAGGAAGAAAGGAGATGCTAGGATGACTCCCAGGCTTCTGTATTAAATGATTTGTGGCAAATGCCAATTTCATTCAGGCTTCCCAAGCATCCTCAAGCCCACCTTTGAGGTAAGATTCTCAGCACCTGTGTGTAAAGAATGAGAGCAGTTTACCTGATAATGGTTAAGATAAAGGGGGCAAGCTGTTGGTCGCTGGGAGGAATCTGGCCTGCAGGTCTGGGTTATTTAACAATGATTGCATATTCTGCCAAACAAGCCCCTAAAAAGAATTATTTCTTAGGCCGGGCGCGGTGGCTCATGCCTGTAATCCCAGCACTTTGGGAAGCCAAGGCGGGCGGATCACGAGGTCAGGAGATTGAAATCACCCTGGCTAACATGGTGAAACCCCGTCTCTACTAAATATACAAAAAAATTAGCCGGGCGTGATGGTGGGCGCCTCTAGTCCCAGCTACTCGGGAGGCTGAGGCCGGAGAATGGCGTGAATCTGGGAGGCAGAGCTTGCAGTGAGCCGAGATCGCGCCACTGCACTCCAGCCTGGGCGACAGAGCGAGACTCCGTGTCACATAAAAATGTAGATTTCTGAGGCCTAGAGTGAGACCCTGCCTCAAAAAAAAAAAAAAAAAAAAAAAAAAAAAAAAAAAAAAATCTAGATTTCTGACTTCTCAGGAAAATAAGAGAAAAATAAAATAAAATTCACATCACAGCATGGCAATAATTAAAACTAAGTGTGGCCATCCGATTTTTTTTTTTTTTTTTTTTGAGAATAAGTGAGCAATGAAAAATAGGTCAGGACATGAAATCTTCAAAATTTATCAAACTTTTATTGGACTTGGGGATGGTGGAAGAGGAGTATTGTGAAACAGATATTTTACGATGTCTTCAGTTTTACTTCAAGTATTGATTTTAAAATTATTAATAAAAATGCATGAGTCACAGCACACAACAAATAGAGTAAGTCAGTCAGTAGAGAATAGAATGAAGCATAATCTTTCAAGGTAACTCTTTTTTTTTTTTTTTTGGCATGGTGTCTCCCTCTGTGTCCTAGGCTGGAGTGCAGTGGTGCAATCTCGGCTCACTGCAAGCTCCGCCTCCCGGGTTCACGCCATTCTCCTGCCTCAGCCTCCTGAGTAGCTGGGACTACAGGCGCCCGCCACCACGCCCGGATAATTTTTTGTATTTTTAGTAGAGACAGGGTTTCACCGTGGTCTCGATCTCCTGACCTCGTGATCCGCCCGCCTTGGCCTCCCAAAGTGCTGGGATTACAAGCGTGAGCCACCACGCCTGGCCCAGGCATCCGATTTTTAAAGGGCATGTGGCTTCTAATATGCCCAGTCCCCCCCCATTCAGCCACTGTGAGGATTCATATTATCTTCCTGGCCTCTGTAGATCAAACTAGGATTTTGTTGATGACAAATGACTGTCAGCTTGAAAGTAAATCAAGTCCGGGTGCGGCGGCTCATGCCTGTAATCCCAACACTTCAGTTGGCTGAGGTGGGTGGATCACTTGAGGTCAAGAGTTCGAGACCAGCCTGGCCAACATGGTGAAACCCCGTCCCTACTAAAAAAAATACAAAAATTAGTCAACTGTAATGGTGTGCACTTGTAGTCCCAGTTACTCAGGAGGCCAAGGCACGAGAATCGCTTGAACCTGGGAGACAGAGGCTGCAGTGAGCTGAGACTGCGTCACTGCACTCCAGCCTGGGTGACAGAGACTCCATCTCAAAAAAAAAAAAAGAATTAAATCAAAAGACATGTATATTTATAAGTGATATAAGATTCTTCACAGTATTGCTATAGAACGGCATTATTTTCCAGAAGTAAGAAACATTCATACAACATGCAGCTTAAAAATAAAACAAAGGACATTTGGTTTTTGCCGAGGTCTGAATGTGTCCCTGGAAATTTGTATGTTGCAAGTTGATCACCAATGTGATAGTATTAAGAAGTGGAGCCTTTAGGAGGTGATTAAGTTATGAGGGTGGAGCCCTTAGGGCCCTTATAAGGGGCTCGAGAGAGTTAGTTCCCTCTCTTCTGCCCTCCCACCTCATGAGGACATAGCATTCATGCCCTCTAGAGGACATGGCAACAAGGCACCATCTTGGAAGCAGAGAGAACAGCCCTCACCATACACCAAACCTGCCGGTGCCTTGAACTCGGACTTCCCAGCCTCCAGAACATGAGAGAATACATTTTTGTTCTTTACAAATTACCCAGTCTCAGGTATTTCATTATAGCAGCACAAATTGACTCAGATAGTTGTCTTTACTGCACTCTAAGATCAGAGTGTGTCCACAGAAGCAGAATATACGTCATTCCATGATGCCCAGTGTCTAAACTCCACTCCCTTTCCACATGTGGACTTTGCAGTATTTCTGACATAAGATATCAGTGTATTTAAGAATCATATTCTGGCTAGGCGCAGTGGCTCACACCAGTAGCCCCAGCTACTCAGGAGGCTGAGGCAGGAGAATCAGTTGAACCCAGGAGGTGGAGGTTGCAGTGAGCCGAGATCACACCACCGCACTCCAGCCTGGTGATACAGCGAGACTCCATCTCAAAAAAAAAAAAAAAAAAAAGAGTCATATTCTGGAACGTACCTATGCTAGCACTAACACACAAGAAACCATGGGCCCTGCAGGAGATCATCTGAGGAATCACATGGGCCACATCTCCAGTGACAACCCCCATACAAACCAATATCATGCCTGACAATATCTAGGTTATTTTTCCCTATTAATGCAATCAGTGTTTATACCTACTAGACAAGTAGCTTGTTCTTTTCTAAGAATCATAACCAGGTCCTCTCAGATTGTAGCAAGAGACAACATTCAAATACAACAAGAGCTTTATTTCATACTGACTTTATTTTTGTTAAAAATAAATTCTTAAACATAAAGATACTTTACATGAGGGAAGATTTAATAGGATATTATCTATGCCCTTGGGTTAGTCATCATGAAGCATATATAACGCAACATCAGGTAAGATTAAAAAGAGGTAACTGTAGGTTGCCAAATTTAAAAGTCTGATGGAGAGGAATGGTGGGCTAGATAATACAGATCAACCATGCCATTGAGGACAACCACAAAAGCAAAAATGTCCTCCAGGAAATTAAAGTAAGAGATTGTCAGACAAAAGAGAATTCACCTTCAGCAGACCAGTCTTAAAGAAAATATTAAATGGTGTTTTTAAGATTAAAGGAAGCTTGGAGATGATGAAAGAAATGAAGAGCAAAAATAAGAATGGCAAACATAGGTAAATTAAAAGAAAAGCAACTGTGTAAAACAGCAATTAAAATGGATTGTGGAGTTTTAAATATTTATATGGAATTAACATACCTGACAATGACAGCCTATGAGTCAGAAGAGAGATAAATGGCCTTAAAGTATCCTAAGCTCCTTGTATCATCCGTGAGGAAGATAAAAGTACCAATTAATATTCGACTTTGATAAGTCAAGGATAGATATTTTAAGCTCTAGAGTTATCACTAAAAAAAAACAGAAAAGAGTGTATGACTTCCAAATTAATGTATATGGGGAAGATATAATAAGAAAACACATTCAATCAATCCAAAAGAAGACAAAAATGGAGAGAAAAAGGAGTGTAGGCAGATGGATAAATTTTAAAAGCTCATAGTAAAATGGAAGATTTAAATGCACATATATCAATTACATTAAACCCAAATAGAATAAATCACCAATTAAAAGACAGATTGTCAGGATAAAATTTTAAAATTCAGTTACATTCTGTTTAAAAGAGACATTCCTTAAATATAATGACCAGAAAGATTAAAAATAAAAGATTGAAAAAAATATATACCATAAGACTACTAATCAAAATAAATCTGGCTTAGTTACACTAATTAGACAAAGCAGACTTTAAGACAGAGAGATGCTATATACTGTTGGAAGTTTGATTTCACTAGGATGGAACAAATTCTAAAAGTGGAAGTACCTAACAACATAAGCACAAAATATATAAAGCAAAAACTGACAGAACTATAAGAAGAAATAGAAAAATCCATAATGATGGTGGGAGGTTTTGACACAACTATCATTAACTTATCGAGCAGGTGAAAAAAAGTAACAATATAGAATATGGAAACAATTAAATTACAAATTGAAACTATGTAACTGTATAGAAAGCTACAACTAACCATCTCAGAATATATATTTTTGTATTTATGAAATGTTTATAAACATTTATCATGATCTAAGCCATACAGAAAAATCTCAAAAATTCAAAGATTGAAATAATACGAGTTTTTTCTCTGACAACAAAGCAAAAAAGCAAGTTTAAAACTAGAAAATGTCCAAACACATTCCATAGGTTAAAAATTAATCACAATGAAAACTGGAAAATACTCTTAATGAATGAAGATGAATATATTACATATCAAAACTTGAGTAAAGCAGCTAAAACTATGCTTGGAAGGGGATCTGTAGTTTTAAATGCACATATTTGAAAAGAAGAAAGGTGAAAAAATCAATGATCTTAAACTATTTCAAGACATAGAAAAATGACAACACATACAACCCAAAGAAAGTAGAAGAAAAAATAATAAGGACGAGAATAGCAATTATGAAATGGAAAACAAAAATATAAGCAAGAGGATCAACAAATTAAAAAAGACTAATAAAATTAAAATCCTTGGCAAGACTATGAAAGAATAAAAGAGAGAAAAGTCACTAAAAATCAATTTTAGGAATGAAATGTGGAATATCACTGCAGATTCTGTAGGCCCTAAAATGTAAGAGGATGAAAAACATCTTTATGTTAATATATTTCAAAATTCAGATGTAGGCCAAGCTGCCTGCCCTAAGGCAGGACAAACTCTTCTGAGTAATTTACCCTCCAGAGCTGCCACAGGATAGGCAATGGCTGAGATTCACCCCAAATCCCATCTTTGCTGTGCTCCTTCCTGTCTTCCACCTCTCTCACTTCGTTTTTGGGTTCCACTGGAATAAATCACTTGGATACGAATCTTCATCTCAGGTCTTCTTCTTAGAACCCAACCCAAGAAACTTATTAAACTATGTGCATGCCAAAACATTGATTTAAAAAAATACTGTTAGCCAGGCGCGGTGGCTCATGCTTGTAATCCCAGCACTTTGGGAGGCCGAGGCAGGTGGATCACGAGGTCAGGAGATCAAGACCATCCTGGCTAACACAGTGAAACCCCATCTCTACTAAAAATACAAAAGATTAGCTGGGCATGGTGATGGGCACCTGTAGTCCCAGCTACTCGGGAGGCTGAGGCAGGAGAATGGCGTGAACCCAGGAAGCGGAGCTTGCAGTGAGCGGAGGTCAAGTCACTGCACTCCAGCCTGGCTGACAGAGCAAGACTCCATCTCAAAAAAAAACAAAACTGTCATTCAAAAATGATAAAGAATTAACATGAGTTACTTCAGGGTGTGGGTACACATGAGTTTATTATACTAGTCTCTAAACTTTCCTATTTCTCTACTTTTCTAATTAAAACAAAAAAAGGAAAGATGTGGATCAGAAGAATTTCTGAGACATTCAAGCAGTGAAAGCAAGCGACCTGCAAGGGGAAAGGTCTGCCTTCTCCACAGCAACATCTAATGCCAGAACACAAGGAAGCAGTGCCTACAAAATCCCACAAGAAAAAAACACTCAAGAGTATTACAACTACCTAAGCCCTATTCAAGAATAAAAGCACCTCATCAATATTAAAACCTTTGTGCATGAGAGGACACTATTAACAAAGTGAAAAGGTAATCCACAGAATGGGAAAAAATATTTGAAAATAATGTATCTGACAAGGGGTTAATATCCAGAATATATAATGAACTCTTACAATTCAGCAACAAAAAAAAAGAAATAGCCCAGTTAAAAATTGGGCAAAAGACATGAATAGATATTTATCCAAAGAAGATATATAAATGGTCAATAAGCAGATAAAAAGGTGTTCAACATCACTAATCATTAGGGAAATGCAAATGAAATACCACTTTATGCCCATCAGGGAAATGCAAAGGAGATACCACTTCATACCCATTAGGATGACTATTATAAAACAAACAGGAAAAAAGTTAACTGTTAGTGAGTGATATGGTTTGGCTGTGTCCCCATCCAAATCTTGAATTCTAGCTCCCATAATTCCCATGTGTTGTGGGAGGGAACCGGTGGAAGGTAATTTAATCATGAGGGCAGGTCTTTCTTGGGCTGTTCTCATGATAGTGAGTAAGTCTCACAACATCTGATGGTTTTATAAAGGGGAGTTTCCCTGCACACATTCTCTCTTTGCCTGCCACCATGTAAGATGTCCCTTTGCTCTTCCTTCCTCCCTCTTCCACCATGATTGTAAGGCCTCCCCAGCCATGTGGAACTGTGAGTCAATTAAACCTTTTTTATTTATAAATTACCCAGTCTCAGGTATGTCTTTATCAGCAGCATGAAAACGGACTAACACAGTAAATTGGTACTGGTAGAGTGGGGTGCTGCTGTAAAGATACCTGAAAATGTGGATGTGACTTTGGAACTGGGTAATAGGCAGAGGATGGAACAGTTTGGAGAGCTCAGAAGAAGACAGAAAAGTTTGGAACTTCCTAGAGACTTGTTGAATGGCTTTGACCAAAATGCCGATAATGATATGGACAATGAAATCTAGGCTGACATGGTCTCAGATAGAGATGAGGAACTTGTTGGGAACTAGAGCAAAGTGACTCTTGCTATGCTTTAGCAAAGAGACTGGCAGCATTTTGTACCTGCCCTAGAGATTTGTGGAACTTTGAACTTGAGGGAGATGATTCAGGGTATCTGGTGGGAGAAATATCTAAGCAGCAAAGCATTCAAGAGGTTACTTGGGTGCTGTTAAAAGCATTCAGTTTTAAAATGAAAACAGAGCACAAAAGTTCAGAAAATTTGCAACCTGAGATGTGACAGAAAAGAAAAACCCATTTTCTGAGGAAAAATTCAGGCCAGCTGCAGAAATTTGCATGAGTAACAAGGAGCCAAATGGTAATTACCAAGACAATGGAGAAAATGTCTTCAGGGCATGTCAGAGACCTTTGCAGCAGCACCTCCCATCACAGGCCCAGAAGCATAGGAGGAACAAATGGTTTCATGGGCCAGGGCCCAGGGCCCCCCTGCTGTGTGCAGCCTAGGGACTTGGTGCCCTGCATCTTAGCCACACCAGCTGTGGCTAAAAGGGGCCAAGGTACAACTCGGGCCATGGCTTCAGAGGGTGAAAGCCCCAAGCCTTGGCAGCTGCCATGTGGTGTTGAGCCTGTGGGTACAGAGAAGTCAAGAATTGAGCTTTGGGAACCTCCACCTAGATTTCAGAGGATGTATGGAAATACATGGATGTCCACGCAAAAGTTTGTGGCAGGGGCAGAGCCCTCGTGGAGAACCTCTGCTAGGGCAGTGAAGAAGGGAAATTTGGGGTGCAGGCCCCACACACAGTCACCACTGGAGCACTGCCTAGTGGAGCTTTGAGAAGAGGGCCACCTTCTTCCAGACCCCAGAATGGTAGATCCACTGACCGCCTGTACCATGTGCCTGGAAAAGCTGCAAACACTCAATGCCAGCCTGTGAAAGCAGCCAGGAGAGGGGCTATACCCTGCAAAGCCACAGGGACAGAGCTGCCCAAGGCCATGGGAGCCCATCTCTTGCATCAGTGTGACCTGGATGTGAGAGATGGAGTCAAAGGAGATTATTTTGGAGCTTTAAGATTTGACTGCCCCACTGGATTTCAGACTTGTATGGGCCCTGTAGCCCCTTTGTTTTGGCTAATTCCTCCTATTCGGAATGGTGTATTTATCCAATTCCTGTACCCCCGTTGTATCTTGGGAGTAACTAACTTGCTTTTGATTTTACAGGCTCATAGGCAGAAGTGACTTGCCTTGTCTCAGATGAGACTTTAGACTATAGACTTTTGAGTTAATGCTGAAATGAGTTAAGACTTGGGGGACTGTTGGGAAAGCATGATTGGTTTTGAAATGTGAGGACATGAGATATGGGGGGGGCAGGGGTGAAATGATATGGTTTGGCTGTGTCCCCACCCAAATCTCAAATTGCAGCTCCCATAATTTCCATGTGTCATTGGAGGGACCCAGTGGGAGGTAATGTAATCATGAGGGTGAGTCTTTCTTTTGCTGTTCTCATTATATTGAATAAGTCTCACAACATCTGATGGTTTTATAAAAGGGAGTTACCCTGCACAAATAATCTCTTTGCCGGCCACCATGTAAGATGTCCCTTTGCTCTTCCTTTGTCTTCTGCCATGAGTATGAGGCCTCCCCAGACATGTGGAACTGTGAGCCAATTAAACCTCTTTCCTTTATAAATTACCCAGTTTTGGGTATGTCTTTTTCAGCAGTGTGAAAACAGACTAATACGGTGAGGATGTGAAGAAATTAGAACATGTGTTCATTGCTGGTGGGAATGTAAAATCGTGCAGCCACTGTGGAAAACATTATGAGAGTTCCTCAAAAAGTCTGATGTATTACCATATGATCCAGCAATTCCACTGCTGTGTATGTACCCAAAAGTATTGAAGGCAGGGGGCTAGGCGCAGTGGCTCATGCCTGTAATACCAGCACTTTGGGAGGACAAGGCAGGTGAATCACCTGAGGTCAGGAGTTCGAGAGCAGCCTGGCAAACATGGCAAAACCCTGTCTCCACTAGAAATACAAAAATTAGCCAGATGTGATGGCAGGCACCTGTAGTCCCAGCTACTCCAGAGGCTGAGGCACGAGAATCACTTGAACCCAGAAGGCAGAAGGTGGAAGTTGTAGTGAGCTGAGATCATGCCACTGCACTCCAGCCTGGGCGACAGAGTAAGAATGTCTCAAAAAAAAAAAAAACTGAAAGCAGGGACTCAAACAAATGTTTGTACCACTCTGTTATAACAGCAGTATTCATAAAATCCTAAAGGAGAAGACAACCCAAATGTCCACTGACAAATAAGTAGAGAAGCAAAATATAGTATATACATGCAGTGGAATATTATTTAGCTTCAGAAAAGAATGAAATCCGGACACAGGCTACAACATGGATGAACTTTAAAGACATTATGCTAAGTGAAATAAGCCAGACACAAAAGGATAAATATTGTATGATTCCACTTATGAATTCACAGAGACAGAAAGTAGAATGGTGGTTGTCAGGGACTCGGGGAGGAGAGAATAGGGAGTTATTATTTAATGGGTACAGTAGGTTCAGTTTTGCAAGAGGAAATAAAGTTCTAAAGATGGATGGTGGTGATGGTTGCACAATAATGTGAATGTATTTAATGCCACTAAATGGTACACTTAAAAATGGTTACAATGGTAAATGTTAAACAATACATATTTTACCACGATAATTTTTTAAAAGAGTACAGGCAACACCAAGGTGTTCAAATGTTAAAAAAAAATTGAAAAATTCAGTAAATACAGCCTTTCTTTAAAAAGTTGATGATGAAATCCAACCAGCTAGGAAATGATTCAAAATTTTTACAACTGTATTATAAAGTCATGTAAAAGGAATGGTGGTGAGCATTTAATCAATTTAAACATTAAACTTTGAATAAATAACAGGAAAATTAGGGAGTAGAACATATACTATATTAAATTAGCATATATAATAACATAACTAATATAAATCTGGAAGGTGAATGGAAGAAAGTTGTAGGGAAATCAAGTACCATTGACTAAAATTTAAATATGAAATTTTAAAACATAGTAACGCCAATCTCCTCACCTTTTGTGATATACCTTACAGGTATCTTTAAGGAAATAATTTATTCTGCTGTGATCGAACATTCATCTCAATTTAGCAAATCCTTCAGTTTTATCTCATTTCCTTATCATCTATTAAATTCACATAAAATTAAATATTTTTAATTTAAAATGGCATGCATCATGTAATGGCATTTCTATAGCACTATGTCTATTTATTTATCTTATCCAAAACCCTATTGGTGTATGTGTATGAAAATGCTTAGAATGCTATTTACCACATATGAACACTAGTTATTTCTAGAAAGTAGGATGTAGGGTGCTTTGTAGTTTTCTTTGTACCTTTTCCAAACTGCTGGATTTTTAAAACAACATCTAACATTTTTTAAATGTTAATTATTCTGACAAATAAATCAATCCAACCTGGGTGTAAAGAAGTCATCTCACTGTGCCTTCAAAACCTAAGGCCCAAATCCGGGTCTCTCCGGTGAATGCTTACCAAGAAGCCTGTCTTGGTGGCTGGCATTCCTGTGAGCAATATTTATGAAGACTGCCTCAGGGCATCCCAAGGCAGATCGAACAAGGCCTGCAGTCAGATGCTACAGATTATTAACTTCCAGCCTCACATATTTCAACAAATGTTCTAGAATGGTGCTTTTCTGTCAGACAGTTTTGCCCCCCAGGGAACATTTTGAGATGCCTGGAGACATTTATGGTTGTTGCAACTGAGGAGAGGGAGGTGCTACTGGCATTAATGGGTGGAGGCCTGACATACAGTGCCCAGGACAGTCCCCACCACAAAGAATTATCTGACCTAAAATGTCAACAGTGGTGAGGTGGAGAAACCTGTTCTTTCTAGAGGATGTGTGTCCACACAACCAAACCTCTTTACTCTCATGATGACTTATGAAGATAAAATCCTTTCTAAATCATTATGACAACCACGTTATTAAAATCTTCAACCTTCAGATAAAGTTATAACAATGCAAACTGCTTCACTTTCGTTTATCACATTAGAGCAAAATAGTACTCTACATGGATGTAATGTTTTTCATCCCTTCCAAGCAGGTTCCTATAGATCACTTTACATATTTTCTTGCTCTCCCTTGCTCTCCATTTACAACCACAAGATAACCATACAAAGCTCTTAATTTCAACATACCCCAAACCATAATCAAAGCATTTATATTTGACAATCCACAGTGGGCTTCTCTTTCCAAGAAAAAAAATAAGCACAGTTTTTCAAGTTTAATGATATTAAGTTTTTTTTTTTTTTAATTCTTTTTTGACTTTTCTTAGTGATTTACTTCCATCCATGGTTAGCCATTTCACATAGAAAAACACAGGGTTGTGCCAACGACTCATCAAGAATATTATCCAGACCACATTTTAGGGGCATAGGCTTTAAATAAACTCCCACAAGAAATATTATTTGACAGCTACCAAAGTAAGTAATGAAAGAAGCCAGTGCATTGTTTCTATCTCATACCTCTCCTGCTGGGATTGGTTGGTGGTCTGCATGCTCTGGACCACCTGCAGGGGTTGTGTTGCCCTAGGTGAAAAGAGAAAACTGGGAGAGAGAATTCTGCACAACTGAAACCAGTGGCACAAAAAAATTGAAAAGCTGAGAGCAAAATCCCAATTCCTTGACTAAAAATGGTAGGTGAGTCTCCCTGGTTAGGTAATAATGGCCTCGTGAGGCCATTCAGACCATCAAGTCTTCAGAAAGGCAGCCAGGGTTTTGCAGGTTAAGCAAAGTTAGAAGTCACTTACTGACTCAACAGCATTCACCACGCCCCATTTAGTAGCTGCCCTCAAAAAGGTTAATCTCACTGGAAGATAAAGGAAAACTCATGATTGCAAGCAGGCAATACACACTGAAATAACAAGGAAGGACAATGACTCCTCAGCCTGTGAAGTCAGATGAAAGCTGAATCTTGATGGATGAGAGAGTTGAACAAACCTAAAGGCAAGCATATGAGCAAACAGTCTCTATAATTTTGGCAGAGGAAAAGAGAAGAAACGTTTGTGTAAACTTCAGTGGGTTGTAAATAGAGTTATCAAAGAAATATAGTAACTTCTATAGAGCTGTGTCATCTAAGTTATATTGTTATCTACTTTCTTAATATGACCTTAAATTTACACTAGCCACATTTCAAGCACTTGTTATGCACATGTGACTAGTGGTTACTGTATTAGATATTGCAAATATAGGAAATTTCCATAATTACAGAAAGTTATAATAGACATTAGAAAGATATAAGTAATTTGGAAATAAGGTCACAAAGTTGAAAGTAAAGCCAAACACTTTCTTGGGAAAGAAAATTTGTGCGTGTGTGTGTGTGTGTGTGTGTGTATGCATAAACATACATGCACATCCACTTTACATATGGATGTAAAATAGAACTACACATTAATCATTTATTAGATTTAATCATATATTTTATAAATTTTAGTAATATCCAGTATGGGATTTTTTTTAAACAGAATTCAAACTTTCAAAATCACCATAGAGAATAAATACAATAAATTTTGGTCTATTACAGCAAAGTATCAAAAATAAAGAAAATGCTAAGGCTATACCAAAAAAATGTGAAAATGATAAAGGAATAAACTAAAAATAACAGAAGAAGGAATATAAACCAAACAGAGCATCTTCTCTTTTTAGCACTTTTGTCTTCTATACCACTGATTTGATTTTCCACAAAGCCAATTTCGCTCTTTATTCTCTTTTCATTTTGTTGTTTTCATAACACTTAATATTTTCTTCAATTGCATCAGTAGCCAAAGCAAATGGTATTTAAAATGTATTGTTTCTCATAATAAATTGCCTTCTATAAATTCTCTCTTTACCTCTTTAGGGCATAGGTTATTGTTATGATGCAGAATCTTTTCACATTTCTCACGCTACTATTGATGATTTTTACTCCTTGTCAAACAGCAATCTATTCTAGGCTGGTATTTGCCCCCCAAACTATTGTTGGTGGATTCTCGTTGGGTGGAAAACTTTTTACTCCTCATTTGAACACTGTGGGAAATTTTTTCACACCTGGGGTTAGGGGATGAAGGAGGAGCAGGTAGTGAATCAAGATGAAAGTAATTCCATAAAGAGGATGTCACCTCTGCAGTATCTCCTCTGCATTTATTAAAGATGCTGCATCAAAGGGTTAAGGTTTCTATATGCAGTTTTCTGTTCATTCCAGTCAACATATCTCCATACTATATACATCGAATTTCCTGGCACAGCTGCCCACCTTCTCGGAAAGGACACAAACACATTGGAAAAAATTTACATCAGAAAAAAAGCACCAACACCCACAGATTTATATTTGGTGTTGCACCTCTTATGCTTGACTTACTTGGACCACGAGCTTCCAAATATTATTGACCCAGAGCAGCCAACAAGGCTCTAGGAAGAATTATGTCCATCCCCCTATCATTTGAGACTTAATTTCCAGGTCACTATTAATTTGGGCTCTGCTTCTAACCTAGAAAATTACCTCCAACACTTGGTTAAGTCAGTATATTGGTTTTTCTTTTTGTCCATAATAATATAAAATGCCAAAATTTTAATAATGTTGAAAATTATATTCATCATTGAGTCAAAGCTACAATTCATCCTCACATTGTTAACTTAGTCCACTGAGTTTTCATTCTTCAAATTTCAGCTCAATTTTCCTCAAAGAAGCCTTACCTGACTTCAGTCTGTAATTACAGAACAAACTATGTGACTAACGGATCAATGTCCATCTCAAACTAGACTATAAGCTCCATAAAATTTTGGATTTGACCTTGTTTTACCTACCAGTGTGTCTCTAGCAATTAGCATTGTACCTGACATACAAGAGGGACTTAATAATATGTACTAAGTGAATGCATGAATTAGTAATTTAGTTAATGAACAAACAAATGCACAGAGTTAATACTTTCAGTAATAAATGAAGGAAAAGTCATGTTTTCAGTCAATGGATTAATGAATTAATGTCTCCCCCAGCCGGGCGCAGTGGCTCATGCCTGTAATCCCAGCACTTTGGGAGGCTGAGGCAGGCGGATCACAAGGTCAAGAGATTGAGACCATCCTAGCCAACATGGTGAAACCCGGCCTCTACTAAAAATACAAAAATTAGCTGGGCATGGTGGCGCATGCCTGTAGTACCAGCTATTCGGGAGGCTGAGGCAGGAGAATCGCTTGAACCCAGGAGGCGGAGGTTGCAGTGAGCCAAGATAATGCCACTGCATTCTAGCCTGGCGACAGAGCAACACTCCGTCTCAAAAAAAAAAAAAAAAAAAAAAAAAGTCTCCCCCATGCAAAAATATGTCTGTGAACCATTTTGAAAAAGAAGGGGACCAGAGTTCTGATCAGTGAATTTATCTTTTTCATTTGTTATCTTATTTTTGTTTTTCCCTAAATTATCTGCTGATTATGGGCATGACACCAAGCTATGATGCAAAACGTACAAGGGAAAAAGAAATATAATTTATTTAAGTCCTCAACAACTATGGGCTCAAACTGGTTCATTTCTTTACTGCCAGTGTTAATCCCGTTTTCATTATTATTTTAGTAGAAGCTCAGTCCAACTTAGGACAACTCTAAATGCTATTCTTGTTCCAGAGTTTCTTGTGGGGTGTGCCAAGGCTTTCTTTGGGTCTGCATTTCAGTTTGACACCTCCCACTGCTCATCCTGCTTCATTGTCTTCCTTCCATGAGTGTCAATCCCAAGGAAACTCCCAAGTAACCATCTTGCATGTTAAACTCCTCTCAGAGTCTGCTCCCTGGAAAACCCAGCATGCAACACTCCCAGCCCCCAAATACCGGCTCCCACTGTCTTTCAAGGTCTACTCCCCAGGCCACTCCTCTTTACAAGTCCTGTAGCACATATAGATCAGTTCACTTATTTTACATTAATATGAACCACCTCATACCAATAATTCCTTCTTAGGTATGTGAAGTCACAAACGCACGCTGTGTTTTTTTCTTCTTTCTTTTCTTTCCTTCCTTCCTTCTTTGTGTGTGTATTTTTTTTTTTTTTTTTTTTTTGAGATAGGGTCTTGCTCTGTCACCCAGGCTGTTGTGCAGTGGCACAATCTCAGTTCATTGCAGCCTTGACCACCCAGGGTAAAGTGATTCTCCCACATCAGCCTCCAACTAGGTGGGACTACAAGTGCATACCACCATGCCTGGCTACTTTTTGTGTATTTTTTTGTAAAGACAGGGTTTCACCATGTTGCCCAGGCTAGTCTCAAACTCCTGAGCTCAAGGAATCCTCCCACCTCGGCCTCCCAGAGTATAGGGATTACAGGCATGAGCCACCATGCCCAGCCTGCCTACTCTGTATCCCTAAGAACTAGCATCATGACATTGCTATACAGTGAGTGATCAATGAAGGATGACAATGTTGATAATGAAGATGTAACCAATCTTGAACTGACAATCCATTTCAACTAATATGTCATTCTTCTTTCCCTGCTAGACTATAGTTCCCTAAGGGCAGAGTGCTGCTATCCCCACAGGCTCCTCGTAAGAGGCACTGAAGAAAACAGCAGTGTACTTTTGATGTGCTACTCCCTTTAGAATGAACGAGAATAAGTTTGATTTGTATTCTCAAACATGGGATTGGAGGTGAAGACAGAAAGGAGAAGAATTGTTTTCTTTAAGGGGAATGACATATGAGGAATGGTGTACAAGGTCTCTCTTCCATGCCAGCAAGACTCCAGGCGACGCCAAGCAGACACTTGCTGAGAGCTGCCACTCTGGTGCCAGGGAGTCTGGACCTGCCAGATCTCATGGCTGCTCCACCCTGAGCTGCCCTCGTCCATCTAGGATGACCCATGTTCTGAAATAAGATCCGCTTCTCCATCCTTAAACAGCCAAACAAAACTGTTCCTTTTGTTTCTTTCTCACAGAGAGCAATGGATGTTTGGGAGACAGCGGTTTGTCTTAATTAAAACAAAACTGGATCACAGCCACTCTTACGAAGTAGACAAAAAGCAAACAAGGACCTATGATGAACAGTTAGGCCCAAATTTTGAATTTCATGACATGTGAACATGGTCTGAAAAGGAAAGATAAATCCTCTCATCCTCCAGGGGAACACTTAAAAGCTGACCTTGGAGAATGTCCTTCAGCCAGGGCACATGGTCACTTCCACTACTGCTCTGAAATGGTGAGAGGAACAGCGTCCAAGCCTTCTCTCACACTTGTGGACAGATCTGGACGGGTACCTGAGAGGAAATCTAACAAATAGGAAATGGAAAAACTTACTGAAACCATTTCTCCTGCCAGAGCAGAAACTGACCAAAGTGGGGACACTACTACTGCCTTGCGGTGCCAAATAATGAAACGTTGTTTCAACACTCTTTCCAAGTGAGGAAAGAGAAAGTGAAAGATGAGCAGCAGAGGAAAGCAAAACAGGAACAGGATGCAAGTGTAGGATCAGGGAGGCAGCAAACCTCAGAAATGGCCAGAACTGGCTCTCAGCTAACTAGGATTTCAGAGACTTGCAGCAAGAGGGCAGCCCAAAACTTCCTTATCTAACCTAATTTCCAAGTGACACCTACACCATATCATCTGGGCAGCCTTCTCTTAAACCCCATCTAACCCATCACTTCTGTTAGTCTTGGTATTTTTCTTGATGTCCACATAGTGGTAAAGTATATGAAAGTTCTAAGTTCTAATCCTTTTATTTGCACTCCCCATAGAAAATCCATAGCAAAGCTTTGCCTTATACTATTGCCATATATTACATTATTGCCTTACATTAGTACAAACTGAAAAGTATTTATTCCATCAGTTTGATAAGTAAGAAAATTTCATTTTTTTTTTAAGACACAAGGTCTCACTTTGACACTCAGGCTGGAGTGCAGTGGTACAATCATGGCTCACTGCAGCCTCAACTCCTGGGCTCAAGCAATCCTCTCACTTCAGCCTCCTAAAGCACTGGGATTACAGGTGTGAGCCACCATGCCTGGCTGACTTCACTTTTTAAAAAATCAGAAACTACTTCCAACCTGATGTATACTGTTTTCACAAGAGACTAGCTTCATCATGTAACTATCATTGTAAATATCATTAACATTACCCAAAAGGTTCCCAGTTAACTGCAAACTCGTCAGGAACATGAGGAATAGACCGCAGTTGATGTATCAACTCTGTCATTCAAGAGCTGTTGATTTTGATCCAGTTATGTATTTAAATACAAACATTTTCATGGGTAAAGCAAATTGAGGATTTGTGACAGACACTAATAGTTAACACCTAATATCCACACGCTCCTTTCTTTTTTACTAACAGAATCCTAGGTGGTGAATCATAAGTCAACAAGACTATAGTGTTCACACTTTCCCAACCTCCCTTGCAGTCTGAGTGGCCATGTGAACCAGTTATGTGTCATTGACCAGAACTGGTTCACATGGCCACTCAGACTGCAAGGGAGGATGGGAAAACTGGTCATTTTCTGTCGGTGTTTCTGGGCAAACATTACATTCTTAAGACAAAGGGACATAGGCAATTCTATACCTCTTCTCTCCTTCTTTCTTCCTTGGACTTCAATGTGGTGCTTGAAGCTGCAGTGCCATTTTGCAACCGTAAGAGGAACAGCCAACCCACTGAGTACAAAGAACAGGGGGAAAGGAGCCTAGATTTTGAGAGCATCATTGAGCCACTGTTCCAGGCCTATTTGTTAAAGTAGCCTTTGGTATGGCATTACGTTTCTTGCAGCTGACAACACTAATAACTGACAGAGGGTTGTTGTGGAATTAAAGAAGACATTATGTGAAAGTCACTTGATAATGTACCTGACACAGCTTTGTCTGGTTCCAAAGACAGCCTCTTTCCATGACAACAGGCAGTTACGAGATTGCATTTATTCATAACACATTTTGCCCAATGGCACTAGATAAACCAAGTGTCACTCTATGTACTTTTTGCTTCATTGAATTAATGTAGATAGCTTCATCTTGAAACAGAAAATTTTCCTTGACCCCTTCTCAAGTGGGAACTGGAGTGCATGGGTGCTAGAACTAGCCAGTTGCTTGGGTGCTGGCAGGGGTGGACTGCACTCTCTGGAACCTATTGTGCTCAACCCCTCATGAAAGGAAGCACACAGGTGAGCAGGTGCAGGAGCCAGGGCGAGTGCTTTTGGGTGCTGGCAGGAGCAAAACTCCATTCAGACTCCACAGCAGCGTCTAGGAGGAAGTACCTGAAGCCCCAGAAGGAGTGTTAGTCAGTGCTCTTTTAGCTTTGCCAGCTTAAGTGTTATGCCACTCAGTGGGCTCTCTGCCTTTTCATGTGAGGCGGTTGCTCTCCACTAGTGAGGACAGAGGGTCAGCATGACAGCCTTTAGCATCCACACAAATGGCACCCAAGCTCTTGTCTGGCGTCCAGAAAAAATCAGATTGCATGAATGAATTGAAGAGTGGTGAATACGGAGGATTTTATTGCCAATGAAAGTGTCTCTCATCAGGAAAGGGAGCTGGAAAGGGGATGGAGCAGGAAGGTGCTCCATCTGAAGCAATGTCATCAAGCCGTCCATCCGAAGTCAAGCTGTTTCTCTCTGATGTCCAGCTGCTTCTCCTCTTCTCTGCTCTCTGCCAGCTGAGCCTGGGGTTTTTAGGGGCCCAGGATGTGGGGCAGGGCAGGCCATGGGTGGTTTTGGAAAAGGCAAACATTCAAGGAGGAAAACAGGAATGCATGTTCTCACTTTGGTCTGTGGTTCCAGGCTTGAGGGTGGGGCCTTCGCCAGGGACCCGCCCTCTTATGCCCAGAATGTCCCTGCTTCCTGTCCCTATCAATATAATAAACAAACACACTCTTTTGACATTACACAAATGGCTTCTCTAGAAAGGCATATGTAAGACACTCCAAACACGACAGTCCTGCTGACAAACCATTGACTGAAAATTAATGCTCATTTGTGGGGAGGGTAGTAAGGAGATTTGGCCAAAGGATACAAAATTTAAGTTAGATAGGTAAAATAAATTCAAGAGCTCTACGGTACAACACAGGTGACTATACTTAATAATGATGTATTGGATTCTTGAAAATTGATAAGAGATTTTAAGCGTTCCCACCATAAAAACAATGATAAGTATGTGAAGTAATACATATGCTAATTAGCTTTGCCAGTCCACAATGTATGCATATTTCAAAACATCATGTTGTACATGATGAATATATACAATTTTTGCCAATTAAAATTAATTAATTTTTTAAAAGAAAATTAATGCTCAGAGACAACATGTACTTGAGTGTCCATATGGCAATTCTTGCTCATTTTAGCTAGAAAATTCTACTTTACACAGAGTGAGAATGAGAAAATCATGGAATCTGAAGTATGTAAATTAGAACAAGATATTTTTTGGTGTCTTTGGCAAATATTAAGTCGTGTGTGGTTTTATCTTCCTCTATCTAGCAAAACCCTGCTTTTTCTGGAACTATTAGAATTAAGTATGCTGTATAAATGAACTTCCCACATGAAGAAAATTTGCCTTTTTTTAAAATAAAAAAGATATGGCCGGGCGCAGGGGCTCGCGTCTGTAATCCCGCACTTTGAGAGGCCAAGGCAGGCAGATCACGAGGTCAGGAGATCGAGACCAGCCTGGCTAGCACAGTGAAACCCCGTCTGTACCAAAAATACAAAAAATTAGCCGGGAGTGGTGGCACGCACCTGTAGTCCCAGCTACTCAGGAGGCTAAGGCAGGAGAATGGAGTGAACCCGAGAGGCAGAGCTTGCAGTGAGCCAAGATCACACCACTGCACTCTGCCTGGGCAACAGATGCCATCACAAAAAAAAAAAAAAATTAAAAAGATATATGAGTTAAGGAAATCTTTTCTTGTTGACTCCATTATTGATATAAACATCCATTATTACACTAGATTGAAATACAGCCCTTTAAATATCTTCATCCAATCTCCTCATACAACTGTTGTCTATTCTCATATCTTCGGGCACAGTGTTAGACTCTAGTTACTCTTCTACCCTGTGGCTACTTCCTTCCCTCCCCAGCCATGGCTGACAAGAGAAATCAGACAGTCAAAAATGTCAAACTTGTAACAAACCTTGATGCTTTTGTGCAGGGAAAACAAAATGGTATACTCCTCAAAAGTCAAGGGAAAGCACACTTTTTAAAGCATTTATTCAAAGCAGAAAAAGTAAATGTTAGACAGGTTCCTGATTTTGCTCTTTTAAATGCAAGGCAAATGGACAGAATGATAGAAGGGATAAAAATGGAATGATGAGGTCACAGACTCTTGCCAAGAGGGAGCTAGTGTAGTAAAGTTAGGAGGTAAGGGCAGTTACAATACCACAGAAATGTAAGTACTAGATATAAGCAATAACAGAACAGAAAATTCAAAAATCTGAATCACACAGAAACAGGCAAATATTAAAGCTTCTCTGCAAATGTTGATGGAAAGTATAATGAAATTAAAACAATGAGAGAGAAAATAACAGATGTGGAGATCAAAGAACAATTTTCATTATAATACATAGCCAGTGTTTCCAATTGTAATAGTGAGAAACTTTTCCAAGCTGAAGTCAGATCTACAAACACAGACCGAAGAAGGTGACCCCATATTAGGCAAAATCATTGGAAAGAAACTCTCCCATAAACACAGCCAGGCAAAATTTCTGAAACAGAAAGATTTAGAACTAATCTTACTAGCTTCCAGACAAGAAAAGCACAAATGATTACAAACTACAAAACCATGCTGTCCAAAAATTACTTTATTATTTTTATATTTTATTCCACTTGGTTATTCCTAATTTTGTGAACCTGTATTTCCTCACTTCTGCCTTGGCAGAACTAATTAGAAGTTTATCCATTTTCTTACTGTTGTTCCCAAATGACTAGGTTTAAATTTAGCCTTTTGAAAGCTTTAACTCTTCTAATTAACTGAATTTCTGCTTTTGTTTATATTAATTTTTTTCTTCTGAATTTCTTTAGGTATATTTTGTTTTTCTAATGTCATAAGTTGAAAGTTTAGTTCATTTCTATTCATTCTTTAATAGGAAGTTTTCTCTAATTAAAGCTTAGGCTGTAGTCAACTTAAGCCAAGGTTTAACATAAGGCTGTTTGAAAATTTTTCATTTTCATGGTTTTCTGAATAACTTACAATCACACATTTTATTTATCCTTTGATTCAATACTGTTGGCTTAGGAGAGAGGTTTATTTCAATTTACAAGTGGCTAGATTTATTTAATTGCTACTTTGGTTACACATTTCTAATTTTTTTGCATTAGGATAAAATTGTAGTATACATCTCTTATAGGAGAAATTTACTGACTTTTCCTTGTGAATTAATATATGGTAATTTTTTTCTAACTTTCCCAAGGGTTTTTTAAAAGAAGACATATTTTCTACTTAGAAAGCAGAAGGTTCAATATACATTTACTATACTAACTGTATTGAATATATACATATTTTGAGACAGGGTCTCACTCTGTCATCCAAGCTGAATGCAGTGGCATGATCATGGCTCACTGCAGCCTCAAACTCAAGCGATCCTCCCACGTCAGCCTCCCAAGTAGTCTAGCTAATTTTTGATTTTGTTTGTAGATAAGGGTTCTAGCTATGTTGCCCAGGCTGGTCTCAAACTCCTAGATGGAAGTGATCCTCTTGCTTCAGCCTCCCAAAGTGCTGGGATTACAGGCATGAGCCACCATACCCAGCCAAATATATTCTGATCTATATCCACCTTGCTGATCTCACCTTATAGTTCCAATGGTTTTTGAATTGGTTTTCTTAAATGTTTAGATTGATCATAATTTCTTCAAATAATTACAGTTTTGTATCCTCCTTTACAGTCTTAATGCCACTTATTTCTTATAATTTCATATGTCTTTCCTCATTTCAATGAAATGTTTCAATACTAAGTATGGTGCTAGTGGATGATATTCATTAGGAAACTTTTTCCTTATAGTCCTCAAGCATTAAAAAAATTTAGTAGTGTTCTATGTTGAATTTCATCACGTGCCTTCATGACAGCTGTTGAGATAATTCCACAATCTGTTACTGACTGACTTTTTAATGTTAATGACTGAAGTTTAAACCATTCTTTCATTCCTAGGAAAAAACCACACTTGGTGAGATGTAGTAACCTAAAAAGAAAAAACACCCTGTGGAATTCCATCTACTAATATTTATTAATATAATATTTATTGTATTATAATATAATATTAACTTATTGCTATTAATATATATTTAGAGTTTTAGTATTTGGTCCATGTGATTGGAGTATAATTTTTCTGTGCTATCTTTGATGTTTCAGTATCCGTATTATACCAGTCTTCTGGTGTCTTTCTAAGGAATAAACAGCTGGCTGCCTTTTCAACTTTTTCTACATATATTGGTTTACCCAGTTTTTCTGTATTTTTTAGGAATTTGGATTTTATTTAAAAGCATTCTACCTAATTATTCAATTCTGTTATAAATTTATACAAAGTAACTGCTCATAATTTATAATGCTTTTTATATCATGTGAATCTATAGAATTTGTCTGTTTTTTTGTGTGTCATTTTATTATTTGTGTCAGACTTGTCAAAAGATGTTATACTGTATTGGTCTTCTCAAAGGAAGAGCTTTTTGCTATACTGATGACGTATACTGTGGTTTTGTGGCTGTTACTCTATTGCATCTTTTTTATTCTTATCTTTATTTCCCTTTGTGTTATTTTGCTGTCTTTTATACTTTTTAGTTGAATGTGTTTATTTTTATTTTCAATTTTCCCTGTCTTTAAGGTCATAAAGTTTTCTCTTAATACTGCTTTAGCAAAATCCAATGAGTTTTGATATGCAGTTCTCTTACATCTTTCGTTTCCAAATAATTGGTAATTTTAATTTGGATTCTTCATCAACCCAAAAAAAGGTGCTTTTAAATTCCAAATGGATAGATTTGGTGTGATTTGAGTACTTTTTGGTGGTAAATGTATAATTTTATTGCACTAAGGTTGGAGAAAATAAACCATGTGATTTCTGCTTTTTGGGATTTCTTGAGTTTTTTGTGTACTAATACCCAATCAATATTTGTAAGTGTTCCATGAGTGTCTAAAATGAGCATGTATTATCTGTGGAAAATCAAGAAACCCTAAAGCCCTGTGCACTGGTCAGCCAGCTTGCAAATTCAGTCCAAGATGAGGTCAATGATCTCCTTGCCAATGGTATAGTGGCCACCGGCATAGTTACTGGCATAGCTATTCCTTACCTGTGATGCAATGCTCAGGGTTCAAGAGTTGGCAATAGGTATCAGTGTGAACTGTCAATAGCCATGGGTTCCAGGTCTACAAACACTGCCCTGGGCACATGCTTGCCAGTACCCATTTCATTGAAGAAGGTGCTGAAGGATGCGTCTTCTCTCCCACTGGTCTTGTCACTGGCATCTGGTCATCACGCTGGATGCTGTGTTCCAGGCAGTAGAACTCCCAGCAGGCATTGCCAATCTGGACACCAGCCCAGCAAATGTGGATGGAGATGTACTCATGCATTATGGGGACTTGTAGGGCTCCTTGGCACTGGAGGAGGTGAAGGGATGGTGACAAGGATCTCCCACTAACAGACTACCAAGAAGTGCAGGGGAGATGCAATTCATGACTATTTTTTAATAGTACAGGTTGAGTATCCCTTATCCAGAATGCTTGGGACCAGAACTATTTTGGATTTCAGATTTTTTTTGGATTTTGAAATAGTTTCATATACGTAAAAAGATATCTTGGGGATGGCACCCAATTCTAAACATAAAATTCATTTATGTTTCATATACATCTTATAAACATAGACTGAATGTAATTTTTTACAATATTTTAAATAATTTTGTGAATAAAAGTTTTGACTGTGTTTTAACTGTGACCGTTCACATGACATCAGGTATGGAATTTTCCATTGTGGCATCATGTCAATGTACAAAAAGTTTCAGGGTGCTCAACCTGTATGAAATGCAAGAATCTTTTACCCAGATTAATATCTTTGGCCCTAAATTCTATTTTTCTAATACTAATATTGCTATATAATCTTTCTTTTAGTTTACACTTGCATGATCCATGTTTTACCATCCATTTATTTTCCATCCTTCTGCATGATTTTATATATCCCCTTATAAAAAGCATTTAGCTATTGTTTTTTAAACATATCTCAGAGTCTACATGTTTATGAAGACATTTAACTCATATACATTTACTGTAATTTGGGGTATTTAGATTTTTCTGCTATTTTATTTTGTTTTCCTTTTATCACATTTTTGGTCTGGTTTCTTGTTTTTTTAATCCTGCATTTTGTTGAAATGATCATATTTTCTTTATTTCATTTTATTTTATTTTTTTCTTGTGGACTGGAAATAATAACTAATCTCATTCTTCATTTTTTTGGTTTTTGATACGGAGTCTCGCTCCATCACCCAGGCTGGAATGCAGTGGCAGAATCTCGGCTTAATGCAACCTCCACCTCCTGGGTTCAAGAGATTCTCTTGCCTCGGCCTCCCAAGTAGCTGGGATTACAAGTGCCTGCCACCATGCCTGGCTATTTTTTTGTATTTTTAATAGAGATGGAGTTTCACCATGTTGGCCAGGCTGGTCTCGAACTCCTGACCTCACGTGATCCACCCACCTCAGCCTCCCAAAGTGCTGGGATTAAAGGCGTGAGCCACCATGCCTGGCCTCTTATTTCATTCTTCTAACACACATATTTAATAAAATTTAACAACTTTATAATTAAATACATTAAACAAATTTCTTCTCTGTGTCTAGGGTAATAAGTATCTATATCCTTGCCACAAACAAAAGAAACAGAGCCTTGACAAATCTTCACAGAATTTTAGAAGGTTCAAAATATGGTATACTGCCATCTAATTTATTTTTTTTTTTCCCTTACACCCCCATGGGTAATATCTTTATTTCATTTCTTCGTTATACTTCCAGAGTAATTTTTTTTTTATATACTTTAGGTTTTAGGGTACATGTGCACAATGTGCAGGTTTGTTACATATGTATCCATGTGCCATGTTGATTTCCTGCACCCATTAACTCGTCATTTAGCATTAGGTATATCTCCTAATGCTGTCCCTCCCCCCTCCCCCAACCCCACAACAGTCCCCGGAGTGTGATGTTCCCCTTCCTGTGTCCATGAGTTCTCATTGTTCAATTCCCACCTATGAGTGAGAACAACAGCCACCTAATTTAAAAAGTGTAAGTGACATACATGAATATAGATGCTAATTTGCTTATATACACATAAAATATCTCTAAAAGGAGACCCAAGAATTAATAACATTGGCTTCCTCTGAGGAGAAACCTACTGATTGGGGAAAGTGGGTGAGAAAGATTTATAAATGCTCCTTTATACATTCTGAATTTTGAACTATGTGACATATTACCTGGTCCATTTTTTTCTAAATTTAAAATTGAACTTAACTCCAAGTTTTACCAGTTTCTTTGTTCATCCCTCTTTCTTGCGCCTCATGTTTTCCTCTGTTAGATTCTTGTTTTTGTTGCTATTATTGCTTTGCTAGGTATACTCTGGATTAATTATTTCAGAGACAGTCTTGGGTAATAATCTTGTAGTACTTGAACAGATATTTTTATTTTACTCTCATAGTTGAAACACAGCCAGTGGAGGTGAGTTCAGTATTCTAAATTAAAATTTGTGTTTCTCAGGCCTTAATAGTGTCTCTGTCTTCTAATACAAAGTATTACTAGCAGAAAGTCTGACACCAATTCTATTGTCATAAACAAAGGAGGATAATTTGCTTTTTGTATCATGAGTGTTTTCTGGATATTTCTCCTAATTCTTAACATTCTTAAATTTTAACACAATGTATTGGGGTATGTATATGCTTGTGTTTTCATCCCAACTGATACTCTCTGGACTCTTTTCATCTGAAGATTTGTGTATTTCTCCAGGTCTGAGGGGTTTTCTTCAATTGTTTAGTTATTGTATTAGTCCATTCTCACACTGCTATAAAGAACTGCCCGAGACTGGGCAACTTATAAAGAAAAGCGTTTTAATTGACTCAAAGTTCTGCATGGCTGGGGAGGTCTCTGGAAACTTATAAGCATGGCAGAAGGAGAAGCAGGCATGTCATACATGGCGGCAGGCAAGAGAGAAGAGTGAGCAAAGGAGGAACTTGCCAAACACTTATAAAACCATCAGATCTCGTGAGAACTCACTATCATGAGACCAGCATGGGGGAAACCCCCTGATCCAATCACCTCCCACCAGATTCCTCCTTCGACACCTGGGGATTACAATTCAAGATGAGATTTGGGAGGAGACACAAAGCCTAACCATATCAATTATAGTCTTCCTTCCATTCCCTTGTCTCATCTTTCTACTCCTAGATATAACTTAGAATTCTATTTTCCCCCACACTTCCCATTTCTAAACCTTTTTACACTGTGCTGATTTTTCCAATTCACTAGCATGACCTATACCTATTTCCATTCTGCTTATCAGCAAATCTATGATTTCATGATCAAATTTTTAGTGTACAAAATATCTAATTGTTTCTTTTCCATAATGTAATAGCTTCCTGAACATTACGTAAGGATAGTAATTAGCTATACTTTAAAATATTCTTCTGTTTCCTTTGGTAGCTGTTTCTCTGGGTGTTAACTCTTCTGTTGTGTTTGGTCCTCCTCTTCCAGGGTGGGTATTGTGTCTTGGTTGTCTTCTTCTCTTTGTACTTAAGCATCCGTTTGTTTGACAAAACTGTTTACTACAGCCTGTGGTGGTCGTAGAGAAGTGGGAGGATTATGGTCTGGTAGAATATGTTTGTAATGTTTCGTCTAGATTGGGGGCTTCCCATCTCTCCTAGAGGTCTCTGGCTACCTGAAGCATGAATTATTCTCTGGCCCTTTTGTTCCACTTACCCACTACCTACCTAGGAAAGAATACAATTGTCATGCACTGCTCAGCTCCCACAGGGCCACATGCCAATTTCTCTCCTGTCACCTCCTTTTTAATTGCTGATTCGGTCCTTGGGACTTCTCAGAATGGCTTCCACCACAGAATTCCTCCTGAATATATTTTGGGCTAGTTTCCTATAATCCTATTTATCCATGTATATAAACTGCCCACTTCTTAACCATTAGGAATTTCCCAGAGTTTTCAGTTTGTTGGTACAACTTTGTCTTCTTTTCCAGGGCTATCACAGAGATACTGTTCTTTATACAACTTTGAGGTCATTTCATGAGATTTGCCATATTCGATGAAGTAGATGCAAAATTATTAGCTGTCATCTTGATCCAAAGTCCGTGTCTTGTCTTAAATTCTTAAAAATGCCTAATATTTTATTTTCTTTGACATGAGGTCTAATTTTTAAATTATAATTATTTAATCATTGAATATTCTATACTCCATGGCACAGTTAATATTGGAAAGGGGCTAAAGGCCAGAATTAACAGAAAAATCCAGTGTAATCCCACCAGGACTGCTGAGGAATAGAAGAACCACTTTCCCCTGTTTATGAACACTAGCTTATTACACAGGGTGGTATGTTGGATGAACCTGAGGAAAATTTGTACTTATGTTGCTAACTGGTATCTTGGCAATATTGAGTATACTAAGTTTAGTCAACTTCTTTTTTTTTCTCCTGTCCTTAGAATGGTTACTGCAGAGCAAACAGGATTATTTCTCTCTTGTTTTCACTGCAGGCTTATCTTTCCCAAATCTCTTCTGTCACGTAATTAGATTCAACTAGCAGAGACTGGGGCATTTTCAAACTTTATTGGTAGCCTCTTTCTAGCCAAAAACGCCTTAAAATTTTATTTTACGTGTATTAAACGTGGGGCTTCCTCTTTTGTCACCAGCAGTTAATGGATATCCAAACCCAATTTACTGCACTAAGTGTTTGATCCTGATGGTAGCTGACTTGACAAAAATTGCTCAGTGGTAAAAACCAAAACCAAAACAACAAAAAAAAACCTTGAAGTTAGTGAGATTACCAAAACAAGCAAAAAAAATTGTACGCTTTAGTGTATTAAAAATCACCCACTGATCCCCCAAGATGATCTTATAAATACTTAAAAGGAAATTCTTCATGGGAGAAGCTTCTGGAAAATAATTTTTCAGGCTATGAAACTGGTAAGAAGATTAAAGAGACCCAACATTGAAATATTTCCTTTTCAAAGTCAAGTTCCTCATCTTTGTGGGATAAGGCTACTTTCTTACTGAAATCAGTAACTTTTTCCTTGTTAAAATAAGGAACAGTTGTGTTGCTCCTGAGAAACACCGTTAGTTTATTATCTTATGAACCTGTGACTTATGCAACTAATTGTGTTTCTCTCTCTCGGTTGGCTGCTAGAAAGCTCAGATCAGATCTGTGCCCCTGTAGTAAGTATGGAGAGCTCTATGGTGTGTATTTTTATTTTAGTCTTATTCCTGGCTTTATCAGATACCTTTTATTCTTCTCTTTGTCACCTACTTCTGGTTTATTTTATTTCTGGTTAAATTTTCTTTCTTCTGATAGACTGCATTAATATTAAATTTTAAAAAATAAATACTCTTATTCTATAACATATGCATAGTGAGGCTGCCTGATAGAGTTTTACTATCCATTAGATGAACTATTATAACTACAGGCGGCACTCAGACAATAGTATAATCATATCTGAAAACTAGTATTGGAGATTCAGGTTCCATACTTTCTGTCGGTGTTCAAAGAGATGCTGGATGACCATCTCGAGATGCCATATCAAACATGAGAACCCCAGCCCTCCCCATTAGCAGAGGAGAATCCAGAGAATATATGCTTCCACCAGCTGCAAAAATCATTCCCAAGTTGAGAGTGACCCCTGGGGGCAGTCTGGGCATAATGTCCTCTGGGGTCTAAAAAGGAAATTCATTCTCCTTAGGCTCCACAAGGTTTATGGTTTGGAGAGAAATGTTCTAATTCCTTTGTGCCTTTAAGACTATTTGCTGAGCATCACCCCTCCCAGAAATGGCTACACCCATACCTGAACTGGCAGGTGTGAGTGGGCAGGGCAGCTCATTACAAAGCAGGCACACAAGTGCTGGGATGCTGAATAGCTACAGCTATTTGGTCAAGGAACTCCTACATGAACATCTGCAAACACAGGGAACCTTCACTTCCAACTCTAGCTTTCCTAGCTGTGTCCTGGTAACGCCAATAGCAACACAGCGACAACTCGTGGATGAAAATTTAAAACAAAAAAGTTAACATGTTTTTGTTTTAGATCATGATTCTTGCCAGTGTCATTAACTATGTCTACAAATCCAGATTCACATAATAGGTAACTCAATAAAATCCTTACAATTTTTGTGTTCACTCTGGTTCTGAAGGCTCAAGAGAGGGATTTTTTAAATTGCAAAATGTTAAATGTTAAAGACTTTTCCCCGTTAAAAAACCCACAAAAATACATCATAAATTGTTGCCATAAAAATTACTATCTAGACTTAATGGCATTATGAGTTCATAGTCTATATTTTATAGCTAAAATGTTTCAAGCTGTAAAGCATCATTATAAAACACAAAAAATAACTTTTGTCTCAGAGACTCACTATTCCGTTTATGCCGAGAGACTCACCACGCTTCCCTCCTGTCTGAATACCAATCTTTAATTAAATGTCCGCCTGCATTGTCTATTCCTTATACGCCATTCCAGATGTCTATCCAGTGGGAAGGGGTCCCTGGGCCATTTTGTGGTTGATGTCCAAGTCACTTTCATGCTTTTACTGGGCACTAAGCCAAATAAATTATCTAAGGCATTCAAAGTAGATGTCAAAATTAATAACTTTTTATTCATATGAAATTCAGGATCATGCCCCCTATTTTATGAAACATGAGTGCTGTCAACAAACTAGAGGAGATTTTTAAATAAAGTCATTTCCCTGTAAATTTAATCAACACCATTTTCTTCAGACAATGAGATAGCTTCCATCAAAGATTAGCAAGTACGGTGCAATCATTTGAAAGATCTGCACTAAAATGCAGCGTATTACAGAGCGAGTTGTTTTCCAAACCTCTAGACCCACAAACTTTCTCTGGTGAGTTAAAATGACATTAAATTCCACCACGTAATGCGCGCAGCCCACAAAAATGCCAAATGACAATTAACTTAGCACCAGCCCCAGAATTCCAATCACATTTAGAAGCTGTGACTCACAGTCTCTACCCGACAGGGTCAGTACCTAATTTGTAGACACCCATGACTAAGTCTCTCACCCCCAGGAAGAGAACCTTCCTCTCCACTTCTACAGTCTCTGTCAACACCTCTACAATAGTATCACATTAGGATTAGTTTTGTCCATTCATTTCCCCTGCTGGGCTCTGGCCTAGTTGAAAACAGAAACTGTCTTGTTCCTCACTTTATTGCAGAGGGTTGGTGTATGGTAGGTGTTCAACTTGTCTTGACTGAATGGATGATTCAGTTCATTTTTGTTTAGGAGGGTTTAAGGAGATATTTTACATTACATTTTCCATTTCACTCTTGTGATTACACCCAGACGGTAAATTTAATGAAACGCAGAAAATGGAAATGATGTGGCAGGTTGTAATAAATAGCAGCTCAGGAATTCCTTACAAGTGTGTTTCCCCAATACAATGCAGTATTGTGCTCTTTCCAACAGCCATAATTTACCCAGCCCATTTTGACAGATTCTAATGAACCAAATGTCATTTATGACAATATCCATTACCTGTGCTCACTGTAGTCGGACAGAAATCACATTCTGAATGACACCATATCCTAAGCTGGTGGTTTCTAAAGAAACATACCCCTTTAACACAAAAAAAAAGATAAACAGGTATGTGTGACTTTCTGATGAAAATTCAACTCTGTGTATGAGGTAGAAAGATAATCTAGCATAAATGAGGCAAATTCAATAAATTCCATTTCCATGAAATGTTAACAGAATAAAAATATGGTTTTATGGAATGCAATCAACTAGTTAAGACAGAGCTGAATATTGTTTATATAGTTTCTAATAGAGTTCTAGAGTATTTCTTATAATCCAAATTCATTAATAAATGTGAAAGCAACAGCCCTGGTATATATTATTGCCCATCATTATTCGACCAGAATTGAATTTTCTGGGAAAATCAAAATTTTAAGAAATACCATTCATTCCAAGCTGTTCCTTTAAATCCCACTTTTACTCGTGTATGTTTTGAACTGACAAAGGAAGCATCTGTTAGGCAGATAAAATATACAGTGTTGACTCACTTATCTGACAGAATTAGGACACTTAGTTATTTTCTAGGTAATAAAGGATGCCCTTTAGTGTATTATTTTTAGCTTAACTCTTTTTAAATGGAAAACACACATTACAGTCTGGAAATAAGGTACCTAGTACCTAGAAAATAATTTAACCCCTTCTGAGTACTCAGAATCATTTTTGGGAACACCAATTACTATCAAAGCAATGGGTTTGTTGTGATTCTCTTTTAGTAAAAGCTGTACATATGTAAGAGGTACAACACGTTTTGATATACACATACATAGTGAAATGATTACTATAGTCAAGCAAATTAACATATCCATCTCCTCACATGGTTACTTTTGTGTATGTGCGGTGAAATTTACTCTCATAGCAAATTTCCAGTATATAATACAGCATTATTAACTCTAGTCATTTATCCCACATAACTGCAACTTGTACCCTTTAACCAACATCTCCTCTCCATTCCAGGCCGTGGTAACCACAGTTCTACTCTCTGTTGCTATATAATCTTTAGATTTCATATATAAGTGAGATCATGCAGTATTTTTATTTCTGTGTCTGGCTTATTCCACTTAGCATAATGTCCTCCAGGTCCATTCATGTTGTTGCAAAAGGCAGGATTTCCTTCTTTTTTAAGGCTGAATAATATTCATAATAATTCATAAAGAATAATATAGTTATATATGTATGTATATCACATTTTTTTATCCATTCATCTATCAATGGACACTTAAGTTATTGCCATATCTTGGCTACTGAGTATAACACTGCAATGAACACGGGAGTGCAGATAGCTCTTCAAGACAATGATTTTATTTCCTTTGGATACATACCTAGAATCATGAGTGCTAGATTATATGGTAATTCTATTTTTAAACTTTTGAAGAACCTCCATACTGTTTTCTAAAATAGCTGCACTAATTTACATTCCCACCAACAGCATATAAGAGTTCCTTTTCTTCACACTCTCACCAACACTTATTATCTCTTGTCTATTTGATAACAGACATCCTAATAGATATGAGATGTTTTGTCATTGTGGTTTTTATTTGCATTTTCCTGATGATTAGTGATTCTGAGCACCTTTTTATATACCTGTTGGCCACTTGCATGTCTTCTTTTGAGAAATGTCATTTGCCCATTTTTTAATCCAATTAGTTGGAAGCATCACACTTCCTACTATACTTCCTGATTTCAAATTGTATTACAAAGATATAGTAATCAAAACAGTATGGTACTGGCACAAAAACAAACACATAAACCAATGAAACCAAAGAGTGAGTCCAAAAATAAACCCACACATATATGGTCAACTAACTTTCAACAAGGGGGCCAAGAATACACAATGGGAAAAGGATAGTTTCTTCAATAAACAGTGTTTGGAAAACTGAAAAGCCATATTCGAAAGAATGAAATTGAACCCTTATCTTACACCATACCCAAAAATCAACTCAAAATGCCTTAAAGACTTAAATGTAAGACCTAAAACCACAATAAAACTCTTAGAAGAAAACAGACGGGAAAGCTTTTTGATATTAGCCTTGGCAAGAATTTTTCAAATATGACACCAAAACCTCAGGCAACAAAAGTGAAAATAAACAAGTGAGACTGCATTAAACTAAAAAGCTTCTGCATGTCAAAGAAAACAATCAACAGAATGAAAAGGCAACCTACATATTAGGACAAAATATTTGCAAACCATATATCTGAGAAAGGATTAATATCCAAAATACATAAGAAATTCACACAACTCAATAGCAAAAAAAACAAAAAACAAAAAAACTTGTTGTGATTCTAAATGCTCCTAACCATTATACTTTTTGGGTTCTTGAGGCTGGTTTTGCTTTGGTATGAAACTGTGCTTGGCTTCTTTTACCCTGTTCTCCATTCCAGCATCTGACCTCCCTTTTTTACCTCTTTCCATGCAGAGCAACCTGAGCACCACTCCAAGGAGGAGTGACAGATACTGACAAACATCCACAAGCATCAAGACCATCCAGGAAAACATGACCTTACCAAACAAACTAAATAAGGCACCAGTGACCAATTCTGGAGTGACAGAGATATGTGACCTTTCAAACAGAGAATTCAAAATAGCTGTTTTGAGGAAGCTCAATGAAATCCAAAATAACACAGAGAAGGAATTCAGAATTCTAGCAGATAAAACTAACAAAAAGATTGACATATTTTAAAATAATCAAGCAGAAGTTCTGGAGCTGAAAAATACAATTGACAAATAGAAGAATGCATCAGAATCTCTTCACAGCAGAAATGATCAAGCAGAGGAAAGAATTAGTGAGCTTGAAGACAGGCTATCTGAAAATACACAGAGGGGACAAAGAAAAAAATAAAAAATAACGACGTATGTCTATGGGATCAAAAAATAGCCTCAACAGGGGACATCTAAGAGTTACTGGTGTTAAAGAGAAGGTAGAGAGAAAGATTGGGGTAGGAAGTTTACTCAAAAGGATAATAACAGAGAATTTCCCAAACCTACAGAAAAAATACCAATATTCAAGTACAAGAAGCTTATAGAACACCAAGCAGATTTAACCCAAAGAAGACTACCACGAAGCATTTAATAATCAAACTCCCAAAGGTAAGAATAAAGAAAGGATCCTAAAGGCAGCAAGAGAAAGAAACAGCATACAATGGAGCCCCAATACATCTGGCAGCAGACTCCTCAGTGGAAAATTTATAGGCCAGGAGAGAGTAACATGACATACGTAAACTGCAGAAGGAGAAAAAAAACCCTTTATCCTAGAATAGTATATCCAGCAAAAACACCCTTTAAACATGAAGGAGAAATATGGACTTTCCCAGACAAACAAAAACTGAGAGATTTCATCAACACCAGACTTGTTCTGCAAGAAACGCTAAAGGGCATTCTTTAACCTGAAAGAAAAAGACTTTAATGAGCAATAAGAAATCATCTGAAGGTACAAAACTCACCAGTAATAGTAGCTACACAGAAAAACATAGAATATTATAACACTGTAATTGTGACACATAAACTACTCAAATCTTGAGTAGAAAGATTAAAAGATGAACCTATCAAAAATAATAACTACAACTTTTCAGGACACAGTATAATAAGATGTAAATAGAAACAAAAAGTTTAAAAGCAGGAGGATGTAGTTTAAGCGTAGAATTTATATTGGTTTTCTCTTTGCTTGTTAGTTTGTTTATGCAATCAGTGTTGTCATCAGTTTAAAATAATGGGTTACCAGATAGTATTTGTAAGCCTCATGGTAACCTCAAATCAAAAAGCATACAACAGATATATAAAAATTAAAAACAAGAAATTGTAGTATACCACCAGAGAAAATCACCCCCACTAAAAAGAAAACAGGAAGGGGGCAGGGGGAATGAGGAGAAGACCAGAAAACAAATAACAAAATGGCAAAAGTCCATACTTATAAATAATAACATTGAATGTAAATGGATTAAACTCTCCAATCAAAAGACATAGTGGCCAAATGAATAAAAAAAAAAAGACTCAATGATGTGTTGCCTACAAAAACACACTTCACCTATAAAGACACATATAGACTGAAAAAAAGGGATGAAAAAAGATATTCCATGTCAATGGAAACCAAGAAAGAGCAGGGGTAGCTGTATGTAAACAAAATATATTTCAAGACAAAACCTATAAAAAAGAGACAAAGAAAGTCATTATATAATGATAAAGAGGTCAAAACAATAAGAGGATATAACAACTATAAATATATATGCACCCAACATTGGATCACACAGATAAACAAAGCAAATAGTATTACAGCTAAAGAGAGACATAGATTCCAATACAATAATAGCTGGAGACTTCAGCACCCCACTTCCAGCATTGGATACATCATCCAGAAGAAAATAAGCAAAGAAACACTGGATTTAATCTGCACTATAGACCAAATGAACCTAATACATATTTACAGAACATTTCATCCAATGGCTGCAGAATACACTTTCTTCTCCTCAACACATGGCTCGTTCTCAAGGATAGACCACATATTAGGCCAAAAACAAGTCTTCAAAAAAAAATTTAAATTGAAATCATATCAAGTATCTTCTCTGACCACAATGGAATGGAACTAGAAATCAATAACAAGAGGAATTTTGGAAACTATGCAAACACATGGAAATTAAACAATATGCTTCTGAATGACCAGTGGGTCAATGAAGAAATTAAGAAGGAAATTAAAAATGAAAATGGAAACACAACATACCAAAACTGGTGTAATACAGCGAAAGTAGTGCTAAGAAATTTATAGCAATAAATACCCAAACAAAAACTGGAAAAGCTCTAAATAAACAACCTAATGATGCATCTTAAAGAACTAGAAAAACAAGAGAAAACAAAACCCAAAATTAGCAGAAGAAATGAAATAATAAACATCAGAGCACAAATAAATGAAATTAACACAAAAAATACAAAAAATATCAATGAAACAAAAAGTTGATTTTTGAAAAGATAAACAAAATCAACAAACCCTTAGCCAGACTAAGAAGAAGAAAGAAAAGACTCAACGAAATCAGACATGAAAAAGGAGACATTATAAGAGACATCAAAGAAATTTGAAGGATAATTAGTGGCTATTACCAGCAACTATATGCCAATACACTGAAAAATCTAGAAAAAAAAATGGATAAATTCCTAGACACATACAACCTACCAACATTGAACCAGGAAGAAATTAAAGACCTGAACAGACCAATAACAAGTAATGTGATTGAAGCCATAATTAAAAGGCTCCTAACAAAGAAAAGCCCAAGACCCAGTGGCTTCACTACTGAATTCTACCAAACATTTAAACAAGAACTAATGCTAACCCTACTCAAACTACTCTCAAAAATCGAAGAGAGAATACTTCCAGACCCATTCTCTGAGGCCAGTATTACCCTGATACTAAAACCAAAGGCACATCAAAAAAAAGAAAAGAAAAAACTACAGGCCAATATCCCTGATTAACACTGATGCAAAAATCCTCAACAAAATACTAGCAAACTGAAATCAACAATAAATTAGATTATTCATCACGACCTAGTGGGATTTATCCCAGGGATGCAAGGATGGTTTAACATATGCAAATCAATGTGATACATCATATCAACAGAATGAAGGACAAAAACCATATGATCATTTCAATTGATGCTGGAAAAGCATTTAATAAAATTCAACATTCCTTCATGATAAAAATAAAACTCAAAAAACTAGATGTAGAAGGAACATACATCAACATAATGAAAGCCATATATAACAGACCCACAGCTGGTATCATACTGCATGAGGGAAAATTGCAAGCCCTTCCTCTAAGATCAGCAACAAGACAAGGATGCTCAGTTTCACCACTGTTATTCAACATAGTACTGGAATTCCTAGCTAGAGCAATCAGACAGAGAAATAAATAAAGGGCAACCAAATTGGAAAGGAAGAAGTAAAATTATCTATGTTTTCAGATGATATGATCTTATATTTGGAAAAAACTAAAGATACCACACAAAAAAACTACTAGAACTGACAAATCCAGTAAAGTTGCAGGACACAAAGTCAGCATACAAAAATCAGTAGCATTTCCATATGCCAATAGCAAACTATCTGAAAAAGAAATCAAGAAAGCAGTCCCATTCACAATACCTACAAATAAAATACCTAGAAATAAACTTAACCAAAGAAATGAAAGATTTCTACAATGAAAACTATGAAACGTGGATGCAAGAAATTGAAGAGGACACACCAAAAAAATGAAAAGATATTCCATATTCATGGGTTGGAAGAATCAATATTGTTAAAATGTCCATAATACCAAAAGTCATCTACAGATTAAATGCAATCCATATCAAAATATCAATGACATTCTTCACAGAAAGAGAAAAAAATACTAAAATTTATGTGGAACCACAAAAGACCCAGAATAGCCAAAGCTATCCTGACCAAAAATAAGAAAACTGGAGGAATCACATTACCTGGCTTCAAATTATACTACAGAGCTGTAGTAACCAAAACATCATGGTACTGCCATAAAAAAACAGACATATAGACCAAAGGACTAGAGAACCCAGATATAAATGCATACTTCTACAGTGAACTCCTTTTCAACAAAGGTGCCAAGAACGTACACTGGGGAAAGGAGAGTCTCTTCAATAAATGATGCTGGGAATATTGGATGTCCATATGCAGAAGAATAAAACTAGATACCCATCTCTTGCCATACACAAAAATCAAATCAAAATGGATTAAATTCTTAAGCCTGAGACCTCAAACTATGAAACTACTAAAAGAAAACATTGGGGAAATTCTCCAGGACATTGGACTGGGCAAAGATTTCTTGAGTAATACCCAACAAGTGCAGGCAACCAAAGCAAAAGAAGACAAGTGGGATCACATCAAGTTAAAAAGCCTGTGGTCCCACCTACTCAAGAGGCTGAGATGAGAGGATCGCTTGAGTCCAAACAGGCATATGAAAAGTACTCAGCATTACTGATCTTCAGAGAAATGTAAATCAAAACTACAATGAGATATCATCTCATCCAGTTAAAATGACTTTTATCCAAAGGACAAGCAATAATGAATGATGGCAAGAATGTGGAGAAAGAGGAACCCTCATACACTGTTGGTGGGCATGTAAATTAGCACAACCGCTATGGAGAACAGTATGGAGGTTCCCCAGAAAACTAAAAATAGAACTATCATATGTTCCAGCAATCCCATTCCTAGGTATACACCCAAAAGAAAGGAAATCAGGATATCGAAGAGATATCTGCCCTCCCATGTTTTTTGCAGCACTATTCACAATCGCTAAGAATTGGAAGCAACATAAGGGTCCACGAACAGATGAATGGATAAAAAAAAAAATGTGATGCATATATACAATGGAGTACTCTTCAGCCATAAAAAAAAGAATGAGATTCTGTCATTTGCAATGACATGGATGAAACTGGAGGTCATTATGTTAAGTGAAATAAACCAGGTACAGAAAGACAAACTTCACATGTTCTCAGTTATTTGTGGAAGCTAAAAAAAAATTAAAACATTTGAACTCATGGGGATACACAGTAGAATGGTGGTTACCAGTGGCTAGGAAGGATAGTGGTGGTGGGGGAAGTGGGGATGGCTAATGGGTACAAAAATATAGTTAGATAAAATGAATAAGATCTAGTATCTGGTAGCACAACATGGTGACTACAGTCAACAATAATTTACTATACATTTTAAAATAACTGAGAGTATAATTTGATTGAACACAAAGAAAGGATAAATGCCTGAGGTGATGTATACCCCATTTACCCTGATGTGATTATTGTGTATTGCATGCCTGATTCAAAACATCTCACATACCCCATAAATATATACACCTACTAGGTACCCACAAATGCTAAAAATAAATGAATAGGCTGGGCACAGTGGCTCACACCTTTAACCCCAGCACTTTGAGAGGCCGAGGCAGGCAGATCAAGAGGTCAGGAGATCGAGACCATCCTGGGCAACATGGTGAAACCCCCGTCTCTACTAAAAACACAAAAATTAGCTGTGTGGTGGTGTGTGCCTGTAATCCCAGCTACTCAGGAGGCTGAGACAGGAGAATCACTTGAACCCGAGAGGTGGAGATTGCAGTGAGCCAAGATTGCACCATTGCACTACAGCCTGGCAACAGAGTGAGACTGTCTCAAAAAATAAAAAATAAAATAAAAATAAATGAATAAATAAAATTTAAAAATTAAAAAAAACAAGAAGGGAAATCAGAACCAGGAATAGAAAAAAGTGGACACTATTAAACAAGTATTGAGCCTTGGATGTCCATTCCCCCAATCCTTTCTTTGTATTAAAATTGCCACCAACCTTCAAAATATCTTAATTGTTAATTAACTATTGTTAATCCCTTCCCAAGTGCTTCTTCATCACTATTTAGAAAGAATATTTTAATCATATTTTAATGATCAAAGTATTATATGCTCATTTGTAGTAAGCCTGGAGAACACATTTAAAAGAAAATTTAAAACACTCTTAATTGCACAACCCAGCGATAACCACTGCTATTTTTGCTTTTTCATGAGGTTTATCTTTCTGTTCACATACAAATAAAATTATAGATTTGCTATGTGATTCTGTGACCTGATCTTTTAACTTAAGGATATCATGTTAGCATTTCCTGTTATTTCAAAAGTATAAGCATAATAAAAATTAGTAATATTCCATCTCAGAAATCCCATAATTTACTTGGCCATTCCCTTATGGTTTCACATTTAGATTGTTTCTGGTTGTCAAGTATTATAAATAATAATATCAATGTATTTTTGCAGGAAGCATTCTTTTTACTTAGAATATTCCCTTGGGAAATTCCCTGAAACAACATTTGCTGAGTCAAAAACTAAAGATATTTCTGAGGTGCTTAATACATGTTGCAAAACTGCTTATCAAAAGCACTGCACTTAGCAGTATTCAACAGCACAATATAAACTTGATCTCTGTCCATCACCATCACTAGCACTGGGTTTGCAAACTTCTTTTTTTGAAAGTAATTGCTGGAGGTGGGGGAGTGCTTTTTAGCCATTGCTTGGGCTTATATTTTATTGATTAGAAATAAAGTTGAATGTTTCCACATGATTATTAACCAGTCACTTGCTTTTCTATTAGAACTGTAAAGTATTTTCCTTTACCTATTCATCTACTATCTCTTTTTTGTCCATTTGAAAAGTCTTTTACATAGTATTTTACACAATTTGTATTACATGTTATTTTACTTTAACTTCTCATTTGAATGTTTTTCGACAAGTATTCATTTTAAGCCTTCTATGTAGTTAAATCCGTCAGTACATTTTATTTTCCATTCATTTGAAGCTTCTCCATCAGAAATTTGAGAAGTATTTACTTTCATGGTATTTTTATGTTTTTATGGTTAAATTTTTTATTTAACTCTTCAATCCATCTGGAATTTACTATTACATATGTTAACAATTTAAATTAACTTTTTCTAAATTAACCAACTGTTCCAATATCACTTACTGAATATATTAAATGTTTACATTTATTGAAAGAATGTGGGGTCCTCTCAGTATAGACTGTAGTTACATGATAATTTCTGAAATGAATACTCTTGTTTTTCTTATCTTCTACATAACGTGTAATTATATTTTTCATTACCTCTTGCATGAATAATTTCTGCAGGAGAGTGTTTTAAAATTTGTAATGTTTATAGGTTTTGATTCAAACCTCTTCACTTAATGTTTATTTGAATTACTTAGGCTCAGAGGATATGGCCTATAACAATTTCTGTATCATAATTTTTTGTTTCTATATTTCCTAAATTCTAACTTGCTGCTTCCTATCTTTTTCCATTTTTTGAAATCAAAATGCAATACATCTTACAACTGACACATATTTAATGATAGCTTTGACTTTTTTTCACAATAGCTTTTAGTAAATCAAAGCTGTCTTATAGCACTGACTGAATTTCCTCTCTTCCGTTTGACGTCTTCTCTATTTTATGAGTACTTACATTGGATGTCTGAGATCTATCCAACAAGCTATAGTCTCCTCGTTGATTTTATTTCCCTGTCCTTATCCTCTGTAACTGAACTTTTCTGAATTTGTTTTCACTAATCTGATTCTCTGCTGAATCCAGCATCTCCTGCCTCTTGATTTCATTTGGAAACTATGCCTTTCATCTTTTTTCATCTTTGCTCATCTCAATTCTGTCCTGCCTCAGGAGTTTAAGGCAGTTTCATAAAGGCAATGTCCTCTTAAAAACGTAAATCTGTGGCCGGGTGCAGTGGCTCACGCCTGTAATCCCAGCACTTTGAGAGGCCAAGGCAGACGGATCATGAGGTCAGGAGTTCGAGACCAGCCTGGCCAACATGGTGAAACCCCATCTCTACTAAAAATGACAAAATTAGCTGGGCATGGTGGTGCGCACCTGTAGTCCCAGCTACTCAGGAGGCTCAGGTAGGAGAATCGCTTGAACCCAGGAGGCAGAGGTTGCAGTGAGCCAAGATCGAGCCACTGCACTCCAGCTTGGGCAACAGAGCAAGACTCCATCCCAAAAACAAACAAACAAACAAACAAAACACATAAATATGTTAGTGCCTTGTGTTTCCTAGGTTTCTTGTTGGAAATCTACTTCAGAAGAAGGCAACATCTGAGAGTGTTTAGAGAATTGGAGGTCCCCTTCTCTCAAACTACGGAACATGTACTAGGCGATATACTGCTTATACTACCTTAAAGATGTTTAATCTATGTAGAATTGGATTATAACTGAGTAGGAGTTAAACAAGGGGCTCTCAGAGACCCTCTGGGAAAGATACTTTGTTCACCCAAATCCTTTACTAAGAGGCTTCTGAGTCTGAAGTGTCAGAGTTCTCCCTGTGTGCAGATGGGACAATGTGACTGTGAGGTCCAACACTAATCAATGCTCATGAATGATAAGACATGCCAGATATTTAATAAGATTGCTGATGAACTCTGGTTGTTTAAAATAAGGTTTCCTGTGCCATGTGGCAAGAGTTAGGCCTAACAGACAGATATCAAGTCATGGCAAAGTCACATCTGGCAGAGAAAATGGAACTTCAGGGTAACTTCCTATAGTTCTGCCAAACTGTTCCAATCCCAGGTAGGGCCAATTTTGCTAACTTAAAAAGTATATATGCTGCTTCTAAACAAAATATAAAAAAAAAAAAAAAAAAAAAAAACATAAAAAATTGCTAACTAAGCTGCACAGAAAAAAGATTTCCCATACTCATCATCTGAACCTGGGAAAGAACAAAATGTTTTGTGCATTTATTTTTTAGACTTCTTATTCAAGTATTTTACAATAAAATTTGGCAAGTTTAATGAAATTTTTTTTAACATAAAAACCATGAGTGGAATAATTCAAGGTTTAAAACTAAGAAAAAATATGCTTTAAAACATTTTAAAGGTTTGCCCCAAGTTCATGGCATTATAAATCCATGTCTTAAAATGAGTTGAATTGGGGACATTTATTTTATATTATAAAAGCACTATCCTGTAATGGGGCAGGAAATAAAGCTGCTTCAAGTTAGAACACAAAATAGACTCAACTTGTAAAATATGCTAATGGTAACACAGTTTCACTGCCAACAGCAGGGCATATGTTCTGTCATTAAAATATTTTAGTACTTAACATGGCTATTCAGTGTAATGCCCACTGACACATTCTAACCTTTGTGTGTGCTGAAAATTCTAAAAACCTTTTGTCACCAACCACTAAATCAGTATTTCTCAAACATGTTCTGGTGTCAGAATGTGTGAAGTATAATGCGGATGCTTTTACAAAGCCTCATGGAATACTCATGAATTAAACTTTAAATTACTGCACACATAAGTTTGAACTTAATTGAATATGATTATATATCTTATTTTAATGTGGCAATGAGGTCAGGGACCAAACATTTAACAAACATCTATGGAAGAAACGTTTAATTGTAAAATGCTTTTCTGCTAATTAATTTTGTCTAGTGAATTTGATATTTTTGAAGTTGCATTATTTAATTTAAGGTATGCAATGTAGTATGGCAAAAAAGTGAACATGTTTTCTCTCTTTATTTATTTATTTTTTAAAATGAGACAGAGTCTCTCTCTGTCGCCCAGGCTGGAGTGCAGTGGTATGATCTCGGCTCACTGCAACCTCTGCCTCCCGGACTCAAGTGATTCTCCTGCCTTAGCCTCCTGAGTAGCTGGGATTACAGGCATAAGCCACCACGCCCAGCAATTTTTGTATTTTTAGTAGAGATGGGGTTTCCCCATGTTGGTCAGGCTGGTCTCAAGCTCCTAGCCTCAAGTGATCTGCCCGCCGCGGCCTCCCAAAGTACTGGGATTACAGGTATGAGCCACCGCACCAGGCCAAACATTTTTTCTCTTGAAAAAGACCTACGTATGAAATTGGCTTTGCCATTGACTGATTGTGTCCTGGTGAGGCTGTTAGCTCCTCCAAGCCACAACTTCCTTATTAATAATATGGAATGACACTGTCCAATTCACAGCAAAGTTGAGTTTCATTTTTGTTTTGTTGATGCTGTTTTGTTGTTGTTACTTTTATCTTTTACCTTTTACTATGCAAGATTTCAAACATACATAACGGCAGACAGAAAAGTCTAATGAACCCCAAGTACCCATAGCCCAGCCCCACAATCAGCAACCCAAGTCCAATCTTACTCTACTATTCACCCACTCCCATTATACAAAACATCATTTAATCAGTAAATATTTTCATGTGTATTCATAAAATATACTTTTTAGCATATTCACAATACCATTTTCATGCCTTAGAAATTAGGAGTTGGCAGCCAGGCACGGTCGCTCACGCCTGTAATCCCAGCACTTTGGGAGGCTGAGGCGGGCGGATCACGAGGTCAAGAGATCGAGACCATCCTGGCTAACACGGTGAAACCCCATCTCAACTAAAAAAAAATACAAAAAATTTAGCCAGGCGCAGTGGCTGGCGCCTGTAGTCCCAGCTACTCGGGAGGTTGAGGCAGAAGAATGGTGTGAACCCGGGAAGCGGAGCTTGCAGTGAGCCGAGATAGTGCCACTGCAGTCTGGCCTGGGTGAAAGAGCGAGACCCCGTCTCAAAAAAAAAAAAAACAAAAAACAAATTAGGAGTTGACAACAAAATAGTAATTTTCCAATTTTCTTATAAATGTCATAGTGTTGTCGTAGGTTTTTTGTCTGTTTATTTGTTCATTTAAATAAAGATCCAAATAAGGGCCACGCATTACAGTTGGTGGAGACGTCTTTTAAGTCTCACTTAATCTTTTTGGTTCTGTATCTAGTTTTCTTTTTCCTTTGCAATTTATTTGTTGAAGAAACCGAATTGTTTGTCCTGTAAAGTTTCCCACTGTCTGGATTTTGGTGGTTGCAAACCCATGATTTAGTTTAATGTGTTTCCTTGTACACTGTAATTCTTATAAATGGGTAGTTAGATCTAGAGCCTCAATTTTGGGGAGGTCGAGAAGCACGATAGAAGGCAAGAATCCTACACGGGTAGTACGGGCTCTTCCATCAAGAGATGTGTACTGTTTGGCTGTCTCTCTTTTTGTGACTTTATTGGCTTTGATATTCAATGCATATATCAGTTCATTAGGGTTGCAAAATGATGACATTCTCATTCTATCATCCCTTCTTTACTTACTGACTGAAATATTTCTGTAAAGACAAATTCTCTTCATCTACTGTTTGGTTATCCAGTGATATCGTTCATATAGAAAAGGCAGAATGAATATTTGGGTTTTTTCCTTCTATTTGTTTTCAGTGTAATGAGTTGATTCTTGAGCACCCGCCATCACTGACTAACGCATTTTAGTATTATTATTAACTTAGGGATATAAACATAGTTGACATGCTTAAGTCCTTTGCAGTTTTTGCTTTTATTGATGCTCAAATTTTGTCCCAATTTTTTTTTTTTTTTTTTTTTTGAGACAGAGTCTCACTCTGTCACCCAGGCTAGAATGCAGTGGCAGGATCTCAGCTCCCGGCAACCTCTGCCTTCCGGGTTCAAGCAATTCTTGTGTAGCTGGGATTATATAGCCATGCACCACCATGCCTGGCTAATTTTTGTATTTTTAGTAGAGACGAGGTTTCACCATGTTGGCCAGGCTGGTCCCAAACTCCTGACCTCAAGTGATCTGCCCGCCTCAGCATCTCAAAATTCTGGGATTGCAGGTGTGAGCCACCGTACCTGGCCTCAAATTGTCCCAATTTCTGCTTATAAAAGTGTTGACAAGCTGATTCCTGAGTCCTTCTGATGAGACTCTAGTAGTCTTGACAGCTTCCTTGCTACCTGTTAATTACATAATGTTCCAGGCTAATTTTGCATATTTTTACCTCCAGACCCAGAATAAGTAATTTTGCCATGGAATCCTGGTTCCTTTTAAATGGGACATGGTGTTGAGAGACCATGACCTGGGCACTAGATCATTGCTATTAAGTTGGCCATTTTTTCATTGTTATTATGCCTTTTCAGTGAAGGGATCTGCAAAATATGTCCTGGTTTTGTTTTGTTTAAGATAAAAGACCTCAGGAGTTTTTACAGATACTTACAATTCAATTTTAGGACTATAGAGTTTTCACTTAATTTCTTCTATGTTTTTCCCTGTCTCCTTTTTCCCATATCAAGAATATGGATTTTCAAGATTACCAGAATAAAAAACCAAATGATAACATTTGTATTGTTCATTTGCTTTGTCTCACATCACCCACACAGCAGTCTCATAACAGCAAGTCCAATGCTACCATCAACAATAACGTCACTGCAAAAAGTTTTAAATCTCATTTTTAGTTCTTTTATCCTTGGATATACTGATCTTCAGTGAAATTCATGTGTGTTAAAGTCAATTAGAATAATTTTTCTCTATGTGGTGACCACCACCAATGGGAATCACAGTTTTTTTTTGCTTTTATTATTTTATTTTTTATTCTTAGGGATTGTTCTTTTAAAATCTAATTTTACTTTACAAATATATAAAATATTTGCATGATCCCAAAGCCAAATGTGTAAGATAGGTATATACAGAGAAGCTTAGCTTCTGTCGCTTCTCCTGCACCTTCTTTTCTCCATTCCCTTACAACTAACTGGCCTTTTTTAAAACTCATCACAAATTTCATATCATCCTTGTACAGAGGCCATGCTAATCTTCTCTGTATTGTTAATTTTAATATATGTGCTGCTGAAGCAAACACAGAGGAGCAGAAGAGTAAACTGTAATTATAAGGCACATGGCATATCTCATACAGTTCTTATACATGCAGGTTGCTTAATAAAGGGCAACTGTAATCTTAGCCTGCAAAAAGAAAAAGCTCCTCTTGTCTAGTTTCAAGATTGAAATTGCAGGAATTACTTTGGATACAATTCTATTTCACATCACAATATCATACACCCAGCATGATGCCACATTACAGAGATTCAATCAACATTTGTTGAGAGATTGATGGAATGAATGACTACTCCTTTAAACTACTGCTATTATCAGCTCAGATGTCAGTCTCCGTTCAAGGTATTATAATTTTTCATGAGAACCACGTGTTCAGAATTAGGTTTTAAATAGAGCATAGCTTTACTTAATGTATATTTACAGCATATCATAGCTCTATTTGATAAATATATGTCTTAATGCAGTGTAAACCTAATGCAAATGCAAAATTCTTAGTTAAAAATCTTGCCTTTTCCCAATTATAAAGAAAAATTTACTCAATTATTTTGAAATGTAAATTTTAAAAACCCTGTTAGCATTAAATCCCAGGGGGAAGGGATTAAGAGAAGGATTCATCCAAACGGACTAGGAATACTATTCCTTGTTGGTGGTCTGCCACGTGGAAAGAGTTGAGAACTGGAAGCAAGCAGCCAGGGTCCAAAACAAAGAACAGTCTGATTCTCCAAACAAGCATTTAGACTAACAGTATTTGGAAGAGACTATTACTTCCTCATAGTTGTAGGAAAAGAGTGGAAAATAGAAATAATTACAAACACACACAACACACACACACACACACACACACAGAAGAAATAAAGATAGGCTCTTTATTATCACAAAGAATAATTAACTTTTTTAAGAATTTATTTTCTTTCTTTCTTTTCTTTTTTTTTTTTGAGACAGAGTTTCGCTCTTGTTGCCCAGGCTGGAGTGCAATGGCACGCTCTCGGCCCACCGCAACCTCCGCCTCCCATGTTCAAGCAATTCTCCTACCTCAACCTCCTGAGTAGCTGCGATTACAGGCACCTGCCACCATGCCTAGCTAATTTGTGTGTGTGTGTGTGTGTGTGTGTGTGTGTGTGTGTGTGTGTGTGTGTGTGTGTGTTTTTAGTAGAGATAGGGTTTCACTATGTTGGCCAGGCTGGTCTCAAACTCCTGACCTCAGGTGAACCTCCCACCTTGGCCTCCCAAAGTGCTGAGATTACAGGCATCAGCCACCATGCCCGGCCTAAGAATTTATTTTATTTCTTAAAGCAAACTCAGAAATAAAAATTTAATTAGAATTTCTTCAAGTCTTGTCACTCCTGGAAGTAGATTTAGCTATTCCATGTCCATGGGAATTGCAGAAAAGTCATGCAGACTTGCTCTAGATTGTTCTGACTCCAGCAGGATAAGACATCCATGTCAATAATTACAAACCCAGATGAATCCTTAGGGCCATAAGCAAACATGAGTGACCATTTCAAAGAGCAGGAAGAAACGCTGTTAGGCTGAGGACTTCACTGAAAACTACCTGGAAGAGATGGTACTAAGCTGGACATAACAGAAAACACAGACATTCAATGAAGAGCTGCACGCCCTTGGCACAGGAAAATATCAGAAGGCAGAAGGCATGGAGTCCAGTCTGGCCAGAGCACAGGGCACACAGAAAGAAACGGACCAGGATAAGGGAAGACGGGTAACCCGGGGCCAAGCTGTGCAGGGGCTTTAATACCAGTCAGCAGTTGGCCTATTTCAGAGGAGGAAACAAGGACCCATGTAAGGTTTTTGACAAGGGGTATAATGTTCAACAAACATATGCTCATTGTGCATTTACTATGTGCCAGGCTGCAGAGTACAATCTGGAGCTATAGTGATGAGAAGACATAGTCCCTGCCCCTAGGGGCTCAAAGCCTGGTGGAAAAGACAGATGAGGAAATGTGCAGTGCTGGGTGCAGAGGAGAAGGAATTAATATGACAATCTCAAAGCGGATGAGAGAAGACTTGGAGAAAGTACCCAATCAGTTCAATCCAGCTCTGGGAAGGGAGGTGTATGTTATATATGTTAATTTCCACATAATCCAAATGTATTCATGTATGTAGCCATGTATTATTAACTTTTAGAAACAGAAACCTGTCCAAAATAATCATGCATGTGTGCATGTGCAGAATGATGAAAGTAATTGAAATGGTTTCCTGGAAGAGGCAATATTAAGGGCCATCAGTCACTGTCCTGAGCTATCACTGCTGACCCCAGGGACATGAGGCTCAGCAGAAATTGCTCCGAGCCTCACATCCTGCCTTGTGTTTTCTTGAAACAGTTCATGATGCAGCATCCCCACAGGGTTTGTTGTTTGGATAAGTAAGTCACCCAGACTAGCATGAGAAATCCAAACTGAGTGCACTGTTTGACCACACCCACCTTCTCTTCCTTCCTCCCTCCCACCTCCCTCCCACTGCAACCCATGAAGGTTACAGTGGGTCAGGAGGTCAAAATGCTATAAGAAAAAAAAAATTCCAGGATGAGAAAGGAAAGAAGGAAGGAAGGAAGGAAGGAAGGGAGGGAGGGAGGGAGGGAGGGAGGGAGGGAGGGAGGGAGGGAGGGAAGGAACGAGGGAGGGAGGGAGGGAGAGAGAAAGAGAAAGAAAGAAAGAAAGAAAGAAAGAAAGAAAGAAAGAAAGAAAGAAAGAAAGAAAGAAGGAAAAAAAGAAAAGAAAGAAAGAAAGAAAGAAAGAAAGAAAAAAAAAAATTCCAGGATGAGAAAGGAAGGAAGGAAGGAAGGAAGGAAGGAAGGAAGGAAGGAGGGAGGGAGGGAGAGAGGGAGAGAGAAAGAAAGAAAGAAAGAAAGAGAAAGAGAGAAAGAAAGAAAGATAAAGGAAGAAAGAAAGAGAGAAAGAAAGAAAGAGAGAGAAAGAAAGAGAGAGAGAAAGAGAGAGGGAAGGAAGGAAAGAAGGAAGGAAGGAAGGAAAGAGGGAAAGAAAAGAAAGAAAGAAAGAGAGAGAGAAAGAAAGAAAGAAAGAAAGAAAGAAAGAAAGAAAGAAAGAAAAGAAAGGAAAGGAAGGAAGGAAGGGTGGGCAAGGAAGGAAGGAAAAGGAGAAGGAGAGAAAGAAAAAGGAGAAGGAGAGAAAGAAAAAGAGAGGGAAAAGGAGAAGGAGAGAAAGAAAAAGAAGGAGAAGGAGAGAAAGAAAAAGAGAGGGGGAGGGAGGGAGGGAAGGAAGGAAGGAAAGAAGGAAGGGAGAGAGAGAGAGAGAAAGAAAGGAGGCCTAGGAAGCAGGCAGGTGGACCTAATCTCACCTGCAAGTGTAAGTGAAGGTGGCCTTACTTCTTTGAGGAAGTAACAACTGAGCTGACGAATATACAAGGGTTAGACAGGGATGGCAGGGGGAGGAACAGTGTATACAAAGCAGAGGGAATGTTCCAAGCAAACAGGACAATTTATGCAAAGGCTGCAGTTGAAGAGCTACATGAAGGGAAAGGAAACATACAAGCTTCATCAATAACACCTGGCCTAGAAATGTGCTGGACAGCAATGCACATAGAGTGTTCCAGTGGGCATCCCTAACAGCTACACACCTGTGCCCCCACTTGCCCTTGGGATGTCCCACCAAGCACAACAGCTAGCAGGATCCTGATCTCAGGCTACCAGTTTCATTGGAGAACTCCAGCCCAAGAGTGGACATTAAAGTCCAAGCTGGAAGGTAGAGTAGAAATTGGGACTGTCTCAGTGCCAGGAAAGCCAGGACAGTTGGCCACCCTAAAAAGGTGTACATAAAAAGCAGATTAAGAGTATTACCAAAGGTAACTAAACACAGAGAATAAAACAACAGATACTTTCAAGATATTTATCTGCCTGGCCTCAGGTATCCATATGTCAGTGCCATTTCCCCAACCATCTGGAAGAGCCCTCAACATGTCTCAGCTCCCCAAAGTCCAGAAGCAAGAAATACACTCCAGAGTGTTAAAACTCCAAGCATGAGCAAACAAAGGTGTCCACTGAGAGACTCAGGCCCCATGGAGCCTTTACCCACCAGGAACCTCTTTGAAAACTGTGCCTACACTTTTTTGACGTAGGCTAGAATTGGCCAAACAAAAGGAAACATCTCCAAATAAGCCAATCAAAACATAATGCTTCAAATCCCTTGTGACAGGGAATAAATTCCATTACTGCTTCTACATCTGGTCCTTCAAAATTCAGCTTGCAGAGAATCGGCGAAGTCTTTTCTTGCCTGGCATGGCCCCTCTTTGCTGGCCAGCAAATTAACTTACCTTTTTTTTGTAGCTGTCTTTGTTTTATGCTATAATAAGAGGAAAAAAAAGATGTTCCCATCCAGTCCTCCACCTGCCATTACTCCCCATTCTTATAGCAAACCTGCAAGTCCAGTTTCCTGCATTTTCTCAAGATCACAAACACTAATAAAATCTACTCCCTTCACTATGCCTGAGGAGGACAGACCACAACAGAACAGAAATCTGGCACTCATTTAAGAAAAACACACATTCAGTAGCAGAGACGTTTAGTAGAAGGGGGTTGATGAATGCAGTCAAAATAAAGGATTAGAGATGATCAAAGGTGACATTGAGGGTTCCCCCACATGAGGCTGTATTTCATGGCTGACTGCTCTTCTTTAAGCAGAGCTCAGAAGGCCATCTGAGTGTAAGACAGGGAAAGACACCAAGTTGTAGAGAACCCGATAGAAAGTTCTACTAGGCTAGTGGGCCAGGAAAATCACGCATAGAAAGTGAGGGATGACACTGATAGGAGAGGCCACATGGGTAGGAAAGCTAGAGATGCTGAAAGGTGGCTGATCACCTGGGAGAAGTAGAGAGATAAGAGAATTAGATGTCTCTTAGAGATCAAAAAGAATGCATGTAGTAGGAGCATGCATAGGAGGAGGTGAAGGAGAAGGGTCTGAGATTAGAGAGAGGCTGTAGGATTTAATATTTCTAAGGCAGAGTAGTTTGAAGAATGATATGGTCCAGTTTGGACACTTGGAATGGGTGACTGAAGTGGAAGGTCTGTGAAGGTCACTGGAGCCAGAGAGATCCAGAAATGACAGGGTTAGACTGAAGCTTGCAGAATGACAAATGTAATTGAAATGGTTTCTTGGAACAGGCAATTTTAAGGGCCATCAGTCACTGCCCTGAGCTATCACTGCTGACCCCAGGGACAGGAGGCTCAACAGAAATTGCTCCAAGTGTTAATTCTTGAACACTCCCCAGATCATGGCAGGACCTTGGAAGGAAGCAAGTCATGATCAGGTCATGAAGGTTTTGGTGAATGCTCTGATCAGTGGTTTAGACAGATGACATGAGCCTCCAAAAAGGAGGAGCACTGAGATGAGAGAAGAGGACTAGCCAGGAAGTAGCAGTAGGGACTCAAAGAAGGTCAACCCCCAACCTTAGCCGTGTAGTGCTTGGCGTGTGAGGTATGAGCAGCCTCCACTAGTGAGGCCTGGGAGGGAGGCAGTGAGCCTGGCCAAGGCTAGTTTTCAGTTGCAGTAGAAAGTTGGAAGTCAGGATGTGGGGTCCTGTTGACCATGAGGGGACGATGGAAAGCACTGAGAAGGGGGAATCAATAAACAAAGGATAAAACAGGAGGAAGAATAGAAAAGCATGGCATAAAGGGCCACTGAAGAGAGGAGATGGTGGAGAGGAAAGTCTACTTGCTTTCTTTCATCCGGGGACTGTGAGTGACAGAACTGAGTTGCTCAAAACAACCTTGTCTCAAAGCACTTGAAGGCTTTGAGGATCTGTGAGTAGGGACTGATCTGATCTCAAAGAGAAAGCATGATCTGAGGGTAGGCAGCAAGGGCCCTGTCAGAACAGAACCTGTCTCTCAGCGTTCTTAAGTGTAGTGAGGGACTTTTAAGGAAAGATCCATTTGGGTCTGTCTTGAACATCCCCACCCTATACCTACCACTTAACCCATAGGGTATAAGTGATAAAAATCACCCAGTACCCCAAACATGAGTCTAGGAAGATGACACTGAAAGAGGAAAATGTCTGCATCCTTCAAAAGCTAGATATTAAATCTCTACTCACACAGTTCTTTTATGCATTCATGATTTGTGAAAAAGCTCAATGATAATGAAATTCAGAGTTCATGTGTGACACAGTCAATCAGAACAGCATGTACAGTTGCATGTGCAGTATTCATGCATTTGCTACACGCATGAACTGGGAACACAGCACAAGTTATTCCAATTAATTTGTTCTTGTCTTCTCTTAACAGACCATGAGCTTGCTTTCTTGTTAGATCGCTAAATCTTGGAATATTTAAGCAGCATAACTACATTTGACCGAGATTACTCACTAACAAAGGAATGAACTATTCAAACTCAAATGGCTTGCTGCTTAAAAATATTATACACACAGGCCAGAAACAACACAGAAACTCTCCTATGTGGAGAACATATAAGTTGCTCATTTTGATCAGTGAAGAAGATGAAAATACCCAGTAGACCCATGGGCTATGTCCATCTTCTTTTACCAGAAGTTTCAGAAGTTGGTATATACTTTCCAACTAAAAACGATTACATAAATAACTTGGAAACGTCAAGTGATATTTCTGAGGGCTGCCAATAGTTTAACCACATTGAAACTCCTGGCCAAGATATTCATGAAAAGTTCGGAAGAAGTTACTTTGAGAAAGATGTACTCACAGCAAACAGATTTCTTCTCTTTAGAAAGAATGCATAAATCAATAGTTAAACGAGGAAAAGGAAAATTATGTTTATCATAATAGTATAAGAAAAAAGGCATTTAAAAGAAGTTTAGAAATAAGACTACACAAAGACTTCATTATTAATATATTATTATTAGTAGTAGTATTAAAAATTCATTCAAACATTTCTCTCATACTTTTCCTGCCCACAGATTAGATGTAAAAATGTCTTAACTGAGCTTAAGGGCAAAGAACGGGCACTTGGCTTTGCTACTGCCTGGCTGTGTGATCTTGGACAAGATACTGTTCCTCTCCGGGGCTCAGATTCCTCACCTGAAAAGCCAGAATCTTATACTTTCTTTCAACTCTGACATGCTATTAATACAATTCCAAATGCTACCAAGGCTGCACATCCAGCCCTCTGCCTCCCTGGGGATGGAAACAGTAAAGAAAATACAATTTAGAGAGGCATATTGAAACAAGGAATCATACAAATAGGCAGCCAATGACATCCCAGGAAGGAAAGAGAAGAGTCAACTATGACTTCACCTATGATGTCATTAAGGCCTTAGGACTTCACAAACATGGAATTGTACCAACACAGACTTTTACAAATATAGACTGATTCATACCAGAATATAGGTGTGACTTTAAGAAAGTAACTGAAATTCTTAAAAAGGATGCCTGTTGAAGGTGGTGGGGGGAGGGAGGTTGGAGGACATAGAAGAAGTTAGATTTTAAAGGTTAAAAATGAGTAGCAGAATGAGTAGCAGAAAGCAGCAGGAGACAGTAAGAATTTGAAAACCAAGTGGTCACTGAAAGCAATGGTAGATTAGAGTACAGACAAAAGCATTTTCAAGTCTGGAAAAAAATCTCGAATCCTCTTAAATGTGGTCAGGAAGAGACACAGCAAATGCTAAATTAGTCAAGGGCAGAGGAGCAGGAAGTTTACAAGGGAGAAGGGATGGCCTGGTATAAACAGGTATAAAAGGACCTCTCCAACATGAGATCAAGGTAGTTCTCCTCTAAATGGCTTCAAGCTTGCATTAGTGGGATTATCCTTGGTTAATTTTAGGAAAATCAGAACCCACTACTTGTCCTACATGCTTGGAATCCAAGGCATTAACCTTTTTTCCTGCCTTTTTGTGCCTAGTAGACTAAAAGTGGCAAGGTCAGCATTATTTTAATACCCTATATTAATACTAACAGGTACACACATAAAGAATTCATAAAACATAGGAAAGTGTGCATAAGGCCCAATTTCTAAGTCACCTACTGCTCGTGCTTAATGTCCTTTATCCTACGATGGCTGACAGTGAGGAGGAAGCACATTACAGCAAATCCACCAAGTCTGGGTGGACACACCTTCCACCTTCCCCCGTGCCTAACAAATGCTAAAAATAAAGAGAAATAAAAGAATATTTATGCAAAAGACAACTTTTCCTAACTCCTTAAAAAATAAATGACCTCTAACTGAGAAACACTGTGTTTGTCACAGGCTTTTAAATCAGTGTCCATAATAAAGCTCCAAGTTTAAATCTTCAGTGAGTTGAAGCAAGGTAAGGATGGAAAACAACCACACCATCCCCCTTTCCCAGAAGGTGATCTAGGCAGAGAAAGACAGAGCAGATCTCCAAATACTGACTTACTCAACGATGAAAAGAACCATGTGCAGCTAACCAATATCCAGCTGTTTGCCTATGAACAGGTCCTCTGTGGGACAAAACTCCAAAACCACTATGAGGAATGACCAAAGAATCTACCCCAGAGACAGGCTGGCTAGTAACTGAAACCACAGCCTTCTTAGCCAGTCGTCCCAAACTAATACATTCTAGCTACTTTATGTACCTGATGCAACCAAGTGCTAGAACGCCTTCATTCTAAGAATGTGCCCATCCAATAGAAAGTCAGTGCCATTTTAATTTCAGTTAATGTTTCACTCAAGCTTCAAAAAAAATTGTGGTTTCTATTAAAAACTGGAAAGGAATAAATATGCTTATGAATGCTCTCCACATAGCTAATTCCAAGTTCCTGAAGGAGATGAGAATGAGCTGATAAGGCATCCATTAATCTCAATCTTAATCTCTGGGGTCTATTAAGATCCCCAAAGCTCTACTAACTGTAAACAGTGGAATCAGGATTTTTAGGATAGGAGATAATTTTCTAGGTGGTTCTTCTGAGAGAAACTCCTGGATATATCTCAGAGCAGGAGAGCCTTGGGTTTGGAGTGTAATGGTCTTAGTTTTTCAAATAACCACGGGTGTCCTTGAGTAAGTCATTTGCACATTTGGCGTCTCTGTTTTCTTGACTTGTAGAATGAGGCATTTGGGCCAAAGTCTCCACCAGCTGTAAAACTGTGTAAGTCTCTAAGTAATAGTTTACCGAATTGCTGGCAAGACTGTCTCAATAATCAGAATGATCCAATTAACACTCTGCAACGTGGAATATTCTATTTGTAGTTTCAGACTATTTTAGAGTGGAAAGAGTTCAGATCATGAAATCCAGTCACTTTGTTTTTTAAAAGAAATAAAGAACATAAAGTCCAAAACGTTAAATAGTTCTGTTAAATTATAAGCTGATTAGTGGTAGAAGCAAGACAGGCTGCCTGACAAGTCCTGTTTGCACTAAACCACATTGTTACTCAGTTGGCTTCAGACCGCTTTCTTCACTAGAAGCTGCCACGGCCCTCCGTATGATCCATAATGTGGCTTTTATGCCTCCCATTAAATGCAGCCTACATCACAGCTATGCGTTACTGGCCTCAGGGTTATTAGTTTTCCAGGCATCTAACCCAGGAGACATTTGAAGAATGACCTGAAGGTCTTCATGAAATGTGCCCAGGCTAAATACTTTAAAAAGTCCTGTGAGGTTCGTCCAAGACAGCAAATATCTACACACCATCCATTTGCGTCCCATTTTATCAAATGAGTACTTTATAGGTAGGAAGATCCTAGCGAACCCACATCTGACCCAACAGCATTAGAAACTAGGCTGTAGCCTCAATTGCATAAGTACTTTGTCACTCTGGTTTCAGGCCACTGTGTCAGCAGGACAGCACCCCTGGCATATATATATGGAGATTCCACAGGTAGGTACCCATGCCACCTGACACAGGTTCTGCCCTGGCAGCCACTCACACACACCCTGTACCTATTTCTGGCTGTGGAATGCCGGTGGCTGCTGGCATATAACAAAGGCTACACTGGAAAACTGTCCCCACCATTTCCCCAGGTATGAAATCTTTGGAGAGACTGCTCTGAAAACCTTTTAGGGACAACCTGGGAATTTCTGTGCAAGAGCAATGCTGCATGCCACCCAGTATGCTGCAATTTGTTCCAACATGAGACAATTTGTTCCAAAGAGTACAACTGGCTGCTAGACATTAAACCCTATATTATGTTGGATCCAGCAACTGGGTTGAATCTCTCAGACATAATGATGTGTGAAAGAAGCCAGACACAAACGCTTATGTGGTGTATGATTCCATTTATATAAAATCAAAAATAAAATTAAAAGCAGGCAAAATGAATCTGTAATACTGATAAAAGTCTGAATGGTGGTTACTTCTTAAATGTGGGATATTGATTGGAAAGAGGTTCAAGGAGCCTCCTAGGGTGCTAGAAATGTTCATTTTCTTGATCTAGGTAGCAACTACACAGGTGTAAAAATACTTAAAAATACATCAAGCTCTATACTTCAGATATGTGTGCATTTTACTTACATATATTATAGCTCAATAAAAAATTAATTGAAAATAATTGCATGAGATCTCCTAATGTAAAGTAAGAATAAACTACTTCCCTTCCTTTAGCATAAGCATATCTGAGATTCTTTGAATTGAGTGTTTGCAAACGACATTCTTAGTAATAACAATAGCTAAATTAAATGCTTATACATATCAGGCCCTGTGCAGGGAGACATAAGAATTATCTGCTTCAAGTCCTTGCAACGCCTACATAAGGTAGATACCATCCAAATCTCCATTTCACAGATGAGAAAATTAAGGGACAGGGAAGTAAAGTAACTTATCCAAAGTAAAACAGAAAATCAAATGGCAGAACTGACAAATCAAATTCAAACCCAAAGTAGTCTGACTCTAGAGACTTTGTTCTTAATTGATCTTAATGTTTTGTCATATGCTGAAGGATCAGGGGATTTTTTTTTAAGTTTGATAGTATTTGATTGGTTTTATCCTTTCCCCGGTGCCTGAGAAGCATGTTCAGCATTAAGAAAAAAGAGGATTGGCCAGGCACAGTGGCTCACACCTGTAATCCCAACACTTTGGGAGGCCGAGGAGAGCAGATCGCTTGAGCCCAGGAGCTTGAGGCCAACCTGGTCAACATAGCAAAACCTCATTTCTACAAAATACAGACAAAAAAAAATTATCCAGGGGTGGTGGTGCATGCCTAATGCCTATAGTCCCAGCTACTTGGGGTAGGGGGTGGGGGCTGGGACAGGAGGATCACAAAAGTATGGGTGGGGAGGTTGAGGCTGCAGTGAGCTGTGATCATGCCACTGCACTCCAGCCTGGGTGACAGAACAAGACCCAATCTCAAAAAAGAAAAGAAAAGAAAAAAGAGGAAAGAGAATCAGGATTTGGTTGGTGGGTTAACAGTCTCTAGCTGATTAAATTCCTGAGGTTCATTCAAGAGATATACCTAGTTTAGTCCAAGCGCCTATTTTCTGTGCCTTTAGTAGAGGAAAGTGGGTGCTATTATTGGCTTGTTATAGTCTCAAATTATTCCTTTCTCCTAAAAGAAATACACAGTGGGGGCAACACAGAGTGTTTTCATATGCTAGTCAGTGAGGCTTTCTGGAACACTATGTCCTAGGATGAAATTTCCACAGCATGCCACACACTTTTCAGATCTCCTTTAGACCTTTTGAAAAGACTAAAGGGGCTTGTTTTCTCCTTATCCCAGCTTTTATATTGTTATTATGTTAAATATAAAGTATCTGTGGAACCTGGAGAAGGCATTAACCACTTTTTAATTATAAAATGCATAGCTTGGTATTTTCCAGACACCCGCTTTTATCCTTTATGGCCCTCTCAATTAGTTCCTCTGAAGTTCTCATATGAAAACCTGTTGGATTATTGATTTCTGGATTAAAAGGAGCTATAAATTATAGACCCTCTCAAAATTCATCAAGGGAAGGAGGAAGGCAGAAAGTGACTTAATGATGTTTTAGCCCCTATTAGCAACCAGGCCCAAATGTTTGGGCTCTGCAATGCAAATACAGAATTATTCCCCAGCCCAGCCCTGCTCCCCACAATGACTAGTAATGCACTCACTCACTTTTAAAGTAACTTGAAAATATGATTGAATGTTGACATTTTCAGTAAGAAATTGGTCTCATCCCACTCCTGCCCCAGTGACCAGTATGGCTCCCTGCCCACAGGGGTCTGGTGGGTCACAGCCCTGACCTTCACTTCAGTCCCAGCTCTGGAATTAAGCCCACCAAGGGTAGGTCACTGAGCAGCAGCCTCAAGGATGGAGAGTGTGCAGCGTCTCCCCCTGAGCTGGGAGATAGAGGACTGAGCAACAGACTCCTCTACCTGCCCTCTATGCTCCCATCTCCATCCTGCATCAGCCACTGACGCTCTGCAAGACTTTAATCCTTCTCCCAGCCCACCTCCAGCACTCTGCCTAGCTCCAGCCAGCCCCCAGAAATGGGTCCTACTCCCTGTGGTCACATCTTGGATCTACCCATGTTGGCAGACTGAATTTCTCAGAGCTGTTCCTTTTCAGTACTGTCTTTTGCACCCTGACTAGGATTTACCTAAATCAAACCAGGACGCACTGGCCTTTGGCTATACAGTTGAGGACAGCACAGCTGGCCTCAGTCACTGGGCCATCTCCCTCCACTCTATCATGTACCATGGGAAGGTGATCTTGCCCCAACTCCTCACCTTCACTTGGGCCCTATAGGTGCTGAGGTCTGCCAGATCCACCTAGGCCCTACATCATCTTAAAGTCCACCCTGGTTTGCTCAACTGCCCCATAAATTCAGGCTTTACCAGCTTTGCATTAGGCAAAGTTGAAACTCTCTGTTTCACCAAGTTGTGAGTGATTTCAAAGATGGATAATCTTAAATGCTATTATGGCATCAAGGTGAATTGAGGATGGAAGGGAATTACAACTTCCAGTGCTCAGCTTACACATGTCAGCCAAGCAAGGCCTTCTTCTCCAGTTAGCCTTCCTAAAATGATTTCAACACACACATACACACACACACACACACACACACACTCTCAGACATATGCACACACAGGCATACACACTGTGTTCCTTTCTGAAAAGTAATCTTGGGGAAAAAAAGCATGCAACATTGGTGCTGGTAAAAGAAATGAAGTAAAAGCTGAGGGCAAAGAAGTAACACGTAGGCAGAAAACAGAATTTTGGATAATTTCAGAATTGAATCATTAATGTGGTGATAGCTAAGATGAACAAACCCATCATATATTTCTGATGAAAATAAGAAAAAGTGACTTTTACACAAATGCAGAGAAAGAATTGCACCTTGTATAGGAAATTATATGCAAACATGGGTAATCCAGATGCTCTGGGATCTTTCGAGGGTGTCAAGGGTCTGTTGTACTTGTATTGCAAAGAGGAAAATATAGTTACTTTGAAGGTCTTTTAGAGACGCTGTTTCCTGACCACTGGCAAACAGTAAAGCCAAAGGTAGATCCTTGTCCAATGTTCTTACCTGGTCATCATAGCGATAAGTGAGGAACTGCTCCCCTGTTGTGTCTTCCAGAAAACTTCCCTGAGGAGAGAGTGCAAACTCGGGAAGGAAATAGGCTCCAGGAGATTTCTCAGCTGTGGTCTGAAAAACAAGATCATCTGGTCACAAATAAGACTCCAGTAAGGGCCCCCTGACAAGTGAAGTCCAAGAAGGCCATTCCAGGAGAATCCACCATTAAAAGCTGTACCAAGAAACAAAAAGGGAAGTGCCGTCTCTTGGCAAAGACCAAGGTGAGGCACACCAGGTGTGTCGGGGCATTGTTAGGCCAGGATATCACAGTGGCCCGAATCAAATTGGCAGCCGTGGCATTTATTCTCTGACACCTGCCTCTCTCCCCCTCCCCGCTACCTCTGCTCCCCATCTTCCAGCAATTCAGCCACAGAGTAGTTAACTTTGTCTTGTTGTTGCAAATCTATTGTTTTTAGGATTTTCTTTTATTCTTCCTTTCTTCCGTTTTCTCTTTTTTTTTTTTGGCAAAGGAGTGGGAAACAAAAATTTTCTCCCATACTACAACAAAAATGCACTTCACTGTAGAAACTTTAGAACATACAAATGAGCACAAAAGAAAATAAAATCACTCATAATCTTTTCAACCTGTAATAACCACTTTTAATTGTTTTGGTGTATTTCCTTTGAGACTTTTTCTTCATAATGCTTTGTTTAAAAATCCAAGCTTAAATAAACATGCATATTGTAGACTGTGTTTAGTTCATGGAAAGCTCATACCCCAGTCCGTCTTCATGCTGCTGATAACTACATACCCAAGACTGGGAAGAAAAAGAGGTTTAATTGGACTTAGAGTTCCACATGGCTGGGGAGGCCTCAGTATCATGGCAGGAGGTGAAAGGCACTTCTGACATGACGGCCACAAGAGAAAATGAGAGGGATGCAAAAGCAGAAACTCTTGACAAAACCATCAGATCTCGTGAGACTTATTCACTATCACAACAACAGTATGGGGGAAACTGCCCCCATGATTCAAATTATCTCCCACCGGGTCCCTCCCACAACATGTGGGAATTATAGGAGTACAATTCAAGATGAGATTTGAGTGGGGACACAGAGCCAAACCATATCATTCCACCCCTGGCCCCTCCAAATCTCATGTCCTCACATTTCAAAACCAATCATGCCTTCCCAACAGTCCCCCAAAGTCTTAACTAATTTCAGCATTAACCAAAAAGTCCACAGTCCAAAGTCTCATTTGAGACAAGGCAAGTCACTTCTGCCTATGAGCCTGTAAATTCAAAAGCAAGCTAGTTACTTCCTAGATACAATGAGGGTATAGGTATTGGGCAAATACAGCCATTCCAAATGGGAGAAATTGGCCAAAACAAAGGGGTTACAGGGCACATGCAAGTCCAAAATCTAGTGGGGCAGTCAAATTTTAAAGCTCCGAAATGATCTCCTGTAACTCCAGGTCTCATATCCAGGTCACGCTGAGGCAAGAGGTGGGTTCTCATGGTCTTGGGCAGCTCCACCCTTGTGGCTTTTCAGGGTACAGCCTCTCTCCCAGCTGTTTTCACGGGCAGGCGTTGAATGTCTGTGGCTCTTCGAGGAACATGGTCCAAGCTGTCAGTGGATCTACCATTCTGGGGTCTGGAGGACAGTAGCCCTCTTCTCACAGCTCCACTAGGCAGTGTTCCAGCAGGAACTCTGTATGGGGGCTCCAACCCCACATTTCCCTTCCTCACTGCTATAGCACAGGTTCTTCATGAGGGCCCCGCCCCTGCAGCAAACTTTTGCCTGGGCATCCAGGTGCTTCCATACATCCTCTGAAATCTGGGCAGAGGTTCCCAAACCTCAATTATTGACTTCTGTTGCAGGCTCAACATCACATGGAAGATGTCAAGACTTGGGGCTTCCACCCTCTGAAGCCACAGCCTGAGCTCTACATTGGCCCCTTTCAGCCATAGCTGGAGCAGCTGGGACACAGGACACCAGGTCCCTAGGCTGCACACAGCAAAGGCACCCAGGGCCCAGCCCACAAAACCACTATTTCCTTCTGGGCCTCCAGGTCCATAATGGGAGGGGCTGCCATGAAGGTCTCTGACATGCCCTGGAGACATTTTCCCCATAGTTCTGGGAATTAGCATTAGGCTCCTTACTACTTATGGAAATTTCTGCAGCCAGCTTGAATTTCTCCCCAGAAAATGGGTTTTTCTTTTCTATTGCATAGTCAGGCTGCAAATTTTCTGAACTTTTATGTTCTGTTTTCCTTTTTAAACTGAATGCCTTTAACAGTATCCAAGTCACCTCTTGAATGCGTTGCTGCTTAGAAATTTCTTGCACCGGGTACCCTAAATCTTCTCTCTCAAGTTCAAAGTTCCACAAATCTCTAGGGCAGGGGCAAAATGCCACCAGTCTCTTTGCCAAAACATAACAAGAGTCACCTTTGCTCCAGTTCCCAAGAAGTTGCTCATTTCTATCTGAGACCACCTCAGCCTGGACCTTCTCATTCATATCATTATCGGCATTTTGGTAAAGGCAATCAGCAAGTCTCTAGGGAGTTCCAAACTTTCCCACATTTTCCTGTCTTCTTCTGAGCCCTCCAAACTGTTCCAAGCTCTGCTTGTTACCCAGTTCCAAAGTTGCTTCTATATTTTCAGGTGTCTTTTCAGCAGCACCCCATTCTACTGGTGCCAATTTACTGTATTAGTCCAATTTCATGCTGCTGGTAAAGACATACCTGAGACTGGGAAGAAAAAGAGGTTTAATCGGACTTACAGTTACACATGGCTGGGGAGGCCTCAGAATCACAGCAGGAGGCAAAAGGCACTTCTTACATGATGGCGGAAAGAGAAAATGAAGGGATGCAAAAGTGGAAACCATTGATAAAGCCATCCAATCTTGTGAGACTTATTCACTGCCATGAGAACAGTATGGGGGAAACCTCCCCCATGATTCAAATTATCTCCCCCCAGGTCTCTCCCACAGCATGTGGGAATTATGGGAGCACAACTGAAGATGAGATTTGGGTGGGGACACAGAACAAAACCATATTACCTGGCATCTGAATCACTGGACATAAATCACAATGGTTGGAGTCTGAGGGGGTCAGAAAGGACACCCTCTTTGGGGGAATATGGCTGGGATATGATGACCCAATGGACTAGCTACCATCACACTACCACCCGCCTCCTGGGAGGGCCTGTCCAAGGGAAGATTGAGCAGGTAGAGGGTTTACCAGGATCATTGCTTTGATTGCTTCAAGGAGGAAAGTAATAAAGGAGACAGAATCTGCAGTGATTAGCCCCATCCAGTCAAAAATACGTGGATCTGTGACTATACCCCCGACTGGATACCTCATTCCCCCTGCTTGGAAAGAAATGAGTCAGAAATAAAGTAAGAGGCCACAGGTGTTACTCTAAGAAAATTGCTCTCTGCAAACAGGAGGAGCAGGGAATAAACATATTCCTCTGACACCTCTGCTGCTCCAATGGACTCATTCTCAAACTGCAGCAGGAACTATAGTTTATGCCAAAACATCCCTCTGAATACTGTGTTTTAGAAAGGAAAATCAACATCATTCTGTCAAGGAATATAGAAGAGATAACTCCACTAGACTAGATGGCTTAGATAGCACTAGGCTGTTAAAATAATTTGAAGATTTTCTTATTAAATTTCATTTATGTGAGAGATTTAGCACCACTATTGTTAATTGCTCTTACTGGCTTCAATCATCACTTTATTTTTTTTACTTTAATTTTTTTTAGACGGAGTCTTGCTCTGTCACCCAGGCTGGAATTGAGTGACGTGATTTCAGCTCACTGCAATCTCCGCCTCACAGGTTCAAGCAATTCTCCTGCCTCAGCCTTCCTAGTAGCTGGGATTACACGTGCCCACCACCATGCCTGGATAATTTTTGTATTTTTAGTAGAGATGGGGTTTCACCATGTTGGCCAGGCTGGTCTCGAACACCTGACCTCAGGCGACCTGCCCGCCTCGGCCTCCCAAAGTGCTGGGATTACAGGCATGAGCCACTGCACCCAGCCAGAATCATCATTTTAAATACCTAAAGAGACCTTAGAAGTCATGTAGGTCGCCAGGCGTAGTGGTTCACGCCTGTAATCCCAGCACTTTGGGAGGTCGAGGTGGGTGGATCATGAGGTCAGGAGATCGAGACCATCCTGGCTAACACAGTGAAACCCTGTCTCTACTAAAAATACAAAAAAAAAAAAAAATTAGCCAGGCACGGTGGCAGGCGCCTGTAGTCCCAGCTATTCGGGAGGCTGAGGCAGGAAAATGGCATGAACCTGGCAGGCGGAGCTTGCAATGAGCTGACATTGCGCCACTGCACTCCAGCCTGGGCAACAGAGCCAGACTCCATCTCAAAAAAAGAGAAGTCATGTAGGTCAAACTCTTTATTTTAAAAATGAGTAAACTGTAGCTCTGAGAGTTAGGAGACTTACCAATCACCAAATCTGACAGTGACTATTCCTGGCACACAAAAAAAGAGCAAGTGCAAAAGCCCTAAAATAGAAAGGAAGTCAGTGAGTTTGAGGAACAGACACAGGCTTACAGCCAAGGCTGGAACTTGTTAGTAGCCATGTGCCCATACCTGGACAGATCCATTTACCAGAGTGGAAGCAGTCAAAGATCGCCACCTTAAAACAGCTTCCCGCATATAGTGGACCTTCCAGTGTGATGCTTATATTTAGTTGACCATGCATTCAACACATATTTATTGAGCACCTAGTATATGCCTGGCACAGTTCTCAGTGCGATAGATACAATGAGGAACAACAAAGATCAGGTTCCTATTTTCATGGAGGTTACATCCTAGAGGTGGAGATACATAGTAAAATAAGCAAACAAATACATAAATAAGAAAACTAACATTCTAAGTTCTAAAGGAAATAAGATGATATGAGAATAATGTTGGGAGAGGACTGTTCAATTTTAGATAAGATGGTCAAAAAAGGCATCCATGGGAAGATAAGATTTCAGATGATACCTCAAACAGGAGAAGCCAGCTATGGAAAAAGCTAAGGATGAGTATTACCAGCAAAAGAAGAGCAAGTACAAAAGCTCCAAAGTGGAAAGGAAGTCAGTGAATTGGAAGAACTAGAGTGTGGCTGGATTCAGTGCGGACAAGTATGAGTGGCACGAAATGGATAAAGAAGGAAGGAAAAGCCACCCAAGACATTTAAAGCCTTATGGTAAGGAGACGGAGAACAACAGAAGAGTATTTAAACAACACTGACTGCTTTGTGGAGACTGAGCTAGAAGGAGGCAAAGTGGAATCATAAAGACTAGTTGGAAGGCTGTTGGTACTAACCCAGGTGAGAAGGGATGGTTCCTTGGACTGGGATGATGGCAGTAGAGAAGGACAGAGGTGCATGGATTAGAAGTAGAACCAACAAAGCTTTCTGATGAGGGAGGAAAAGGGAGGAATCAAGGGTGACTTCTGGGTTTTTGGCTTGAGCAATGGCTGTAAAGGAATTGTAATGGATGGATAGCCCTGAGGCAGAAACCGATTTGTTGGTGAGGATGGAGTCAATAGTTCTGTTTGAGTCATGTTAAGTTGGAGGTGTCCATAAAACATCCGTGTGAAGAGCTTGAGTTTGCCATTCAATATGCAAGTCCAGAGCTCAGAAAGGAAATCTGATGCTGGAGATAGGGATTTGGAAGTCATCACTTACATTTTCATAATGTATGTATGTATGTATGTATGTATGTATGTATGTATGTATGTATGTATATTTACATATATTTACACCCATTATACCAGAAAAGCCACTCCCTAGAGAAAGAGTTTGGCAGGCAAGAGGGCTTTGCCTGACACCCTCAATTCTAATATTTGAAATTAAGTAGAAGAGGAGGAGCAAGCAGAAGAGACTAAAAGTGAACATCAATTAGAGTAGAATAAAAAGGAAAAACCCCTATATTAGGTCATGGGAAGATTTAGCGTCGAAGAGAATAGTCAAGTGTCTTGAATGCTGCTAAGAAATTGAGGAAGATGAGGCCAGAGAAGTATCCCTTGGATCTAGCAACAGGGAAGTCAACGTTGACTTTGACAAGAGTAGTTATGGTGCAGTTTTTCTTAGAAAAATTGGGCCTTCCCTTAGGAGAAATGGCTGAGTTCACACACGGCTTCAGAAAGCAAGCATCATACCAAACATGCGTTTGCCATTTCCAGCCAGATGGAAGTTGACTTCCTAAATGTCAGGAAGACTCAGTGGCATGTGGCCCTTCACAGGATGGGGTGACCAAAGAGGTCAAGGCCCTTAAGTAGCAAAAGTTGGAGGGAAAGCAGGAGGAACAAGCCTGGATCAGGAAGTGTGCGATCTTCCCAGGGCACTGAGCCAGGACTAGGAGTGAAGCTGCCAAAATGCATCATCTCCACCAGCCACTGTCCACAGCTGCTGAGTCACCAGGGACGAGGTCAGGAGGAATCCAGACAGCACCTCTAGGGACTATGAATATGAGACTTGGGGATATAGCTGTGTCTCCACATCCCTATTCAGCTGAAGGATTTGACTTGAGCAGGAGGAAGCGTATATGGGATGGCTATTCAAGGACAAGAGATGAGCATTCTAGACCTTGATCTACACATTGTAAAGGGTCAAGAATAACTATGAAAGCTGGGTGAAAGTTCTGCTTGATTGTGATATTATGATATAATAGAAATATATATGTAGCCTCTGACTAAGGTTCCTGACATAGAGCTCCTAAAATCCTTGTAATTTTGTGAGCAATAGGGGCCATAGGAGAATCTTTTGTTCTACTACTTGGTCTTTGACTGCAGTTCCTGACACAGAGCTCCTAAGGCTTTGTGATTTCCTGAATGACAGGGGCATCTGACTCAGCCCCTAAATTCCTTGGAATTTCCTGGGTGCTAGAAGTATCTTTTGTTCTAATGAGGGGACTCTTGGTGGACCCCTGGATAGCCTCAGGATGGGGGCTGGTTGCCAGGGGAGCCAATCATGTGATTAGAGGGTTGGAACTTTCAGTCCTCACCCCCAACCTCTGGTGAAGGGAGAGGTGCTGAAAGTTGAGCTGATACCAATGGCCAATGAGGTAATCAACCACGCCTGGGTAATGAAGCCTCCATGAAAACTCATAAGGATTGGGTTCAGAGAGTTTCTGAGTTGGTGAACATATCTGTGTGCCTGGAGGTGGCACACCCCAACTCCTGCACTTGGGACCTCCTTCTAGACCTCACCCTACGTATCTCTTCATCTGGGCATTCATCTTTATCCTTTATTGTATCCCTTTATAAGCTAGAAAATGTAAGTAAAGTGTTTCATTTAGCTCTCCAAGCTGCTCGGGCAAATTAGTCAAAGCCAAGCAGAGGCTCAATTTATAGCCTGTTTGTCAGAAGTATTAGTGATAACCTATACTCAACCTACTGCTTGAGATTGGCATCTGAAGTAGGGGGCAGTCTTGTGGGATGGAGCCCTTAACCTGTGGGGTCTGATGCTATTTCTAGGTAAATAGTCTCAGAATTGAACTGAAATAGAGGATACCCAGTGGTGTCCAGTGAAGAATAGCTTTCTGTGTACAGAAATATCTCCACACAAGTGCTGTGTTGAGTGGAAAATAGAGAGTATGAAAAAACACTTTATTTTTTTGTTTTTTCCTATTTCTCAGATTGACGTAATGGGAAGAGAGAGAAGCAGGGGAGAAGAGGGTATTCCTAGAGTCAAGAGCAGAATTCAATGTGCCTCAAAAGTTAAGTAGTCACCAGTTAAAATAAACACAATGTGATTCCCATTGCAATTAAACACGCCAGTCTGAACACTTCTCCTGACCTGGTGTGAGCTCTCACACCCATCTCTCTCCAGAGCACAAACACAGCCAAATATCACATCGCTAACGTCTACAGAACCACGGTCAGTGAAGGGACCTAGCCTCTCTCCCACATGCCGTTGCTAAGCCATGTCACCGCACTCTGGATTGAGAGCCCAACTGCACGCCTTCCTGCCATTCACTTTCTCTTTAGATTTGGCATCTCAAGACTGTTTTAGATCTGGACTCCATTTATCAGGATATGCGGCACTCTCCCCCTGCTTCACGTCAGCCCAAATTTGTGGGGCATGCTCACAATCTGCATCCTTGTCACTGCTACAAACACTGAACAGGAATAGGGCTGAGACCTGAGCCCTCTACCTGTTCCTCATTTGCCATGCCGTCATCTTGGCCACTAAGGATTCAAGGAATACACTGTCAGATGCTTCAAATCTACACTGACAGACAACACAAGAAGGTAAGATGCTAGATGGAAGAACTGAGATTCCAACAGATTTTAACAGGTTGGGCAAAGGCTAAATGCCAAGAAGGCAAAGCCCTGAGCCATTATTGCTGGACTCTTCCCATGACACCAGCGCTTAGCCAGACACCACATAAGGTCACTGTGAGGAATATTAATGCACAGGTAGGCCTATCTCTATTAACAGCAACCAAAGCAGGGCGCGGTGACTCATGCCTGTAATCCCAGCACTTAGGGAAGCCGAGGCAGGAGGATCACTTGAGTCCAGGAGGTCAAGGCCGCACTGCAGTGAGCCATGATCATGTCACCACACTCCAGCCTGGGTGACAAACCAAGATCAGCCAGGAAGACTTTAGTATTTGAATGGGAAGTTAGGATCACTCCCACAAGTGAAAGGTCCCTTTAAATGTCAATATTCCATGAGTCAGGAAGTGCACCTTCCAGGCAAATCAGGCAGAATTCCCAGGCTCAACGCCAGCCACAGTCTGCAAGGGATACATTCTCTGTATTCCTCTGGGGCCTCAGGGGGCTGTTCCCCCTGGCCTGGAGGGCACATGGGACTTTACAGTTTGTAGCTTCCAAGGCCCATGAGGGAAAGTCAAGTTAACCAGCAGTACTTAAACTCAGTGCACCAAACACATCTTTCTTCAAAAAAAAAACCATCATGTACATTTGGTTCCTTGAACCTGAAACAAAAGTTAAAAAATAAACCTTCTGGATCATTTTGGTTTTTTAAGTAGAATGCAGTCATTATGAGACTTTTCAGTCTTAAGTGTCCAAAACCTTCCTGATGAAATATAAAATACATTTACTTTGGCAGGATTGGAAGGGAGGGTTAAAAGAAAAGGACTTTTCACATTTTTTTCCAAGATAAAAAAAATTATTTCTAGGGATTTAAGATTCTTTTTCTCTGTTTACCATCAATTAATTATATGTTCTTCTAATATTGTTCATTTAAGAGACCTAACATTTCAATAATATCTGGATACACCTCAGCCAAAATACCATGTAGTTTTGAACTTCAGCTTCACTCTGGGTCACATTTTCAAAAGAAATATGAGCCCCAGGCCCTTCTCCACCCCTCCTAGGTCAGTGAGGTGGGCAGGGCCTTGCGAGTGCCTCCCTTACTCAGAATGAGCTGTTTACATGGACAGGCTCCTTCCCCGAGTTTAAATCTATCACAGGAAGAATCTCTTTAGCAAACTGGAATTTTCATAGCACCACTCCTCCTTCAGCCACAAAACATGCATTTTCTCTGGAATTTTCTCTCTCCCTCTCTCTCCTTCCCTCCCCTTCTCAAAGACCCCCCCACCACACACACACACACACACACACACACACACTGCACACATACCACACACACAGAAAAAATACATAGCACACACTACATACACACACATACACAAACACATAACCACACATTACACATATACATACCACAAACATACCATACACAGAAAACACACATACACAAACACATATAACACACTACATACATACACCACATACCATACACACATGCACATACACAATCACATACCACACATTACACATATACACACACACCACAAACATACCCCCACACACACCACACACTATATATACACACACACTACAAATATACCACACATACACCAAATACCAGATGTACTCACACACCACACACTACACACCTAACACATACAATGCACACACACCACATACTACATACATACAAACACACCAAACATACTCCCCACACACCATCCATACACACCACACACCACACATACACACACATATACCACACACTACACACATACACACACCACAAACATATCATGCACATATCATGCACATCACATACTACATACATACACACACATACATACCTACACCACAAATATACCCCCCACACACACACCACACATACCACACACACCCCACACACACTACATGCATGCACACGCCACAAATACACCAAATACATACACACCACATAGCACACACACTCTCACATCCCTAATTAGCATTGGCAAGCAGGGCCCAGAGTAATTAGTGAAAAGATCTTGCTAGAACACATCTCACCTTTCAGTTCCCCAAAAGGAGAAAACCTAAACATGGAGTTGTATGACTTCTCTACATATCTGAACGTTCTTTAGTGCTCAGCACTGGGCTTTACACATGGAAGACCTTCAGTAACTAACATCTTTCCTAGGAAAGCCAGCCCAGGTTGGCCCTCTCCCCGCAGAGCCTGCATGCCTGCTGTCTGAATATTCTCTGCACCACAGAAGGCCCAAATTCTCTGGCTGAGTAGCATGCTGGCATTTCACAAGGGGTTATTTAAAAACTCGACTATTCCTCCGAATGGGGAGCGGAAAGAAAGCCTTGCCCTGCCAATATACACAATGCAGATCCTCTTTCCCTAGAGCCCGCCCCCCAAAAATTTTACTTAAGAGTCCATTTTTCAAGACCTTGAAGTAAGCTGACCTATTGGAAACAGCCTCGATTAGCAAAATGTCACATGGAAATAAGTCTACTTTAAAGTTCCCCAGGAAAAAAACTGAAAATAGTATTCTATAAACAGGGCTCCACCGCTAGAGAAAAAAATGAGGTGTTTGTCTCAAATCTTGATAAATTGTAAACTCCCTACCTCACTCTCCGCCAGCCTCCCCCTCCTCCTGGTCTAGCCACTCGGTGAGGGGTGACACCATTCCCACCAAAGCACTCAGGAGAGAAGAGAATGCTGGTTATTTGTTATTCGAGGGGCATGAGTCACTGTTGGTGAGAGGAAGTGCTGTTGGTGAGAGCCACCAGAAAAAGTGCGGTGCAGAAGTGAGGTGTTTTCTGGTGGATCTTGGTCTTTCCCAAAAATCGCTTCCACGCCCTGACAGGAATTCCATGTTGAAGAAGAACATGCTCTCAGGGCCCCATCTAGGCAGTGGAATCTGCACTTTGATCCTCAAGTGAAGCATGTATTTTCCCACAGCCTCTTCACCACTAACACTCATCATTATCTCTCTGGCAGAGAAAAGGCATCTTTGTCTTTTAAATTAAGTACAAATAAATATTTTATGTTACCCAAATGGTTGCGGGGGGAGAATCTCAAAAGCATGGAGTGTTAGGTTAATTCTTGGGGTTCACAGGGCCCGTTCAATCACTCAGCATATGTTTATTAAGCACCTACTATGTGCCAAGTACTGTTTTTGATACTGAGAGTTCAACAGTCAACAAAACAGACAAGAATCACTTTTCTCAAGGAGCTCATATTCTAACTTGGGGAAGCAGAAATAAACACAACAGAGAAGTAAATTGTATACTATGTCATATGGGAAAAGGAAATCCAAAGTGCCGGGGGATGGGGTATAAATTGCAGCTTTAAATAGAGTGTTCAGGGCAGACCAGAGTAGGTCTAGGTTCCTTAAAGAATCACTTTTTTTTTTCTGATTATCTAAACTGACAAGTTGGATCTTGCCATCTTCCTTGGAGATTTCAAAGGGTCTACACTATCTAGGAACCTGGCTGGGACCTGCAGGACTCTGGAGTCCATCTGCCTCTACCCAAGGCAGTAGAGCGACCCTTTCCTCCTTGGTCTAAGTACTCTGCCTCCACAGCCCTCCAGCTCCAGCCTGGCCAGGCCCAAGCATGGCTGCTCCCCAAGCACCTCCTGCCTCCTGGACCAGCGGGGGCCTCTGCCATCCTGCTGTCCCTGGCTGTTCTCCTGGCCATGCTTCTGCCCAGTGAGACATAGCCCAACAATGCTCACACCTATAACACCAGTGCAACCGACATATGCAGAAAACATCCACATGTCAACAACTGATTAATTATGCAGACATGATGTTCTTGTTGCCAACCTCAGAGACCATTACTGAGTATCAGACAAATCTGTGTAAATTCTCACGCATGCATTTGCGTTAATTCAGTAGCAAAAAAAATAAAAAAGAAGAAAGAAAGAAAAAAAAGCGTTACCAGCTCTTCCCAATTTGGCAATGAGACACCACCCAACCTGACAAAGTCCAGAAACACGTCGGGGACATATTCATGTTTATTCAAGGTCTTTCTCACCCCTACAGCTTTATTTCTTTCAGGAAACAGCTCGTCTGTGTGGCTGAAATCATGCAGGCTTTCAAAATGCAGCCTTCCAAGAGAAGAAAAAGACAGAAATGTGCTGTTTGCACATACTCCGAAAAACATTTATATTCATCATAAGCTGGTTTGTTTTTCTAAGCTTTTCAGGGCAGGAAGTGTTCAGTGCGAACACATCAGTGGAGCTGCCAGGTTTGCTGTTTGGATGCTCATGGCTTTCAAAACTTTTTTTTTTTTTTTTTTTTTTTTGAGACAGAGTCTCGCTCTGTCGCCCAGGCTGGAGTGCAGTGGTGCGATCTCAGCTCACTGCAAACTCCGCCTCTCGGGTTCATGCCATTCTCCTGCCTCAGCCTCCCGAGTAGTTGGGACTACAGGCACCCGCCACCACGCCCGGCTAATTTTTTGTATTTTTCAGTAGAGATGGGGTTTCACTGTGTTAGCCAGGATGGTCTTGATCTCCTGACCTTGTGATCCACCCACCTCAGCCTCCCAAAGTGCTGGGATTACAGGTGTGAGCCACCGTGCCCAGCCTCAAAACTCTTAAACAAGCAAGATGATAGGAAGACAGAGATTTAGAGTCAGGGTGTCTTTGTTCAATGTATATAAAATGGCATCACTTTCATTTCTATAAACCACAAAAAAAAAAATCCTTGGGGGTTAGCAGAACATATTAAAAGACTTCTTAAAAACAAAAGGTGATGCTTTTACAATATTAAGAGGCCAACATCAACCCCTGCAATACAATGGTAATGAAGCCATATTGGAGTCATAAATCAGCAGGAAAAAAAAAAACTGTTACAAACATACTATCTTTTGTTAAAAGAAAAAAAAAGAAGAATGCAAACTACAGTCTCTGATCCAAGCAGTGTGTTGGGTGCGATACTGGTTTCTGACTTTAAGTTGGCATATTTTAAGGTATACTTTAAATTTCTTAATATATGGAATTATGAATACTTTTCTTTTGGTTGTTTAAAACATCATCATACCATTCTATATTTATTTGACATGAAAATGTCACTTGGAGGCTGGGCGTCGTGGTTCACACCTGTAATCCCAGCACTTTGGGAGGCCAAAGCGGGCAGATCACTTGAGGTCAGGAGTTCGAGACCAGCATGACCAACATGGTGAAACCCGTCTCTACTAAAAATACAAAAATTAGCTGGGCATGGTGGCAGGCGCCTGTAATCCCACCTACTCGGGAGGCTGAGGCAGGAGAATCGCTTGAACCTGGGAGGTGGAGGTTGCAATGAGCCAAGATCGCACCATTGCACTCCAGCCTAGGCAACAACGAAACTCCATCTCAAAATAAATAAATAAACAAAGAGAAGAAAATGTAACTTGGTTTTGGGTTTGAATAAACATTGGATTCATTGGTAGCAGATATCTGGAAAATCACACAAACTAGACAAACTTGGAGACACTGGACATCTGTTATAATATATTGGGGATGGCTGCTCAAATTTCAAAAGGGAGCCAGACTTGCAGTTGGGAGCCCAAGTGCCCAACCCACCTCTGCAAGAAAGTGACCATATGGCTCCTGACACGACCTTTCAGGTCTCCAGGTCTTAGTCTCCACACTGCTAAAGGCGGGCATCATATTAGATGAACTCCAAAATCCTCCACAGCGGAAGGAAAGCCAGGCAGGAGGATGAAGGTGCAGTAATTTTGTCTCTCTACCTTATATTTTTTAATTACCAAAGTAATACCATTGATGTGAATTTAGAAAAAAAGTTGCCTGAGGAGAAAAATACCCAGCAGTCAAAAAATAAAACTCTGGTATCCTTTGTCATGAAAATCATTGCATTTTCTTAAATCAAAAGGAGGTGCAGGAGAGAAAAACTGCACAATGCCCCTTCACTGACTCAGAGCCCTCAGATAGAGCCACACTCAGCTCAGTGATAAAAGGAAAATGTAGAATAACTTCATGATAAAAGAATCAACATTGAACACTAGCTTATTTCTTCATCCCACTGCTACTGGTGAGAGGAGGCAGCTTGCATATTTTGACAAGGCATATTTGTGCTCCCAAGGCTTCAGTTTCCTAAAATAATGTATATGATAGTGTTCTTTAAACTGTAAGAAGCTGTACAAATGTATGATATTATGATTGTTGTAATCACAAAGTTCTCAAGGCAAGGTTTTAACGTAAGCCTTAGTACTACTGTACAAGCATGCGTCTTGTCTGGTGCTAGCCATGAGAGACGGAACAAGACACTCCATGCTCCCATGGAACTCACTGTCTGGGATTGGGTGTGGAATGAGAAACAGACAAGCAAATAGGCAATTCTGAAGCTATGTGACAAGGACTATCAAAGACAGGGAAGAACAGAGTGCTAGGGGGGCACAGGAGCATAAGTGTCACACATGGCTTTACAGAGGCAATGACCACAAAGCTGAGATGTAAAGAACAGGTAGGAATTAGACAGAAAAATAGAGAGGACAGAGGAACAGACCTTCTAGAACAACAGGGGCATAATGAACAACATAGGCAAGGACAGGAGACAGAGGGCAACACAGCTAAGGACAGGAGACAGGGGGCAACACAGGCAAGGACAGGAGACAGGGGGCAACACAGCTAAGGACAGGAGACAGGGGGCAACACAGGCAAGGACAGGAGACAGGGGGCAACAGTCCAAGTTGCATGAACGGTGTGTAGCTCTGCAGAGCTGGATTCCACAATGTGGGGGAAGTTGGGAGAAGAGAAGTTGGAGAGGTAGGCATAGGGTGGATCCTGAAAGGGGTCTGGAAGGCAGAACATGAAGTCCGTGTTCATCCTGAAGAAGCGCTGGAGAGATATTAAGTAGAGAAGTGAAATTATTATTATGAAGAATGGATGGGAGGGTAAGTGATACAGAAGGCAGGGAAACTAGTGAGGCCACTGTAACATTCCAGGAGACAAATGATGGGGCAACGAGGATTGAGAGGAAAATGAACCAGAACAAAGTAACATATCTCAGAACTCAAGAAAAAATTATCCTAATATATTTAAAATATTGGGACAAGTGGCAAAGTTTCAGACAAACTATGTAATTAACCAAAACTGACTCCAAATAGAAGAGGAAAATCTCAATAGTCCTTTAACCAATAAAGAAATGGAATCTGGTTTTTACATTCTTCCCATAAAGAAAAGAATACAACCACAAGGTTTTAGAGGTGTGTCCTACAAAACATGTGTGCTCTACACAACATTCAAAGTATAAATAATTCTCATCTTTTAAAAAAATCTCTTTCAAAGAATAGTAAAAGAAAGGAATACCCAATAATTCATCTTATGAGTTTATTCTGATCTTGAAAACAAAACCAAATAAGAAAAATAAAAGAAAAAAATCACACATCAGTCTCACTCTAAAATGAAGGCAAATTTCTAAATAAAAGATAGACAAAATAAATCTAACATTATACAAAAATAAACCATCAACAGTAGAATGAATCAATAAATCGTGGTGTATTTATACACTGGAATACAACAGAGCAGTAAAAATGAGTGAGCTCAGCTTCACAGGTCAACAGAGATGAAATTTAAAACTACAATACTGAGCAGAATAGACAAGGTATGATTTCATTTGTATAAAATCCAAAACGGTGACAGCAACAAATGATATATTATTCAGGGATACATACTCAAATGGTAACTATAAAGATAAGGACGTATAAAAACAAAATTCACCTTTGCTGTGCTTACAACTGAGCAGAGAGTAGGAGAGAGTAAGGAAAAGTCATACAAGAAGCTTCACAGGTATTGATAATGTTCCATTTCCCAAGCTCCATGGTAGGTACCTACATGTTCACTATGTCATTATTACTGAGCCATCTTACGTATTGTTGTGCAATTGGGCACTACACAAATTTATATGGCCATCTTCCTTTAAACATCACGTTATATGAATTCTTTTGTATATACATTTTATAATAAGTTTTAGGCCAGGTGCCGTGGCTCACACCTGTAATCCCAACACCTTGGGAGGCCAAGACAGGTGGATCACTTGAGCCCAGGAGTTCGAGACCAGCCTGGGCAACATGGTGAAACCCCGTCTCTACAAAAAATGCAAAAACAAAAACAAAAAAATTAGCCTGCTGTGGTGGCACACACCTGTAGTCCCAGCTACCTGGGAGGCTGAGATGGGAGGATCGCCTGAGCCCAGGAGGTGGAAGCTGCAGTGAGCCAAGATCATGCCACTGCACTCTAGCCTGGCGACAGAGCAAGACCTTGTCTCAAAAAAAATTAATTTTGTTTTAAATCAGGCATGTATGTGTGTGTGTGTGTGTGTGTGTGTGTATGCATGTGTATACTTAACACTAGATACAGTTTTTTTTGTATCAATGAGAAAGTGGTGAATTATTTAATAAATTCTTCAGCTCAATAGATAGATAAGGAGGAGGAAAATGAGTAAACACAGATCCTCCCTCAATGCACCTAAAACAATTCCATAGGAATAAAAGAACGTAAAGGTTAAAAATATATAAATATATATAATTTCACTATTTTCTAGAATTAAGAATTGCAAAAAAAAGAGTCTGTTATCAATCAGATTGTTTTCCCATTATGAGTTACTTTTCTTTCATGTGGAGTTTTTGAACATATTTGTAACAGCTGATTTAAAGTATCTGTCTAATATGTCCAACATCTGGCTTCCTAAAAGACAGTTTTTATTAACTGCTTTCTTTTCATGTTATGGGCCACACTTTGCTGTTTCACTGTGTGCCTCATAACGTTTGGTTGAAAACTGGACAGTTTAAATAACGTAATATGGCAACTCTAGAAATCTTTGCATCTTCCTCCTTAGAAGTTAGAAATTTTACTGATTAAGTATATGTCTCAGTATGTGTCTTTTCTCATCAGTCCTGACTGTAAGCCAGAGAGTACATCCTTTGAGATACAAGTCTTCCTTCATTCAAGGAAACTTTCTAACAGTTGTTTCATTATTGCCTCTTCTCCATCCATTCCTTTCCTCCTGCTGCTTCTATTGTTTGAACATTAAGGCTTATAAAACTGTTCTCCAAGTCTCTTAGCTTTTCCCTCATGCTTTACACTTTGTGGTTTTCCACTGTGTTAGATGGTATTTCCTCCACTTGGCTTTCCTTCAACTCATCCACTGAATTTTTGCTTGGAAAATCTCATTTGATTTTTAGTTTAAGAAAGTGGTATTGGGCTGTAGTGGAATCTCCTTACATACTCTTAGTTGGTGGCTGTTCCAGTTTTCCTCCATCCCTGCCATCAGTACTGTTTCAATAAGAGCCGTCTGTTCTGGATATATGGCCTGTTATTCCTCCTTCTGGCTGCTAGGCCCCCTAGGTGTGCTGCTTTCATATTCTTTCACATACAGAATCTAAGAAGTAATATTGAAGGATATTTTGAAATCATATGTAGCTTATCAGTATGTTAACGGGGAGAGGGATAGCTGTAGGCTATGTAAAGATTAAACTCTACATTGGTTATCTCCTTGCATGCAAAAGAGGACAGAGGACGTCACAGCTAGCTGTGGTCTGAGTGATGGCAGGAAAAAGATAGGGCAAGATATACTGATCCCACCTCTTCCCAGGAAGTCCTAAGAGCTGCACTGTTCAGTAGAGTAGCCAGTAGACACACATGGCTATTGCACATTCTAAATGCAGCTAGTCTGAATTGAGATGGGCTGAAAATGTAAAATAAGTACTTGATTTCAAAAGACTTAGTAGGACAAAAAGTAATGTAAAATATCTCATTTAGAATTTTCATATTGATTACATGTTGAAATAATATTTGGATATATTAAGTTAAATGAAATATGTTACTAAAATTAATTTTCACTTGTTACTTTCAACTTTATTTTATTTTATTTTATTTTAGAGACAGAGTTTCACGCTGCAGCCCAGGCTGAAGTGCAGTGGTACAATCATAGCTCACTGCAACTTCAAACTCCTGGGCTCAAGGGACTCCTCCACCTCAGCCTCCTAAATAGCCAGGACAACAGGTACCTCCACTATGCCAGCTAACTGTTTGTTTATTTGTTTGTTTGTTTGTTTGTTTGTAGAGACAGAGTTCTGCTGTGTTGCCCAGGCTCATCTCAAACTCCTCAACTCAAGCAGTCCTCTCATCTCAGCCCCTCAAAGCCCTGGAATTACAGGTGTGAGCCACTGAACCCACCCCTTTTAGCTTATTTTAATATAGCTACTAGAAAATGTACAGTTATATATGTGGCTTGCATCACTTTTTTATTGAACAGTGCTGCTATATAGGATCCTGGAGTAGTTCTTACTGCCCTAAAAGTTCTGAGGAGAAGGAAAGGCACTGATTTAAGTCAGGCAAGTGTTTCCAATACATTTTACTCACCAAGATGCAGTCTTTGGTTCAAGACTAAGGAGATGATACCTAAAGGGGCTTCACAAAAGAATAATCAAGACCTCATGGCATTGCAGACTCCATACCTAAGAAGGGATCCCACCCACACATCAATTATTAGCTCTGCCACCAACCTCAAACCACTGTGAAAAGACCTAACTGCAGGAACACAACATAGAAGAATCCCACAATTAAATTGAACAACTAAATCATTTGATTCCTGAGCAGGAAGCCATAAAACAGCACAAATGTTCTAACTGCAATGTTATGCATAACCCAAGACATGAAGCTTCTTCCATTTCTTCCATTTTTAGCAGCTGCAACTCAAGCATAATTCAAAGTGTGACTATATCTATTTCTGACACTTAGATGATATCTCATCGTTACCACAAATCTGTTTGTCCCCTCCCATAGCAAGTCGCTGCCCACAGTAAAACACTGACCAATATGATTGGTTGTGTTCAGGAGTAAGTGAAATGCAAATGAATCACAAAGCTGCTTGTGAGAAAACCGGTCTATATCCTTCTTTAAAAACAGCTTAGTTTTGATGAAAAGCGTCTTTAAGTGTTCAGAAGGAAAAATGGTGTAGCTGCTTGCCTGCATCTACTCAGAGGTCTGTGACAGGTTGTAAAAGAGAGACGTCTGCTACTTGGCTTAGGGCAGAAACCCAGGCTGTGGAGAAGAGGCCAGACCAGGAGGAAGGAGGAGGGAGGACAAGCTAGCTGCCAGCAAGAGGCTGGAAAGAGCCCATCGTGGGGTTTCTCCACATACCGGGGGAAGTCACAGGGAAAGGCAGTTTCATATTCCTGGGGCCTCACTTTCATTTTGCTGTCCTCAGGGAAGATAAAAGAGAAAGAAGAAACAGCTACCTTATTAAATGACTATGACATGCCAGGCATCTACTAGATGCTTGGCATAGTTTATCTAAATTAATCTTACATCAACCCTGCACAAGGAAGTTAATATCATCTCCATTTGAGAAAGAGGGAAAGAAATGAGGTTCTGGAGGTAAAGAGAGCTGTCTAATATCACAGTTAGAATGTGGCAGAGCCCATTGGAAAACTCATTCATTTCCTCTTCCCAGAGCCATACAGGATATAAAATAATTTTCCTTTGGGCAAAAAATAAATGAAGTTAAACATTTAGAAGAAAATATAAGAGGAAATATTTGTGGCATCAAAGTAAGAAGGGATTTCTTTAAAAAGACACACAAAAAGGCAAACTATAAGAGACAAGATCAGTAATCATCCTTCCATTCACTGCTTCAACAAATATGTTTGAACATCTGACAGTTGTCACACACTGCCCCAGGCACCTAGGATACATCACTGAACAAAAGAGACCAAAAGCCCTGCTGTCCATGTCCAAGAGCTTATATTTCTAGAGAGAAACTACAATAAATACAAATAAACATTTTTGTTCACCATTAAAGATAAAAAAATACAGGCCAAAGACTGAGAAAAGGTATATAATCAACAAAGAATTTGTATCCAGAATACATAAATGATGTGTACAAATTAAAAGAAGGAAAAAACAAAAACAAAAAAACCCTTAAGGGCAAAAGAATAAGCAATTCACAGAAGTAGAAAGGCAAACGCCAGTAAACAGGAAAAGATGGGTATTTCACTAGTAATTAGGGCAATATAAATTATAATACTGAAGAGATACCATTTTATAACTATGAACTGGCAAAAATGAAAAAGCCTGACAATATCAAGTACTGAAGATAATATGGTACAACAAGGATTCTTAATTGTTCAGTTAAACTATACATTGTTGCCATATTTTACATAATAATTTTTCCAATAGCTAGTAAACCTGAAGATGGGTGCATCACCTCCCCCAGCAATTCCACTCCTAGGTATAGACCTTAGAAAAATGAATGTATATAAAGAAGATATATAGAATTGTTTGTAAAAAACAAAATTGAAAACAACTAAATGTACAACAGGAGAACAAAGAATTTTGATGTCTTCATACAGTGAAATACTACACAACAGTGAAAATAAGTGAATTAAAACTAAATTTAACAACATGAATAATCTCACTAACATAATGCCCAGTAACTGAAGCAAGTTACAGAATACTCACAGTATAATTTTACTCATATAAAGTGGGTTTTTTGGTTTGCCTTTTTTTCCCCCAGAGATGGGGTCTTGCTATGTTACCCAGGCTGGAGGGCAGTGGCTATTTACAGGTACAACTATGGTACACTACAGCCTCAAACTCCTGGCCTCAAGTGATCCTCCTCCCTCAGCCTCCCAAGTGGCTGGAACTTCAGGTCCTAGCCATTTATATAAAATTTTAAAAGTACAAAACAACAATGTATATTTTGTTTAGAAATATGTAGCAAAAGTATAAAGAAAAGGAAAGGAATTATAAACTTAAAATTCAGAATGGTCATTTCCCTCTGAAGACAAAAGGGAGAGAAAAAGGAAAATGTGGCTAGGGTTTTGTGTTGACAAAGTTTTATTTTGTAAACTGGGAGGTGGTAAATGTGTGTGTCTGTATTATTTATTTAATCCATTTAATTATTAACAAACTAAGCAGAAATCTCCAAAAACTTATAATATCTATGAGACATAAGCAAGGATGCTCAAAAGATAAATTAATGTTATCCTTGATAGGTTGTAAACAAGTAGTAATCTTTGCTTCAGGTTTCAAATCTACTATGAAGCTCTAAGGGTGGAATACCAACGTGAAGTTTTTAGCTGGGGACATATGTATGGCCTAAAATACTATTATGCAAGGGAGAAAACATAAATGTTTTTACTAAAAGCAGAATGAGAAAACAAAGCAAAATGATTAAGTGTCAGGCTGTCAAAGACTAAGCCAGATCTTTAAGATGTCTTAGGGAAAAACACAGCTGTATGAGAAAACAATAGCAGCTCCTATATGAGAAGCTCAGGTTTTGAAAGTATGAGACAAGTGTGGAAAGGGCCATGGAATGGAGCGCTACTGACCTTAGAGAATGAGGGTGTGAAGGAGGCGCTGGGTACAGTACTGGATGGACAGGGATTCCAGATGCAACGAGGCTGCCAGGAACTGTTCTCTGCTACTTAGGTCCTGTTGCCTACTTACCTCCTCAATTTGATGTGGACTTCTTCCAGACAGATACCATATGCTCAAATGAGTCCTCATTATGTCCCAGGATCTGCTCTAGATTGTGTGAGGGGCCCAAAGGTAAAATAGACATAGACCTCAAGGAATGGGGAAGAAAAGTCAAATGGGAAGTCCAACGAAGGAGAAAAGACATGTGTAGAAATAATTACATGGTGGGATACAAAAACGGGGAGATGTATGCCAGTGGGAGGATCGGGAAAGACTTTGTGGATGTCTTGAGTGTTGAAGGATAGCCAGGATTAACAACAGAGGGGCAGGGAGGAAGGACTGAGAGGAGGGGAAAATAGGAAGAGGAAAGCATGGGGCAGTGCAAGTTCAGTTTGACTACAGCCTGAATACACAATCGGCCACACTATTTGGAGGAAACAACAAGCCACATGCAAGGACAAAGTAAAAACTCAGCAATACCTATCTTGATGGCTGCACACAGAAGGTCTGAGCAAGTATCAACCATCTTTCATTCTCCCCACTAATGCTAGTTTCATCTTGGCTCAAAGGAATGACCAGTTTTGTTGAGCCAATGCCTTAAATTGAATTTGTGGCCAAAGTCCAAATATTTCCAAGTGAATTTCCTTGTACTCTTAAACCTCTGAAAAACATCAGGCAAGCTTTGATGGCCTGCCTGGGATGTCTTTCTCACCACTAGGCAGTTTAGTCCACCAGACAATAGGCTGGGTAATCACCCAGGGAGAAAAGTTGATGGGAGGCAAATCAGAATAGAGTCACATTTCTTTACGAGTTATAAACAACACATTTTTGTAACTGAAGAAATAAACATAGCTCACTTCTGAGAAAGCAAACATTTGTAGGAAAGTCATTAGATGACATCTGCTCTCTAATGGAAAATTTAAGGAAAACAGTATGATTCAGGCCAAGCCAAGGGAAACACCAATTAGTATTATTTAGACTACGGCACTATCATGCTTCCCTGTACAATAAACAAACACTGAATCTCCTTACCCTTTAACACCAATGTTCTCCCATGAGACACCAACTTAGTTCCTCTTCCAATATACTAGTCATCAATCTACTCAGCCATTTGTGCCAACAGCAAGGACAAGTGACATTGGTAGGCTCTTCTGGCAGACCTAACGTATCTCAGAGAAAAAGGATTAAAAGAGATGGAATAGAAGAATGGGATGGTGAAAGAGTGACATAAGACAGAGAAAGAGCAAAGGTAAATGCATCTAAGGTAGTGTGACAAGTAGAGTTCCCTACCTGCTACCTTCTGGTCTGGATACCACAGGTTTTCCAGAACAAGACATCTGGTGAGCTATAGGTGTAGATCTGCTATTAGTTCTGACCCTCACTTGTCCTATGAACCATGGGCAGGTCTGTCTCAGGCTCCATGATCTCTGATGTTCTCTTTTTCCCATCCCTGAGTCTCTAAATCAACTGGCCAATCATAAATTATGCCAGAGAGAATACAGAGAAGCCTGCTACATACAGCCAAGAGCCCTCTCCCAGGGTCACAGAGTCAAGATGCCAGCATTCAGGTAACTAAGATACCCAACCGTCTCTAGCCAGAAACCGTTCAAAACGACCGAAGAAAAACAGAACAATAGAATATCAAAAATAGTTCTGAAATTGGAAACAATGCCAACTATACGACACAAATTTTAAGGCGTTTTTGCTAGATCAAGTACAGGTAGGATCAAATAAAAAAAGAAGTCACTGAGGACAGATTTTTAAATGTCCATTCTTAGGAAAAGAGGAGCAATGTTACGGGGAGTAAATAAATAAAATTCTAGAAGTATCCTTGATATGGAGGGTTAGCAGCTGAAGACCACGACAGGGCACAGGGGAGACGGGAACACCTTCACTTGAGGTCTCTCTCTTTCTCTTACCATGCACCAACAGCAGTTAGGGAAATTGGGAAAGCAAGTGGACCACACCCAATGTCAGTCTGTAGTTAGGGCTGTCCATGACCCCATCTTCCACAGCCAGCCCTTTTAGACTGCTTTTCAAACTATTTAATGCACAGGCACTAACCAGAGAAATGTCAGCCAGAACTATTGATATGTCTAGGCTGGCAAATATTTGCCTAACATTAATCCCAAATCCATTCTTGATCATCTTAAAGATGAATTTCTAGGGCACAAAAGCAAACAATGGCGGATCTATGGTAGCCATTAGTGCTGCTCGCTAAATATTTTCAGTTATCCTCCTGGGTCCATGATAGAAGTGCACGACCCCACCCCTTTGAAGTTGAGTATGTCCACATGACTTATTTTAACTAACAAAATATAAATGACGTGTCACCTCTATTCAGAAGTCTTTAAGATCAAGCACCCAATTTGCCACATTTTCTATTTTCCTCTGACATGGAAATCTGCAACGTTTCAGATGGCAACAGCACTGAGGAGAAATGTGATAGATACGTAAATGAACAAGAAAAAATCCTTTCTGTATTATGTCACTAAAATATTTTGATTATTTGTTACTGAAGCATGATCTAGCCTATTCTAGCTGGTATCAGATCCAAGGAAAAGTGTGCCTCCCAAGTTTGGGGAATACTGCAAATAGTGATAGGGCTATTGCAAATGCTTATTCAAGAATATGTAAACAGGAATAAAACCAACTTGAAAACTATGAGAATCTGTAGCATTAAAATAATAATAACAATCTGTAAGAGAAAATTTTTTAAAATTTTATTCTAGAAAATAAACTAAATTTTGGATAACATTTGCTTTGAACTCTTAAGGAAATTAAAGAAAATATGATTTTTGAAAAATAAGACAGGAATAATACCACGAACAATATCTTATTAAGACAAAATTTGAAATTTAAAAAAGAGCTGGTATTAAAAAAAGAAAGGAAATAATGTCTTAAAGCACCAGAAAAGGTACAGAGCAGAAATTACATTACAGAAAATTAAGAGTCAGTTAAGTGGCAGATCAGTGTGAGAATTAGGAATAAAAAGGAAAACACAAAAATTATAAAAGATGATTAAAGAGTACAATATCTACATACGGAAAATTGATGATCTTAAAGAAGGGAACAGAAAAACTAAAAGAGAAGAAAAGATATTTAAAGACATACTAGAAGAAAACATTCCTAAGTCAAAAAAAAAAAACAACTAAAGTGTGCCAATCAAAAATCAGAACCCAGTCATATCTTAGTAAAAGTATCGAAATTATCAAAGATTATAAAAAAAGAATCTTGGATTATGGACAAAATGGTGTACACTCATGTCCCCCTTGCCCATCACCCAAATACAACTAAACATCCTGGACATAATCGCACAAACAATCATAAGAAGAGCCTCTGAAAAGTAAAAAGAAGAGAAAAGACTGGCTAGGAACCTCAGAACTTAAGGAACAATATAGTGGTGGGTTCACTGGGTTTTCCTTTCACATTCCATACGTTCTGGACTGTGTGCTAGAGAACACTGCAAGTCATAAATGCCAACAAGCAGAGACAAAAAGGAAAGAAAAGCCTGCTCTCTCCAGTCAAAGGACTAGGAGACAGCCCAGCACAACAAACATCTTTTTGACAATAACCCCCTTACATCAGCCAAACACCATGGATGTCTTCCCCAACTCCTGCCCAGCAAAGAGTGAAAAGTCTGAATTTCTACACCCTAATAAGTGGTAGTGGACACTCTGGGACATGCTACCCTCCCACCAATGGTGGCATGGTGTCAGCAAAGACCAAGTGAGGACTTTGGACTCCCACCTTAATCCTGGTAATAATGGGTAACACAGAGGGACACTCCCCTTACCCACCGCTGGACAATATCTGCTGAGATGAAGTGAGAAGCCTGGACTTCCACTCTTACTCAGGTGGTGCTCCTCTCACTCACAAATAGAGTGGGGGCTGGGGAGGCAAAACTTGGAGAGAAGGGAGCTGGAGAAAGGAAATCCTTAAAACTGCACATAAAGCTCTAGGCAGACCCCTAACCAACTCACACATGAAACTGACCAGAATTAACAATGCAAAAGGTTTGAGAACTGAACTACTGTGTGGAATACCATTGCATATGAATGAAGCAGACCGGAGTAGCATTGCAGGGCACCAAAAATTAAACTCTTACAACTATGGCCTACAAAAGGAGGCAGGGACCTACATACTAGATCTAAACAAGATCACTGTCTGCTGAAATAGAAGATTGATTTAAATTGAATCAAATAAGATCCAGAGTCTCATAATACTCAAAATGTTTAGGATATAATTTAAAAATCACTTTTTATACTACGAATTAGGAAAATAACTTAAATGGAAAAAGACAATCAACAGATACCTACACTGAAATGAACTCAGATGTTCAAATTATCTGGCAATGATGTTAAAGCAGCCATCTTAAAAATGTTTCTATGAGCAATTATGAGCACTCTTGAAACAAACAATAGAAAATCTCATAAAAGAAATAGAAGATATGTTTTAAAAACCCAAATAGAAATTACAGAACTGAAAATGCAACATCTTAAATTTAAAAAATTTTTAAAACCTCACTGGATAGAGGTTTTTAGCACACTGAGATGACAGATTAGTATACTTCAACAAAAATCAAGAGAAATTACCTAATCTGAACAACAGAAGGAAAATATACTGAAAATAAAATAAACAGAACATCTGAGGCCTATGGGAGAATAACAAAGGATATAATACTTTCACTATCACAGAACAAAAAGGAGAAGAAATATATATATAAAATACATATTTCCTTTTAAATTCACTGAAGTTTGTTTTGTGTCCAATAATATGGTCATAATATATTTATATTTTATATATATTTATACTAAATAATATGGATATTGTTTAATATATATATTAAATAGTATATATATAATATAAATATATATTATATATATACTATATATATATTAGGCAATATATATATTGCCTAAAAATAATACTTGAAGAAACAATGGCTAAAATTTTCCCAATTTGGGGGAAAAGCCTAAAACCAAAGATTCAATAATCTGAATTCTAAATAGCATAAACCCAAAGAACTGCAGGAAGATATATCACTATGAAACATTTCAAATCTGGCCGGGCATGGTGGCTCAAGCCTGTAAACCTAGCACTTTGGGAGGCTGAGGCGGGTGGATCACGAGGTCAGGAGATCGAGACCATCCTGGCTAACACGGTGAAACCTCGTCTCTACTAAATATACAAAAAAATTAGCAGGGTGTTGTGGCGGGCGCCTGTAGTCCCAGATACTTGGGAGGCTGAGGCAGGAGAATGGTATGAACCCAGGGAGCGGAGCTTGCAGTGAGCAGAGATCCCCCCATTGCACTCCAGACTGGCGGACAGAGTGAGACTCCGTCTCAAAAAAAAAAAAAAAAAAAAAAAAAAAAAAAAAAAAAAAATTTCAAATCTAAGGACAAACAAAAATCTAAAAATCAGCTAGAGAGAAACAATGCATTACCTACAGGAAAAAAACAATTTGAATAACATTAAATTTCTCATCTGAAACCGTAGAGACAGAAGGCAGTAGCACAACGTGTTTCAAGTGCTGAGAAAGAGATGGAACTCTTAGCCTATAATTCTATATCCAGCAAAAATATCCTTCTAGAATCAAGACATTCTTAAACGAAGCAAAACTAAGAATTTGTCACCAGAAGGCCTACCATTAAAGAAGAGATAAAAGAAGTGTTCCAAAAAGAAAGGATAAAATAACTGAAGATGGCTTCAAAACTCTTGGAAGAAACAACAATTAATGGGTAAAAATGGGTAAAGATAATAGAATATCCTTCTCCTTATGAGTTTTTTAAATGTATTTGACAGTTGAAACAAAATTATGTCATCTGATGTGGTGCTCAAACTATATTGAGGACATATTAAGACAGCTATATTCAAAAGGGTGAAGAATAAGGGGACCTAAATAGAGATAAGGTTTCTACACTAAGTGAGGTAGTAAAGTTGGTATCAGTAGACTTTAATAAGATAAAGTGGGGGGGAGAGGGCGGGAGAGAAAGAGAGAGAGACAGACAGAGAGAGAGAGAGAAATTGAAAACTCCCATAGAAATATCAACATACAATCTTAAAAAAAAAATTCAAGTAACCCACGGGAAGGCAAGAAAAGGGAAAGAGCAGAACAAAAAAAAAGTGAGACTAAAGACAAAATAAGCTTAAAACTGGAAAACTCAAGTATTATTTAGTATAATTACTTTTCATGTAAATAGTCAAATTACAGCAAATACACCGATATACCAGATAGAGATGGGCAGAATGAATTTTTTAAAAACATGACTCAACTATATGCTCTCTATAAGAAACTCACCTCAAATATGATAATGTAGGCAGGTTCAAAGTAAACGATGAAAACACATATACTATGCTAATGATATATTTCATAGTAATTTTTAAAAGTGGCTACATTCATATTAGATAAACTTCAGAGTAAAGAAAAATATCGGAGACATAGAGCAAAGTTCTACCACCAAGAAGACACAGGAATTCTAAATGTGTATGCACCAAACAACAAAGTTTCAAAATATTTGAAGCAAAAACTGATAAAAACTGAAAGAAAAATTATACTCAAATGAAACTATACTCGAGGATTTCATCACCTCTCTCTCAGCAATTGGTTGAATAACTAGATAGAAAATCAGCAAGATTATAGAAGAACTAAACAACGCCATCAACCAACAAAATCTAATTGACATCTAAAGAATGCTCCACCCAACAATAGCAGAATACACATTTTTTTTCAAGAGTGCCCATGGAACATTCACCAAAATAGACCATATTATTGGACACAAAACAAACTTCAGTGAATTTAAAAGGATTAAAATCAGACAGAGTCTATTATTTGACCACAATGGAATAAAACTAGAAATCAGTAACAGAAAGGTAACAGGAACATTTCTAAACACTGGGAAAGTAAATAACATGTTTCTAAATAATCCATGAGTCAAAGAGAAATTCTCAAAATGTCTTAGTCCATTTGGGATGCTTTAACAAAATATCACAAACTGGGTAGCTTATAAAAAACAGAAATGTATTTCTCACAGTTCTGGAGAGTGGGAGGTCCAAGATCATGGTGCCAGCAAGTCCAATATCTGGTGAGGGCCTACTCTCTGGTTCATAGATGTGTCTTCTCACTGTGTTTTCACATGGAAGAAGGGGCAAACAAGCTCCCTTTGGCCTATTTTATAAGGGCATTGATCTCATTCAGGAGGGCTTGCCCTCAGGAGTTGATCACCTCCCACTTCCTAATACCATAACCTTGGAGGGTAGGATTTTGTTGTTGTTGCTGTTGAAATGGAGTCTCGCTCTGTCGCCCAGGCTGGAGTGCAGTGGCACAATCTCCGCTCACTGCAAGCTCCCCCTCCCAGGTTCACACCATTCTCCTGCCTCAGCCTCCCAAGTAGCTGGGACTACAGGCGTCCACCACCACGCCCGGCTAATTTTTTGTATTTTTAGTAGAGATGGGGTTTTACCATGTTAGCCAGGATGGTCTCGATCTCCTGACCTCGTGATCTGCCTGCCTCAGCCTCCCAAAGTGCTAGGATTACAGGTGTGAGCCACTGCGCCTGGCCGGAGGGTAGGATTTTAACATATGAATTTGGAGGTGGATGGACACAAACATTGAGAACATAGCACAAAGGAAAGCTTAAAAATATTGTTTAATAAGAATGAAAATGAAAGTAAAACATATCAAATTTTGTGGTATGGCAAAATCAGTTACAGAGAGAGAAATTTATAGCACTAAATGCTTGCATTAGAAAAAAAAGATCTCAAATCAATAATCTAATCCCACCCCCAAGAAAATGGAAAACAGAAGGAAAAAAAAAAGTGATCAGAAGGAAGAAAATAATAAAGAGCAAAAATCACTGAAACAGAAAACAGAAAAACAACAGGGGAAATGTATAAAACAAAAACCTAATTCTTTTTAAAGATGAACAAAAAAATAAGCTGACAAAGAAAAAAGTAAGCAATATTACAAAGAATAAAAGAGAAAAAATGCAGACTTCAAATATCAGGAATGAAATGGGTATCACTACAGATCCTGCAACCATTAAAAGGATAACAAGGAAATGCAACAAACAATTCTACACAGAAAAATTCAACAATTTGAAATAGACCCATTCCTTGAAAAACAAAAAATACCAAAATTCACTCAATATAAAATAGATAACCTGAATAATACTATATAACTGTTAAGGAAATTGAGTTCACAGTTTAAAATCTGTCAAAAATGAAATATCCAAGTTTCACTGGAGATTATACCAAACATGTAAAGAACACCAATCTCTTCAGGAAACAGAAGAGAAAACACTCTCCAACTCTTATGATGAAGACAGTACTAAAACCAGACAATGACAGGACAAAAAAAAAAAAAAGAAAACAGCACGTGAATATCTCTCATGAATTTAGATGCAAAAATTCTCAACAAAATATTAGTAAATAGAATTCAGCAATATATATAAAAAGAATTATAGGCCATGACCAAGTGGAGTTTATTTCAGGGATGCAAGGCTGGTTCAATACCTGAAAATCAATGTAATACATCAAATCAACAGCATTAAAAAAAAAGATAAATAACATGATCATATAAACTGATGCAGAAAAGAGCATTTCACATAATTAAACACCTACTCATGATTTTAAAAAAATTCTTCCATGGACCTTATCCATGGGAATGGATTAGTGAGAGAAACTTAACATTAAGCCATTCAAGGACCTCCTAGTTTCACCAGATATCAAGGCAGCACATAGTATTGGTTGTTAATTTTAGGTCTTATATCCCTTTGTTTATGTAGAGAATCCCAAGAAATCTAAAAAGAACCCTTCCTAGAACTAGCATATGATTTCTGAAAGGTTGCAAGATACAAGATCAATACACAAGAATCAATTGTATTTCTGTGTATTAGCAACCAACAGATGGGTAATGAAATGAAAAACCCAACACCATTTACCATCACTCCAAAAAAATATAGAACATGTAATTATAAATCCAACAAGGATTGTTCAGAATTTTACAAAACACTTATGACAGAAGTCAAGAAACAGCTACATAATGAAGAGACAGACCATATTCATGGATGGGGAAGACTCAACACACTAAAAATGTTTATCCTCCCCCAAAACCGACCTATAGGTTTAACACAATTCCTATCAAAATTCCAGCAAGGTTTTTTTTGTATATATATATATATATATATATATATATATATATATATATATATGTATATATAGACAAGCAAAATTTATATGGAAATGCAAATGCAAAGAATCTAGAACAGTTAAAATAATTTTGATAAAGAATAATAAAGAGGAATCACTCTAAGACTTACTATAAAGCTACAGTAATCAAGATAGTGTGACACGTAGGACAAAAGATACATAGATCAATGGAACAAAATGAAGAATCTGAAAATAGACTCAAACAAATACCCTCAACTAATTTTTGACAAAGGAGCAAAAGTAATGTAATGGAGGATGAATGTCTTTTCAAGAAATGATGATGGTGCAACTGGACATCATAGGCAAAAGTGAGACTTGACCTTAACCTCACACCATATAATGTAAGTTGTGACCTTAACCTCACATCGTATGAACAAATTAATTCAAAATGGATCATTAACTTAAACATAAAATATCAAACTATAAAATATTTAGAAGAAAACATAGGAGAAAATATTCAGGACTTAGGGTAGGCAAAGCATTCTTAGCCATGACACCAAAAACCATGATCTATAAGTGAAAAACTTTGATAAATAGAACTTCACCAAAATTTATAACTTTTCCTCTGCAAAAAGAAATAAAAATAAAAATAAAAACCTATAAGAGGGTAAAAGAATCAAGCTACATACTGGGAGAATATATTTACAAACCACACATTTCATATTAAAGAAGCTAAAAGTCCTCGGTATACAGCAACCTTACAAACAGAAAGCAGGGAAGAAGCCATGAATTCTAAATGCTGAATACAGATGAGGACTCCACTTGCACGTCTACTGCCAACCCTAGTCTCATATTAGTTTCTCTTAAGATAGCTTTCTTTCTTGACCTTATCAGGGATTGTTAGTCAATGGATTCATTAATTGCACCTCGGAATTATGTGCTAATCCTATGTTAGAAAACAGAGCTCTGAGGTCAGTGAGTACTTCCACATGACAGCTTAAAAAAGATGCCTATGTCCTGCATGCCATGTGTCTTTTGAAGGACAAGCTTCCCTTGGTTATTCCTAGAGTGGAAAAAAACTGTTAACATCTAGGACACTACCCCAGGGCTGGCCAACGAAGCATCTTGGGAGCCAAGGCTTACTCAATGCACTCTGTGTCCTGGGAAGGGCATCAGAGAGGGTCAGCAGACAGCATAGAAAAAAAACCCAGCAATGATGCCAACAAAGACTGAGACACCACCTTGGCCTGTCACACTCTAGGGACTCACCAATGCTCTACTGGGGAAAACTGAGGATAGCAATCAGTACATTACCTATGTTGCTCTGTGTTGTACAATTATGTATGTGTGCCTGTCTATACGTTTTATCAATTAACACTATAATAAATAGTGGCTAGTTCATTCCATGGTGTAGGTTGGGTTTCTCTCCATCTCCCCAAAAGCTGTGTTATATTTTAAAGTGTCTCGTTGCTAAGTGCACTGCTAAGGACCCACCAGACATCAGCAGTCATCAGCCAGGTGCATAGAAGGCACCACCTAGGTGAACAGCCCTCTCACAAACAGGGCCTGAACAGAGCCCGCCAGATCATGGCCGCCTGCCACTCCATGCATTCCTTCTTTGCTCCATGCACCAAAATGCTTTCCTGGCTCTGACAATAGAAGCTGCTAACGCATCCCAGAAAGTGTTTACAGAGCATGCAGCATAAGTGCTCCGCCTCTGGAGCTGTGAACAATGATGCTTGCCACATGCTGGACCTCCCAGGGACGGGAAGGAGAGCTCCAAGGTCAGCTCAAAGCCACCGGTCTACCTCCAAGATGCAAGCCCACAAAGCCTGTCCTAAGAAGTAAGGCCACTGCTCAGGCCCCCAGCAAAGGCCTGACTGGGCTCTGGGAAGGTCTCTTTCTCTTGGAGAGTCATGGCACAAGGGAGCAACGTTGCAAATGTCCCACTTATCCCTGTTCCTTGGAAAGGAGGCTCTGCATTCTAAGTGTGAAGTGTTTGCTTTGAAAGGAATTTGGGTTGAACAGTAAAGGGCGTTGGACTTGTTTCATCTGCCCATCCCACACCTCTTTTCTCTTCTCTCTCAACTGGAGGAATAATGACTACAAATGACTGCCAACAAATGGGCAACTTTCCTCCAGAAGGGCAGGCACGTCCTCACATTCAGGCTGGCTTCTTTCTGCTACGATCTACAATCTGCACACCCAGCAAATGGGCAGTCATCCCTCAGCATCACAGAAAATACCCATCCAGGCAGGAAAAGCCTCTTCACAGGCCCTGCCTTCACCTTAGCAAAAGATGCCAATAGTGCTTTCTCCTTTCCAAACACAGGCCCTGCCTTCACCTTAGCAAAAGATGCCAATAGTGCTTTCTCCTTTCCAAACACACTTTGAAACCTATCTTCCAGACCCCCTGGAGTACCAGCAAGCTTTGCTTATGATTTACACCCCTGCTTCACTGACACCTTATTTTTGCATTCTAACATATATGGGTCACTCTTTTCACAAACTAGACTCACAGAGTATCCATTTTATAACATAGCTTAAAATGTCCTCCTAAATGAGCTATACCAACCCTCAAAATTCTCTACTCTGATTCCCAAGGTGGTCACTTCTATTTGGATTTAAGGGTGACAGGGTTTGAAATGCCCAGGCTTCTATGGAGTTAACATTTTATTAGTGACATCAAATGCGAGTGAGTATAAGTCACAAGACAGGCTACTAATGGTACAACTTAGTAATAAAGAGAAATGCTTGCTGCACAAAGGCATTAAATATCCTTTATTGATAATATCGTAAAAACTAAAAAGCAACCCAGAGGCAAAATCAGCAAATTGGAAAACGGAATTTAATCTTACCCAACAGCTAGGCCCATTATTCCTCTTAAGGAGAGAAGTATCTTTGCTTACAAAAACAGCTAGGCAAGCATTTGTTGGCAGAGCTCCTGAGGACACAGATCAATAGGAGAAAAGAAAACAAAAGAGTTAGATTGCTAAAGGGGAATTAGTGTGGGAGTGGAAAAGCAGAGAGAGACAACTAGTAAAGAAGAGTCAGGGACAGCAGAACAATATTCTTCAATGCAGAGAATATAATTTATTGTCAAATAGCTGTGAAAATTTACAAAATGTCCAACTATCAAATATCCTTGGGACATACATAAAATTGAGCACCTTACTACATTTCAAAAAATGAAACTAAATAAAACCCACATTCTCTGAAGAGAGAATAAATTAAAACATCACTGCAAAATAACTTGAAAATATTTTGAAATAGTATATTTGCCTTTGCTGTCCAGAAGGCTTCTAGGAAAATACAAATTATCTTTTTGCATTTTATATTGATCAAATTGGATTAAAGAATCTGGAGAAATCCCGAACACACCAACAATTGTATAAAAAGTAAAGAGGACGTCAAAGAAGTACTGCCCACAAAAAGTTCTGTGCCCTCTTTCTTTTATTGGCAAGTTCTTTCCAAACTTCAAGGAACAGGTTATTTCTGTGCAATTTAAACAGACCCAGGAAAGGACAATTATGAGAAGTACCCAATGCATTTTATGAGGTTACTGAAAATCTTGATATAAAAACCTGAAAAATATAGTACAAACCAACATCTCTTATGAATACAGATGTAGTAATTTTCAATAAAATATTTGCAAACCAAATCCAGCTGAATATAAAAAAAAACAATATATCATGGCCAAGTATAGTTAATGCCAGGAACACAAGGATGATTCAATATTCAGAAACCTATTACTATGATTCCTCATGTTACTAGGTCAAAGGAGTGAAAGAATATGAACATCTAGATAGCTCTGAAGAACGCTAATAACTAAGCATGCTGGAAATTATAGTTTTATCTGCACACCATTGGCAATAGTTGGTTTAGCCCAGGAGATACCATCCCAGGAAAAAAGAGTTACAATAGACATCAGTTGACCAGAATCAGGCAGTTGTGCTAAGTGTCTCAGTTACCAGATACCAACCTCAACACACACACAGGTAGACAGAGAATGGGGTCTATTAACCAGAGCAGTATTTTTTCACACTGTGAATACATTCCATTAGTGGGTTATAAAATGAATTGATTAGGTCTTAGCCATTTTTTTATGGAATCAATTGGAATAGAATGAAATGAAATAGAATGGAAAAGAAAAACAAATAGGATAAGTATTGTTTCCCAAAACTTTTGTTTAAGTAATATGAAAAACATATGTGTGCGTGTGTGTGTGTGTGTGTGTGTGTATGTGTGTGTGTGTGGTCATAATATAAAATGCATTTCTTCCCTTGAGTCACTGTCAAAAAATTTAAATAACACCACTGACCTAGGGGATTAAGAGGAATTATTTTCTGGATTTCTACTGCTATAGACTTCGGTCTAGGGTTAGAGTTAGGATTATGAGTGAGATAGTGAATAAAGTATCAAAGCCTCTTCCTATAATTTATGAACATCTTTCTCTTTTCCTTTTTTCTTTTTGGAGACAGAGACTCCCACTGTCACCCAGGCTGGAGTGCAGTGGCGTAATCTCAGCTCACTGCAACCTCTGCCTCCCAGGTTCAAATAATTCTCCTGCCTCAGCCTCCCAATTAGCTGGAACTACAGGCGTGCACCACCAAGCTTGGCTAATTTTTGTATTTTTACTAGAGATGAGAATTCACCATGTTGGCCAGGCTGGTCTCAAACTCCCGACCTCAGGTGATCTGCCCGCCTTGGTCTCCCAAAGTGCTGGGATTACAAGCGTGAGCCACCATGCTCAGCCCTTATGTTGTATAAACATCTATTTCATGAAGTAAGGCTGTGGCAGATCACGGAGACCTGATTTGTGTCAACTCCTCCCAAAGTCATAATTTCATTTATGAGGGCTGTGAGAGTGTAGTGATTAAAGCATGCTCTCTGGAACTAGGCTGCCTTAAAGAAAAGCCTGCCGCAACAATAGAGTAGATTATTTTTCAAAAATACTCACTCCTGGCCTGGTGCGGTGGCTCACACCTGTAATCCCAGCACTTTGGGAGGCCGAGGCGGGCAGATCACGAGGTCAGGAGATTGAGACCATCCTGGCTAACACAGTGAAACCCCATCTCTACTAAAAATACAAAAAAATTAGCCGGGCATGGTGGCAGGCACCTGTAGTCCCAGCTACTCAGGAGGCTGAGGCAGGAGAATGGAGTGAACCCGGGAGGTGGAGCTTGCAGTGAGCCAAGATCGCGCCACAGCACTCCAGCCTGGGTGACAGAGTGAGACTCCGTCTCAAAAAAAAAAAAAAAATTCACTCCTGGCCAGGTGCAGTGGCTCATGCCTGTAATCTCAGTACTCTGGGAGGCTGATGCGGACAGATCACAAGGTCAGGAGTTCGACACCAGCCTGGCCAACATGGTGAAACCCTGTCTCTACTAAAAATACAAAAATTAGCCATGTGTGGTGGCACACAACTGTAATCCCAGCTACTGGAGTGGCTAAGGCAGGAGAATCACTTGAACCCAGGAGGCGGAGGTTGCAGTGAGCCAAGATTGCACCACTGCACTCCAGCCTGGGCAGCCGAGTGAGACTCCGTCAAAAAAAATAAATAAATACTCACTCCTCCAGCACACAGAGATACAGAAAATCTCCATGGGAGGAGCACACTTCCCTGCCCTAATAACGTTGGACAAGGCTGTATAATTTGCTCTGCCCTCTGGCCTCACAGTAGGTAAGGATGCTTCCCTATTCTCTGACTGTGGCTTCAGCTGTGTGAGCTACTTTGGCCAGCGGGATGTTGGCAGAAATGACATAAGCAGAAGCTTAAAAGACTCATATGCATTTGGGTTTTTTGTATCTCTATCATCACCAAGAAAAAAAAATATGTTCTGGTTAGTCTCTTGGTCCAAGGAGGATGGCAGACACACAGAGCAGAGCCCCATTAAGAAGAGAATACCCATCAGAACAGAATGTTCACAAGATTGATGCACACAAATTTTTAAAAATAGCAGGAAACAGAACCAAAATGTAGTAAAAAAACATGTACTACTAAATAAATTACTCAAAAAAAAAAGTCAAAAATACATTATGGACAACTTGATCTACCTTTTTAAAAGCTCGGTAGAAATATGAGTTTAAAGGAAACATTTCAAGACAACAGAAAAAGTGAGCTTAGGAAAAGAATGGCAAAAATAAAAATGAAAACATTACATATTTGATGACCCCATTTTTTAAAGTTCCTGAAACACAAACACACACACACACAGATAAAAAATAATTTACATAAAAATTGTTTATATCATGTCCTGATGTGACACTTCAGAATAAGAAATCATGTAGGTATAGTGTCAAAGTGAGAAAAAAAAAAACAGAGAAAATATTAGATTGACCACAGACTTCTCTTCAGTAATACTCAATACCAAAAAAACAGAATCAATATTTACAATGACCTGAAGAAAAAGAGTGAGAAAAGTTTTCCTTAATTATATTGTTGAGTATTTTCTGTTCTCTTTTTCAAAAATATTAACTATGCATATGTTGGGCCTCCTTTGTCATCATTTTTCTATCACCATTTGTATATTTTTGTTTTTTATATTTCATCTTGTTGGATGCATATTTTGTCTAGCATGTTCCCAATTGCTTACTCCATGGCACTTATTTTTGTTGTTTCTAGCTGAAGAGCAGCATAAAGAGGACATGGGGTATGAGACAGAGAATGAATAGAGTAGGCCCTAACTTCCACTATGCTTTGGTGTTTGGTTAATCTTATCACTAAATATGTTATTTTCTTTTCTCTGGAGTCCTATCTTCTCTTCATTTTCAGCATTCAAATGTCATCAGGGATCTCAAGAGAGCCCCTAACCTACAGGCTCTTTGTTATGGAAAGGGTTGCTCTTCCACCCACCGATCCCTTCATCCCATTTCATCTGCACCAATCTCCCTCTGTAGGAGGCTCTTTTGTACACATGGACAATACAACTTTTGGTCAATAAGGGTTCCCTTTCAATTCTATGTACCTTGTCATTTTTGGTGTCAAACTGGGCCTTTTTGGGGACAATACCTGCTTTTTCCAAGTCCCACTCAGGGCCACCAATTTCACTGTTCTTACAAAAGTCTATTACATAGGACATCCTTACAGAAATCTCTGTCCTGCTCAGAATCCAAGGAAACACATGTCCGTCTTCAGGATCCTCCCTCCCCTACATCCAGACTTCACAGTACTCAAAAAAAAAAAAAAAAAAAACTTTCATAATTTGTGTTTGGAAGCTGGCACCATTTCCATGCTTCATTAGAGATACACTGTTCTTTTTGTTGTTTGTTTTACAAAGTTTTGAGAGAAGGAACTTTTGTTACTCCTCCATTATACCATATGCCATTTAAGACAAGAGAACTTTTTGTTCCTGGAATGTGACCAAAAATTTAAAGACCTGGACTAGTCAAAACTGTAATAATGAAGGGAGGTCTTGCCTTAGTGGATGCCAACACATTACAAAGGTACAATAACTTTAAAAGTATGAATCAGCACAGGAAAAGACTGAAAGATTAACTGACTAAATATATTCTAAAATAAAGATTTAAATATTTCAAAAGAAATATAAGACTAGGTGATAATATAGATATCCATACATTTTCTCCCAACATGAAGTTACTTCTAAGCATGACAAAAGTAGAGAGTTAAAAAATTAAGAGACTCCTAGAGTAGACTACTTAAAATTTTTTAATGGCAGTATATCGAAAACATAAACAAAAATAAAATGTAAATGACAAAATGGGAAAATTATTTGCAACGTAAGACAAAAAATTAATACTCTTTGTATATGAGGAGTACTTACAAATTAATAAGATTCTCATAGAAAAATGGGCATACATATGAAGATGAAAATTTATTTTTCTATTTCTTTTCTTTTTTTTTTGAGACAGAGTCTTGCTCTGTCACCCAGGCCAGAGTGTAGTGGCACAATCAGAGCTCACTGCAGCCTCAACCTCCCGAATTCAAGTGATCCTCTTGCTTCAGCCTCTCAAGTAGCTGGCACCACAGGCACACACACCACCACGCCCAGATAATTTATCTTTATCTGTTGTAGGGATGGGGGTCTCCCTATATTGTGCAGACTGCTCTTGAACTCCTGGGGTCAAGCAACCCTTCCACCTCAGCCTCCTAAAGTTCTGGGAATACAGGTGTGGCCATTGTGCCCAGTCCTGTTATTCCATTTCTAATGCCTTAAAGAGACAATACACAAAAAAAGCAGTAATACAAATGGCCCAAAGTATTTTTAATAACCTTTTACTAATAAAATTTCCTTAATCTTACAGTGCCAACTATTGCAAGGTAAGCATAGACATTAATGGAATTTTCTAAAAGACAATTTGTAGTACATATTAAAGGTCTTAAAATTTCACAGACTTCTTGACCCAAAAATTATATGTCTTAACAAACATTTCTTTGAATACATTTCAACGCTCAGTAGTGAAGAATTGGTTAATAAAGCATGACACATCCAAATGATGTAACAGCAGGAATACATTTAATATTATTATAGGAAAATATTTAATGACATGTAAAAAATATTCCTCATGTTAAATTTTTAAAAATAATTATCAAAATGGAGTATTGTCACTGTTTAAAAGATATATATTTGTTAATATTCTAAGAAGAATATCGGAAATCTATACAACAAAATCCTAACAATTAGTAGAATTAAAGGTGATGCTTATTTTCATCATTGTCCCTTACTGTGTTTTCTACATTTTTATAATGAATATGTGCTGTTTTTAAATTAAAAAAAAAGATAATTTCAAAAGAGAGTAAAGAGAATTTTGAGTCCTTTAATACTGTAAATATTCTTTTATTAGTAAAATAGTTACTCTTCTTTGTTTTTAAATTATTTTCAAAATAAAATGTCATTTATTTGTAAATGAAGGCTTGGATAATAAAAGCATTTCTGAGTATTTGACCACAATAATTTATAGCATACATTGGCTGGAGCTGTTCAGTGCTGACAAATTCCAGAAAGTAATTGCATGAAATACTTGGAGAGGAAACTGCTTTATGCTTCCATGCTATTTATGGAAATCAGCATCTTTGTAAAAATAAACTGAAAGCAATCACAATCATAAACCTTGAAATGTGGTTTCCATAAGATGTTAGCTTTGGTGCTTTAAGATACATTAGTAATGCAATGGAGGAATACTGCCTAAGTTTTTTCTGTTATGAAACAATTACATGTAATTGGTTTTTTCCTCTTCTATCTTCAATCTCTCCCTTTCTCCTGGCTGCTTTCCTTTTAGAGTATGAATATACTGAATACACTCTGCTAAGGAAAACCTCTCTAATGACTGTGTTTCTCTCTCAAAGAGTAGTATACACTTCCTTTATTCAGTGCCTCACCTTCCCCCAAAGGTGAGACTCCATGTAGTCCCCCAAACTACTCCTTCAAATGTAACCAATTATTTCCCAAGATCAGGGTGAATTTCCACCCTCATGTGTCCCTAACACTTATTCAGAATCTGAAGGAATTTTGATTCCTCCCCCTCTCTCTCTCAAGCCTATGTAATCACTTACCAAGTTCCACTCCTTCAGATTCTAACATCATACCCACATTCATACCCTCTTGTCTACAGCTAACTCTCCACCCCGTTTGCTCTTGAAAACTGAGTTTAAGGTCTCATCATTGCCCACCTGGAAGAGGTCTCCCAATTATGTTTTGCTGAAGTGTGTCCCCAGTGGTCCAATGGTGTCGCAATGGTGCCTCCACCACCTCCTGATCAGCAGCCACAGAACTCCACGTTACTAACTGAGTAAAGTCCTTTACATGCTCTTCAAGGTCGTCCCCAGGGTAGCCACAAACTGCCCGGGCTTACGCGACCCTCCCACCTCAGCCTCCCAAGTAGCTGGGACTACAAGCACAGCTATCATAACCAGTTATTTTTTTACATTTTTGGTAGGGATGAGGTCTTGCTATGTTTTCCAACCTGATCTCAAGCTTCTGGCCTCAACTAATCCTCCTGCCTTGGTCTCCCAAGGTGCTCGGATCACAGGCATGAGCCACTGTGCCCAGACACAGATTATCTTTGTTCATCCTTATCTCATACTCCATGCTGCCATGTCCCTACTCTTCAAACACACAGCATCAATGGAAACTGAGAGGAGGATACATTTAAAAGACATTTCTGAGATGGGACAAATGGGAGTTAGTGGCTGAAATGGGTACAGGGCAGGTGGAATAAAGAAGAAGGCATCTACAGTGATGCCAGGATCTGGCTCAAATGGCTGGGTGATGGAGAATCTAGGCACAGCAAGAGAGTGCGGTGAGAGGTAAGGACTTTGGTTTGAGAAGCATTTGTGCTTGACACCACCAAGGAACATTCTGGTGCATGGTAGCTCATGGACATATTGGTCTGCAGCTCATTGAAGAGGCAAACAGAAGCCCCTCTGAGGTGCTGAGCCTCTTCCATTTTGGAGGGGCCCTTGAGTTAAAAAAAAAAGAAAAGAAAAAGAAAAAGAAAGAAACAAGAAAAGCCAAAACAGAGTTATGAAGATTGTGTTTATTTTTAATGTTTACATTTAACAGTTAATGTAAAATAATGGACAACTTTTTATCTTTTCGGTATATATAATGCTATTTGAAGAAAACCTCAAAAGTTTACATTTGAGAGACGACATCAACATGAGACCTGGGTCTCCACCTGATAACCCCCAGGCAGGAGCCTCTGCAGAGATGGAGGCTGCCTGGGAGAGCATGTGGAGGGAGAAAGGGGAGGGCAAAGGCAGAGCGCTGGAATTGAGGAGCATTTTTTAAAAGCCAGAGAAGAGCCAAAGAAGGAGAGTGAGATGGAAAGGTCAGAGAGGTAGAAAGAGAAAAAGGAGTTCAGGGATCACAGGCAACACACAAGGAGAAAGCTCCCATTCATTCTCCCACCAGATTCTCACTGGATCTAGCCAATAACTCTGTCTTGCAGATTTTCAGCCTTCAGGGCAACTTGGTAATAAAGTGGAGTCTGCATCCAGGACGACCCAAGATCTTCCTGCTCAGACTCCATCACCAGTGTCAACACAGACTGGAATATTGATCCAAAATCACTTGGGGACAAGGTCACGGGAAGTACATTTATGACATAAAACCCGGAGTGCTGGAAAAGCTCTACACAGAACTGAAACAGGGTGAAACGGGAAGGCCACAATGTGTATCAATGTGCAGCAAAGCACAGTACACTAAGAAAGGATTATTCTAAGGAAATACTGAACCAAGTAAGCAAAGATGTGAGCATAAGATGTTCATTTCAGGTGTCTGATGGTAAACACGAGTGAACAAACCATCCAGGACACAACCCAAACATTCAATAAAGAAATAATGGGTTTAAATAACACATAATGCCACTTATGCCATTATGGTATATCCATAAGCACAATGGAACACAGCCATTAGAAATGAAAATGAAAAACCAAGAAACACTCATAGAGATTGGGGGCGGCTGCAAGGAGAGAATGTCTGTCCACTCTACAGATGAACATCTGCTTAGACCGTGGGTCTGCTGATCTCTCCCTGGGTCTATCAGAACAAGGAAAGGAGAACTGAAGGGAGTTGGCAGGACAGAGAGAGGAGGCAGCACTGAAGCATTCCATCTCCCCACTGTCTGGCACAGTAAGAAGCATGCGTTTCCTATGGGTCAGGTAGACTACACCAAAGGGAGCTGGGTTTGAGCTCTCCAGCCAACACTCCATCCAATAAGGCTGCCCGCTAGGTGAGAAGACCCCGGCAGCAAGTGGCAAGCTGAAGCTGGACTACCTGCTGCAGGAAGTGTCCTGTGGAGCCCTCCAAAGAACTCACATCTGCTACCCAGAGGGCAGAGGGTTGAGGGAGAGCTGGAGTGGCAGTGACAACTACCAGAGAGAGGTATCCAGTTAAGTAAAGAGCTGATAGCCCTTATCCCCTTCCCCTTTCCTTGTTTCCTACCCTTGGAAAGCTGGATCCAGAAGAAACAAAAGGAAGAAGTATCTCAGAACCAGTGCCCACCACACCCTTACCATTCCATGGTAGAAGGAAAAGAGCTCTGTGCAACTTCAGGTACCTGAAGCCATCTGTCAATCCCAGACTAGAGGAAAGGGAGATGAGATTTAAATCGAGTTGAGAATCAAAACTTTAAATGAACTGAACTTTTAATAACCAAAATTGGATCTTCCTAAGATTCCATTAAGGGATGGGAAAAGGCGATTTCACGGGGCATGGCTGGACCAGTGATTGGCTCCATATTTATACCTTACTGAAATGAGACTTCTCAATAAATCTGTGTCTTTCAGAGGCCCCAACTCTCCCAGATCACCCAGCATGGGGCAACACTCAGACAGAAGATTATGACTTGTCAAGGGGCCAAACCCAGCCAAATCTAGGCTGATCTAAAAGGAATTATGTGCCATGTCAGAGTCAGGGCTACCTTGAGCTGAGTTACCCACAGAGAAAGTTCCCTGAATCCTGACCCAGGACTGCCTTCCTTAGGATTCCATCCTCACTGCCCATGATTGACATGATCAAGGGTGATAGCAATAGCAGGGGTAATTGAGGGAACTTGGATGGTGAAATTGCTATGGAGTGTGGGATTGTTGTAGAAGGTGAATAAGAGGCCTGGACTAAGCCACCAACACTCAAATGGCACTTCTTTTGTCCTCATGTCAATTATGTGACTTTGCCAGCCTCTCTCAGCACCTATGATTGCACCTGGGTTACTGGAGGTGGAGAAAGGATGCCTGTGTTGGTGGCAGCAAAGAGTCAAGATTCGAAGCCCATCCTTGACATCCTGTATTAGTTTCCTCTTGGTGCTGTAACAAATTACCACAAATTTAGGTCTTAAAACAACACAAGTTTATTCTTTTACAGTTCTAAAGGTCAGAAATCTGAAATGCATTTTTACAGGACTAAAATCAAGGTGTCACTACAGCCAGTTACATCTGAAGATTTGAGCAGAAAATCCATTCCTTATCTCTTCCAACTTCTAGAGGTTGCTGGCATGCATTAGCTCTTGGCTACATTCTCCCAGTCTCTGGCTTCCATGGTAGCATCTTCTACTTCCTCTGCCTCTGACTCTCCTGTGGCTCTCTTATAAGGACTGTTGTGATTGCATAATCCAGGATAGTCTCCCCAATTCAATATTCTTAATCACATCTGCCAAGTCCTTTTTGCCATATAAGGGAACATTTATGAGTTCCAGGGATTAGGATATGGACATATCTGGGGGTCATTAGGCAACCTACCACATATCCCAAGGACATCCACACTCTCAGCCTGGGAGCTCCATCAAATATTATGATGAAGGCAACAGGAGCTCAAAGGGCATCTACCCAAGGCCACCTGGCCTTCCATTCCCACCCTACCTCAAAGCTCTCTGCAAGATCAGCCTTCTACACTAGCCTCCAGCCTCAGGATCAGAAAAAAAAAGTTAAATAATTCTGTCCTGTACTTACACACCAACAAGACCCAGGGGACAGGATTAGAGCCAACCCAGATATTGCTTATTTTACAAGTTGTGTTTTGAAATTTTCAAAATCCTCCCTGCAGAGGAGGTCACCACAGACTTATAAGACCTCCCAGGACTTCTTCATCCAAATGTCTCCTGCCTTTCAAAACTGTGGCCTCGAGGGATCTGTTCCAGTAGATATCTATGAACTTGGCAGTGGAGACGGTCAAAGATCAAGTCATTCTTCTGAAAAGGCTATTCCATCCAGAGTCACAGGAAATGGGAGAGGACAGAATTTGCCAGAGAATCTAAACAGTACAGCACCTCCCGAGGGGAAAACATGGTGGAGGGCCATTCAGATATACATGAAGCCATCTTGACATGGTTGTTTAAAGAGATAATCACAAGCCACATGACCAATGTTGAAACAGTTTCTAAAGGCACTTGGCCAGAGAGCTAGGAAGCCATCCTATGACAATTAAATTAGTGAACAGATAAGGTTGTTTATTCTTCTCATGGGCAAGAGAAAAAAAGGGGGGGAGGCAAGTTGTAATTCAGGGCACAGTCAACACAGGACTCATCTTCAAGGTGTTCAGGATAAAGTTTGGAAAGCTCTCAAATACTCCAGGCTGGATAAAAGTTTGGAAAGCTCTCAAATACTCCAGGCTGGATAAAGTTTGAAAAGCTTTCAAATACTCCAGGCTGGAAGAGAGAGTAGGAACAGCAGCTGCTGTCTTCTCTGGGAAAATCAGATCCCTAAGGAGAAGCCTGGAGCAACAGGAAGCTTCCAGGGCCTGTGAGACAGGAAGAAGGGAGGCCGCTCCAGCTGCCTGGATGAGGAGAACAGTGAGCTCCTCCAGGAATGGTCAAGAACAAGTTACAAAAACAAGGAACTGCCAGCTTCATACCTTGTTCTACAATCTATCACAATTATTTGTGGGCAGTGAATATAAGAGTTTACATTTTAGCTGATTCAATAAAGAAAATATATTTGTGGACGGGCGCAGTGGCTCACATCTGTAATCTCAGCACTTTGGGAGGCCGAGGTGGGTGGATCACTTGAGGTCAGGAGTTCGAGACCAGCCTGGCCAACATGGCAAAACCTCATCTATACTGATAATACAAAAATTAGCTGGATGTGGTAGTGTACGCCTACAGTCCCAGCTACTCAGAGGCTGAGGCACGAGAATTGCTTGAACCCAGGAGGCAGAGGTTGCAGTGAGCCAAGATCATGCCACTGCATTCTAGCCTGAGCAACAGCGTGAAACCATGTCTCAAAAAAAAAAAAAAAAAGAAAGAAAGAAAGAAAAGAAACTCTATTTGTTATTAATTAGTTGGCACATCCCTTGCTCCTCACAGCTCAGCCTCACGCATCTGGTAGTTTTCTAACAACCACCTGGTGGCAGCACATAAGAAGCAAGGGTAGATGCTAGGGAACACCTGAAGCCCCACCCAAACACCAAAATCACAACATACTTCAGAAAGGGCGGCTTTGAGTCAAACCCAGGCTGACCCTACGGAAAAAACAGAGCGACGAACCCATGGACAGGGACACAGGGCTGACCTACCACCCTTCATTAGAACCTTCTCTCAGGGCCGCTGGTGAGACAGACCTAGCCACGCCCACCCACACTCCCTGAAGATCAGGCCCTCCACAGCTGATACCTCTTGAGTGCCCCCTACAGGCTCTACACCAGAAAATACAGGCACTGCGCTTGCTTCAAGCTTCTAATGCTGACAAAGCAGCAGCAACAGCAGAATGCTGACATTTATTGTACACTTACCACGTGCCAGACACTGTTTGGTGTGGTTTTTCACTTTTTCCCACTTCACAATGGATTAACTCTTCCAAACAATTCTGAGGTCTATACTAATATTATCTCCTCTGTATAGATGTGAAAACTGAGATGCGATGCAGAGACGTTTACGTGACACAGTAATGAAGTGGTAGAGATGGGATCTGAACAGTGGGTGGTGAATGATGAAGACCGCTGGTCTGAAATCTCCTTTTATGACCTTCTATGCACACTGCCTCAATACATGGAAACAGCACTGCCACAGGCACACAGATATGGAAAAATCCAAAAGAGGTCAGTGAGTGATTCAAGCTGGGCAAACACTGCCCTTGGCCAAAGGTCAAAGACTGCCTCAAAGCATATTTAAATTTTATAAGGTGAAAGAAGGCAAAATGAAACACTGTGCCTTGAAGCCTCAGCCCCATTTGACTAGGAACAAATCTCTGAAGCTCTCAAAGCCTGTTTCAGATCCACTGATGAGACAGAAATGGAAGCCTCCACGCTTTTACCTCAACAGTCATCTTGCCGGCCAGAGAACCCTAACATCATCCTGAAAAGACTTAACTTTTGTTCTAACAAAAGAGCTCTATTAATATGATTATGGGATAGCATCGATAAAATGGGATAATGGGGAGAAGATGTACCTTGCTGACCAGTTCTTTGTGCATCACAGAATTCACAGGGCATTGGAGTCGAAAGAGGCTTTAGAGGCACTAAGTCCAAGAAAGTGAAACAAGAGGCAGAGAAGTCTGATTAATTTATCCTAGGGTATATATCTTCACCCATGGATGCATGTTTATTTAACAGACATTTAAGCCCTTAAGTGACAAGTCCCTTCCTAGACCCTGAGGGTACACAGGCCACCAAGCCATGTATTTCAGAAGCTATGTCTGCAAGGAGGGATTGCCTTGTTCTAATTCATAAGACACTGTATAGAGCCAGCAGCAGCCCTTGGGACACAATACTAAGATGTGCCCTGCCTTTAGATCTGGGGCTGCAAACTGCTTGGCTGAATCCAGGCTGCAAACACATTTATCTGCCTTTCAATACTTTAAAAACTGGGAAATTTTGTAAGAAATCTAGATGATCCAGCTATCTTGAAAAATAAGATCTGGCAATCCTGGGCTTGTGTCTCCACTTAGCAACAATCAGATGGAATTGAGTACAGGCTGCTCTTAATAGATGGAGCACGCGTTCTGCACTTTGCCGCTGTCTCCATTACTCCCTATTGTCTCTTAGGCAATGCTAGCCTCATCCCTTTGTTTGAGTCTGTCCTATAGGCAAATAAGGATGCAATTCATGAGCCGGGTCCTCTCAAGTTGGTTGGAAAAGACAGCAGAAGTCTAAAGAGAGGACTGTGGGATAAAACAGTGGGATATGTGATGATAGATGTAAACTCAGAATATTTATTTAGCAGCTTAGCTAGGGCCAGAACCTGGCTCTGCCCATTAATTGTTTCCTGGTCTCCAGCAACCCAGCCTCTACTGGGCACATGCAGACAGCCATTCTAGTCTGAAATGACAGGGTCCATCACAGCCCCAGGTCATCACCGGTGTATGGTATCCACAGTGCTAATAAGGCCCTACTCAGGATTCAGAGAGTATCCAAGAGATCTGGATAATCCTTACAGCTAAGCCAACCAGAAATACCATCGGCTGGAGATAGGAAAGAAAGTTTGGTTCTCTGGTGTAGGATTAACACTAATCATGCCACATCTTAGGTGGTCTACAATAATGCCTCTGAGTAAACAGAGGGATGTCCACCATTTCCCTTCCCCTCCCTATGACCTTACCTGCAGGAGGGTAGAGTGCATGAAGATCATCCCTATCAGCAGCCACCAGGGGCTCGTCCAGGAAGCCATGGGGTCTGGTCTCCTCCGGGTCTCAGTTGTAGCCTACAAACGAGGAACGAGTTCATTACCAACCAGCTCTGGCCCCCATGGCAGTAAACCATGACTTAAGAGACCCATTAGATGGAGGGACCCTGAAGGCCAGATACTGTTTAGGAAAGGTTTGTGTTGGCCCAGGTTGCGGCTGCCTACCGCAGGGTGCAGGCTAACTGGGCTCCCTTTAGAAGGTCCACATCAAAGTCAGGCGAGGGCTGGACCTGTCTCCAGTGGGCAACTCATATCTCCAGCTCTTCAGAAGCTGAGATATCCCTGCCCCAGCCACCTCCCAGCCTATCTGTCAGCAGCAGGGTGTGGCTATTGGCATTTGACTCAGGAAGCCAGCACAGAGCCAAGGTTTAGGCCAGCTTCTGCTGCTCGCGGCAAAAATGAGTCTAAGACAACAAAGCCGCCCAGAGAGGGAAAGGACCTGCCTAAGGTCACACAGCAAGATAGTGACATTTTAGGGGTGAAACGCAGATCTTCTGATAATTCAAGGCTTTACTCGCTAGATGACACCGTGTGCCCTCGAGGTCCGGGACCCACAACCAGAGAAATGCCTGAGAGCTGAGTTCAGGGAGGTTTAGAGGACACAGCCCCTGAGCCGGCCTAACAAAATCTCCTAAAAGTAGGTGAGGGCGAGCCACCAGAGGTCAGCTGAAACAAGGAGGGAAGCGGGGACTTTCTCCCTTACTCTTCCTGTCAATTTACAGGGAAATCAGCATGAGTCGAGACTGGAAAAGCCGAGGTCACACTCGACTCCCGCTTCGCCTCGCGGGCGCCTTGGCGGAGCTGGTGTCCGGGGGCGGGTCGGTGGCTTCTCTCCATCTGGAGAAGGCATTAAGGGCCTGGTCTAATGCGATCCGCAAATGTGCTGCTGTTTCCGACCTGAGGCGGCGACTCCTGGCTGAAGGGAGGCGGCCAGTGCGGGGCCCTGGGACTCTGCGCCACCCTCGCCCGCTCGCACCAGCCTTCCGAGTGCACACTCCCCCGACTACCCGCTGCCTCGAAGTCGCTCCTCCAGTGCCTCCGCCGCGTCCCGGTCACCCCCACGCCCACTTTCCACAATCGCGCGTCGCCTCAACCCCCGGCGTTCTGGGCGCTCGCTACCCAGTGGCCAACCGGCCGGACCTTCGGACGCGCGAGGTTTCTGCTTAGTAACTCCCAATCCTGAAAAACTCCAACCCTGTGGAGTTCCGCCATAATCAAGAACGCCCCTCAGCCCGCGAACTGCCCCCGAAAGACTCTCCCTGAACCTTCCAGGACGCCACGGAGCGCGCCCGACCCGAGGTGCCCAGCAATGAGCAGCATCCCAGTCCCGAGGCCCCCTGGGGCCCGCGTGGCACGCCCCGACTCTGCTTGGAGACCCCCAACTTGCTTAGAGAGGCCACTGCTCCAAGTCTTACTCCCCCTGGGGAGCGCCTTCCCCCGACCCCTGAGGGGCCGCCCTGCGCAGAGCTCGGTGCACCCACCTTGCGCCGCAGAAGTAGCTGGGACGTGCAGCCCCGGGGCTGCGCGGGCTCGGCGCGCGCGGAGGAGAAGCTGGCAGAAGCCGCCCGTCAACACCTCGTGCGGAATCCGGCACCACGACCTTCCCCGACGCCGGCCTCCAGCCCGCGGCGCCGCAGTCGCCGCCGCCGCCGCGAAGTTAAATGGGGCTGGGACGGGGGCTGCCCCGCCTCTCCCGCCCCCTCCGGGCGCGCAGAGCGCTGCGCTGGCCCCGGCCCAGAGGCGGAGGGCGCGCGCCGCCACCTGCACCGCCCGGCAAGTGCACGGCGCGCCCAGGCGCCCGTCAGCCTGCGCGCCGGCTCCGCGCCCTCGGCTTGAGCCGGAGGCGCCGGGGGCGCGAAGAGACCCGGTGTGGGACCGGGCCCGGGCCGCTCGGAGCGCGCGGGGCCGCGGAGACGGCGAGACTCGGCTGGAACGCTCCTCCGCCCGCTTCCTGGAAGCCACTCCTCGCCCTGGGCCGGCCGCCAGGCGTTGTGCCAAGAGCCGGGATTGCCGACGCCGCCACCGCTGCCGCCGGCAGGCGCGCTGGGGAAAGGCGGCCGCTGCTCCGCAAGCCAGCCTGGCCGACCCGCCTCAACCGGAGCCGGAGCAGGGATGCCGTCGCTCCCCCCAAGCCCACCCCCGGCCCCACCTCCCATAGCCTCCACCCACCCCGCCCAGACCCGGGCGCCAGCTCTGCAAAGTCAGGCCCGGCAGCCACACAGAGGTTTGCCCGGAACCGCTGGCTCGTGCCTAAGAGCCATAGGCACTCCTGGCCAGGCAGGACCATAGTCGGAGACCAATGGCCCTCTCCTGGCCTGCGCCTCCTCCGCACAGCATAGACGCCACACAAGGGACCCTGGACTGTAGAGTGCTCACCGCCCAGAGGCCTCGGACCTTTGGCAGCCAGGGACCACGAGGATCTTGCAGGAGCGCCTCTTAACTGGGTACCTGGCGCCCCCTTGTCTGAGCCGGGCTTGGGGAACTGAGAGCTCCACAGGTGCCAGAATTATGCAGTGTCCAGGCCTGGGATTTGGGGTTGGGGGGAAGAGTGTCGCGGACAAGAGACTGGGGTGAGTTGCCTGTGTACTTCTGGAAGTGAAGTAAAAGGAAATGTTTGTCCCTGTCCTTGTCCTAGTCCCAGCAGGATAAGCCAAGGGCCAGGAGATTGATCTTAAAGCCTGCATTATGCCCCCACCTAAGTCCTACCACAGTCATCATTTACTTGGGTGTCTGTCGAGTACCAAGCTCTTTGTGTCTATCTGATCTTCACAGCGGCAGTAGTTCGAGCATTATCCCATTTCACCTAGGATAAATTCACCTAGGATAAATCTGAGGCTGGGAGGATAACTTGCCCACCATGAGTGGAGAAGCCAGGACTGGAACCCCTATCTGCCTCTCTCTAGAGCCTGGACTGTTCACCCGTAAAGTTGTTCTCCTGCCTTCTCTGTGGTTGCTGCGTTCCAGTTACTGTTAGAGCTTTGCCAAGAGCAGTTGGCCCTGCCTGCTTTCCTCACTCATTCTTCCCTTACTTACTCTGGTGACTTCCTCTGACCAAAAAGAGGATCTTCAAGGCTGTCTCTCCACTCTATGTAAAATGACTGGACTTGTGGCAAGTGAGCAGAGGACAAGTCAGTGTGGAGACAGGGGAGGGAAGAGTAGCCAGTGAAGGGTAGGGAGGGCTGGGCTAAACTAGAACTAACTCATCTATGGACAATCGATCCTCTTTATTCACTGTAGTTGTGGTCTATAAAGTCACAGAACAACGAATTTGTGAATATGGAGCCCATGTTCCTAGGGGAAATATAGAGTTAGGTTCCTGCAAGCTCACAATATTTTTGTCAATCAGCCAACACATTGCCTTATTTTATGCATGTTTCTGTTTAAAGGCGCCTTACTTAACATCTATTGTTGATTCCTGAACACTGAGCTCACAGCCTACGGTGCTGTAACTCATGCCTGCATGAAGCTTATCTAACTTACATATTTTGTCTGCAATGCACATCCCAGCCTTCTTCCACTTAGGAACGCTAGACTTCACTTCAGCACTGTGCCTGGGGGGTGCTTTAAGCAGCAAAATCATCAACAAAAAAGACAAAAAATGTGAAAACATGGCAATGAAGAGAACTTTTGGGCCACTCATTTACCGTGTGAACGCTGAAACAAGAAGACAGAGGGTTGACTGGTTGGACTTTAGCTTCCACCATGTGTCTCAAGAGACTCAAAATGTTCACCACTGGTTCAATGACTTAGAAAGTGCTGCAGCTATTGATTATGAGGTGTTAAAATAAAAACTTTAGACAAATTTAACAGAGGTTAATTGAGCAAAGAACAATTTGGAAATTGGGCAGCCCCCCTCAGCCCCAAAACAAAATAGATTCAGAGCAACTCTGGGGCTTCCACATGATCAGATAATATTTATGGACAGAAAACGGAATATGATGGACAGAAAACGGAAATGAGGTACAGAAACAGCTGGATTGGTTACAGCTCGGCATTTGCCTTATTTAAACATGGTTTGAACAATTGACCACCTGTGATTGGCCAAAACTCTGTGACTGCTTCAAGAGTAGGTTACAGTCTGTTTACACATCATTAGGTTACAGTTCACTATGTACAGAGAGACCTTTAGGCCGAACTTAAAATATGTAAGAAGGCAGCTTTAGGCTAAACTTAATTTAACAGAGATGACAAATAAATTTTACCAAGTAGCTGAATTCACAATAGGGAATCTGCAAATAATGAGAACTGATTTTTCGTGCTTCTCGTATCAGAGTATCAGTAAAGGAATAGCCACATTAACATTTCAAAACACTTAGGATGTGGCAGGCACTGTTCCAGATACTTTGCTTGTACCGAGTCATCCCGTCATCACAACAGCCTATGGGGTAGATATTATTTTTATTCCCATTTTGCAAATGAGGAAACTGAAGTGGAAAGGTTTAAATACCACATGTTCTTAGGAACTAGACGATACCACTCCTCATCATTCATATTCTAAAACCAGCCCTGCCATATCATGGAGTCAAATGCAAAAAAGTCACATGAATATGCAAGATGAAATGGAGAATTCAAAGAAATATTATGCTTGTGCAGTGGCGGCTGCATTAAGCAGAGCTCCCAGTGTCTGCAACTCAAGAAGGCACTGAGAATGCCTCTGGAGTTGGGGGACTTTGCTGGCAACATTTGAGATGCACTGCTCTGCTTTAAGGTATTAATGGCTCAGCAGGACTTCCTGTCTCATCTCCCTTGGGCAATCTGATTGCTGAGCCAACCTCCAAGGAGTGCCCCACACCAAGTGCTAAGACCAGGACTGAGCCTTTCTCTCCCACAGGTTCCATCTAGCAGGAGGCCAGCCCCCTCAAAGAGCAGGTGTTGCAGTAGCGAAAAGTAGTAGAGAAAACATCACCAATACCTTTATAGAACTTTTGCCTTCCAGTTAACCCTAGCAGGTCAAGCAAACTGTGTGAGTGGTCAAGGCACTGTAAGTTAGGACAACAAAGAGCTGCAGAGGACAGCCTCCACTGGGGGTGCTGGCTGGACTTCACAGATGTTGTGCACAGAATCATGGCCTCAACACCCCTCAGTCACCTCTTCCCTCACCCCTTCCCTCAGTCACTCACCCACACTTCCGTCCCATCCTTACTCCCTCACCTGAGGCTTGGCCCAAATGTTTAAATAAGACATTGCCAAAGGCAGGGTGTGGTGGGAGATCAGGAAGTGGGAAGAACAGGAATGAATAAACCCCAAAGCAGCTAATCTGGCTGATTTGGCTGTTGAGTGTGGCCACCTACCCAATCACTATCTGGGGAGGTTCAGGAACCTCCCTGCCTACCTCCTGGACTCCCTTCCTGTGAGAACACCCACCACCTGGGGACAATGGCAATGCATTTAGACTCTGAAGGGTCGAGGAAACTGAGTTCCATTTCCTCCCTAAGATCCATCTTCTTGGCTTCCTGGTTTTCACAACCTGTCTCAGGACCTGCTTCTTCCTAGATGAATTTCAGAGATTCCTACCCTCACTCCCAGCTTTGCCTGTTGACCCCAACCCAACAAGCACACAGTACAACATTCACATGAGAGATACACATTGAAGACCAGGAAAGGAGCTATTGATGATGGTGGTGCTGGGGTGTGTTTAGGTTTTACCCTTAGAGACAAGGAATATCAATTCGGGCATCAGCCTCAATTTGTTCTTGAAACAGAAATGCTCTTTCTGGTTACAGAGTTGTGAAGTGGGCTTGGGAAGCACACTCAAGAAGGCTGTGTTGGAGGCTTGGAGAAAAAGAGTACTTGGAGGCAAGTACACCAATAGAAGGTACCATTGACTGCAGCAGACACCAAAGATACACTCTCAGCCAAGGCCACTAAAAGATAACACATCTGGGGCCGGGTGCAGTGGCTTATGTCTGTAATCCCAACACTTTGGGAGGCCGAGGCAGGCGGATCATTTGAAGTCAGGAGTTCAAACCCAGCCTGGCCAACATGATGAAACCCCATCTCTGCTAAAAAATACAAAAATTAGCCAGACATGGTGGCATGCAAATGTGGTCCTAGCTACTCGGGAGGCTGAAGCAGGAGAATCACTTGAACTGGGAGGTGGAGGTCGCAGTGAGCTGAGATCACACCACTGCACTCCAGCCTGGGCAACAGAACGAGACTCTATCTCAAAAAAAAAGCAAACAAAAAAAAAAACACATCTGGGTGTTAGGTGAACATGGTGCCTTAGGGGCACAAAATTAGCTAGCGAGTGTTCTTCAGGAAAAACCTGTACAGGAGTGAGGGAAGCAGCATAGGTAAGGGGCAAGACTAGAGCAAGCTGTGACTGAGGTCAAGTCTAACCTTCATGTGATCCTCGGGGATCCTGGAACAGAAGCCACACCATAAATTTGCCCTGACTTGAAGCACCAGAACCAACTGCTGACCCAGGTGCCAGTAAGTCACTGCCTCCACTGGAGCTGGGTGCTGGTATATGGTGGTATAACCTCCAAGGTGGCTCCCTGTGGCCAAGGACAATGCTCCAGGAATGTATCAGCTGTAAGCCTTTAGCTGCTACACCAAATATATGCTGGGGATAGGTGTGCCTGCTGGTAAAGAAATCAGACAGGGCATCCTCTCCAACGGCATCTACCATGCCTGGTTTTCAGGACGTATCCCTAGTCCCACACAGGAAATATGCTCTGCTAGCACTGATGGTTTTCTGACCAGAGTGGGTCCTTCTTTTGAATAGAAATTTGCTTTATAAAATTTGTTCAAGTCTTCATCCAGTTGCTCATAAGCAAGAACAGCCCTTGGGAAGGAAGTGTAGTGACAGGAAGTATTTCTGCTGAGTGAGGGGCTCTGTGTGCTTTAGCAGAGCCTCACTTTTGGTTTTTCCCCTTAGCCTGCACTTAGATCCCCAGGTCTTCAGGAGTCTTAGAGGTGCCAGGTCTATGATTTCAAGTCAGGAGCTTAGGAATTAGTACTGCTGCAGCACTGGAGGTCTGAGCCTATCAGAATCTCTGTCAGGAGGGCGAAGGTGGTGTTGGACGATCTCTTTCTAAAAAGTCCCCAGTCTTCAGGGTGGGGCAGGGGGAGCTAGAGTCCCCTGAAGTTCTGTGAAGGATAGCATTGGGAATTGTCGAGCCTTGCCAGGACCAGCAAACTCTCCAGACCCCAAATCTGAGGCCAGTTCCCCTCTGGCCTTCAGGGCTAGGAAGGTGCTGATAAGCATGCATGTGTACACCTGCCCATCTCTAGGTAGATTCCACTGTAGAACATGAGCAGAACACAAATACTCTGAGGAGAATAGGTTGGCTAGTGCCTTGGAACTTATCTCACTCTGCCCTTCACAAGACCCTTATCTTCCCCTTAGAGGTTCAAGGCAAGTGTAGAGAGTACTGGAACTATAGTCGGGAAATCCAGTTCCAGTGCGGGCGTGGCCACAGATTGAGGGCTTCTAGGGAGGCCATTTTGCCTCTCTGAACATCGACTTTCTCCTTTATATTGTGAAACTGTAAAAATTAGAAAGTTTTGGCCAGGCGCGGTGGCTCACACCTGTAATTCCAGCACTTTGGGAGGCCGAGGCGGGCGGATCATGAGGTCAGGAGTTCAAGACCAGCCCGACCAACATGGTGAAACCCCATCTCTACTAAAAATACAAAAATTAGCCGGGTGTGGTGGCATGTGCCTGTAAACCCAGCTACTCAGGAGGCTGAGGCAGGAGAATGAATCGCTTGAACGCGAGAAGTGGAGGTTGCAGTGAGCCAAGATCGTGCCACTGCACTCCAGCCTGGGCGACAGAGAGAGACTCCATCCCCCCCCCAAAAAAAAAAAGATTCCTTCTGGTGTAATTTGTGAGGTTGTTTTTATACTTTGCTTGTGTATTACAGCAATACCTTGCAAATCTAGAACTCAACCCTGGGAGCCTCTCCTAGTTTCACTACAACCAGATTAGTAATAGAAAACACCTCTCAGCATCCAACCAACATCACAGATTTGAGCATATTGCATATTAGCAGACACTTGGGTCTCACTCAAGTCTACTGATTCTTACTTTGCACATAGTTTTAACGAGTTTGTTCATCTAGGTAAATCAGAAGCTACAAATTAGAAAGGGACAGAAAGCCTGCTAAGAGGCATACTGACAGGATAAAGGTGCTACAGAAAAACATAAAAGGCACCCAAAAAGTCAAAAATCACCATTGTTTGGTGCAGCTTAGTTCACCTCAGAGGAGCCTGAGAAGAAGGCACAGTACCGTGTTCCTGCTCACGAAACCAGGTTATGAACCCATTTGTCCATTAGATTCTGTTTATGAATGTGTGAAAGTACGTGTTACATTTTAGAAAAATATTCGCATGCAAAAGAGTTAAATTGAAGAAAAGGAAAACAAAAACCAAGCGATACATATTCCTGTAAATATTCACCTTGGTTTACCCAAAAACTCCCATCTAGAACATCATCTCTGACAACTCTAGATCACCAGGATTTTATTCCAGAATTAATTTGAGCAAAAGGGCAGAGTGTAAAGTAAGAAATCGTATTCCTCTAAAGACAGCACCCATTACTGTTTAAAAATGTGATACCGGTTTTCTGACAAATCGTCAAGAAGAGTCACGCACAAAAGCATTTTCTCTGGTGCCGCCTTGCATGTCATTCCCTGTGCACCACAAAATGAGACTTGCCTGTTTAGTCTGCTTTCCTATGTGTTCCTTACGCTCTCCACTTGGCAATATTTGGGTTGGAAGCACCACAAAGGAATACTTGAAAAGTAGTTTTTCAAATATAAATTCAATAAAAACATTTCTATATATTAAGTTTTGCAAAACACATTAACTTTGGGAGGGTTTTGATAGCCAATTAAGCATTTCTATCCCTTCTTTTCCCAGACTAGGACAAAAATGTTCTATGGATGAGTGAAGAACCAATTTTCTTCAGACCCCACCATTTGGGGTCTGAAGATCTGGTCAGCTTTAGATCTAAAGAACAATTCGATTCAACACAGTATAATGCCGTATATATTTACTGACTATCTACCTTGTGTCAGACACGTGCAAAGTCTTGGGAATACAATGACATGACAAGAGATAGCACCTGCCCTGCAGAAGCAAATGAGATACAGTGTGATAAGTGTTCTCAGAGGTTTAAGAGCAGGAAGCTATAGATGCACTGGGTAAAACAGCAACTAATTCAGTTGTGAGGGTATTAGACGTTTCTTAGGAAAATATTTCAATTGAGAACTAAAGTTTAAGTACAAGCACAGGATTTTCTCATTTCAATTTCATTAAAAATTGTATTCTCCTTCTGTGATTTTTCTCCAGTCAAAACAATCTACAATCCCAAATACATGATTTAAAGTAATGTAAATGGGCAAGGCTCGGTGGCTCACGCCTGTAATTCCAAAACTTTGGGAGGTCAAAGCTGTAGGATCACTTGAGCTCAGGAGTTTGAGACCAGCCTGGGGAACCCGGCGAAACCCTGTCTTTACAAAAAGACAAAAATTAGCTGGGTGTGGTGGTGCACACCTGTAGTCCCAACTACTTGGGAGGTAGAGGCAGGAGAATTGCTTGAGCCTGGGACATGGAGGCTACAGTGAGCCGAGATTACACCATTGCACTCCAGCCTGGGTGATGGGAGTAAAATCCTGTCTCAAAAAAAATAAATAAAACAAAATAAATGGCTGGGAGGTGGGGTATGTCTAGGAAAGAATGAATTTGTTCTAGAACAAATCCTATCTGCTCGCTTTCATATTGTTCCCATATATGGGTTTGTGTGCACACACCTTCAGCCTAATAAGGAATTGAGGGAATATTGCAGGGTATCTGTGGTAAACAGATTCTAGCAGGGCCCCAATGACTATCATCTCCTGGTATTCATACCGCTGTCTTTAGTGTGGCAGAGGCAAAGCAAAGTGTTCACCAAATCTCTTTGGTATGGCTCCTTCCCAGGTGCTTTAGGAAGGTTACAATTCCCAGTCTTCTTGCAGTTAGGCAGAGCCATTGAGTCATTCTAGCCAATAAAATAAAAATGGAAGTGATCCGTATCACTTTCTGGTTGAGGCAATGAAAAGCTCACTGTGGATTCTCCAGGCTCTCTCTTCCCCTTGGGCAGTTAACACAGAGGCTGTGTGTTGGCATGCAGAGCCACAAGATCAAAGGGTCCTGGCTCCCTGAACCACCCCATGAAGGAGAGCTACCATGGGCCGTCAGCCAACCTATGCCAGATTTCACATGCATAAGACATTAACTTTATCTGTTAAGCATCTGAAATTTTTATTTGTTACTGCAGCATAAACCTAGTCTATACTAATGCATTTGAATCACAAAGTGAAAATGGAATTGGCAAAAGGTAAGTAGATAGTCCAGACACGGTGGCTCACGCCTGTAATCCCAGCACTTTGGAAGGCCAAGGCAGGCAGATCACTTGAGTCCAGGAGTTCGAGACCAGCCTGGGCAACATGGTGAAACCCCATCTCTACAAAAATACAAAAATTAGCCAGGCGTGGTGGTATGCACCTGTAGTCCCAGCTACTTGGGAGGCTGAGACATGAGAATCACTTGAGCTGGGGAGGCAGAGCCAAGATCACACCACTACACCCCAGCCTGGGCAACAGAGTGAGACTCTGTCTCCAAAAAAAAAAGTAAGTAGACAGAGGTAAGCAGGGGCCAAGTTTTGAAGGCCACATATACCATGCTCTCGGGTTTCAAACTTTAAGAGCAAAGGGTTGCTTAGGATAATATTTAGCAGAGCAATGACATAATAAGACTGGCCCGTCGGAATGATTTCTCTGGCTGTGTTTCTAGTAATATAAGCAAGAGCTCATGATAGCCTAACCTAGCATGAGTGACAGTGGGAATACAAGAAAATAGATGGATTTGAGAGTTGCTAGAAAGGTAGAATTGATAAGATGTGGTGAATGATTTAAAGAGTAGGGCACTAGGACAAGTTAAGGCTCACTTCTTGATTTCTGACATGTGAAATGGGCAGCTTGGTGTCATTCACTGATATACGGTACATAGGAGGAGGCATGTGTTAGGTAGGAGGGGGCACACAGAGATGATGGCTTCACTTGGGGCATTTTGAATTGGAAATGCCTTTAGATCTAGAACCAGGAAGTTGCCTGGGCTGGAGATGTATATTGATGACTCATCAGCACATATGGTTGATGCATGAAACCATGGAAGTTCATGGTGTGGGTAAAAATAGCTAGCTACCTTCATCTGTCATCTATTCATATGTCTACCAGGAAAGGAATTTCTAAATGTTATATAATGTGCAAGTCATATGTGTATAATTCCCCCTAAACAGTGACAATATCAACATTTATTTCTCTTTCTCAAAAACCAAAATCAAGATGCAATCATTGTGAGCCACTTTTGATTTCAGCCTGGGTCTTCACCGTTTGCTCATGTGGCTCAGAGGCTCTGGCTTGAAGGAAGCTTTCCCCAGCTCTGTTCTTTTGCTCTTCCATTGTGAACTTCAATTTAAAGTTACATCCAGAAGCCACTGATTCCTCCAAGGCAAATTTGATATTTAATCTGAGCCTGGGTCTCTGGTTAACCATCAAAGCAAGAGTGGGACTTACTCGGCATTTCCCATGAAATTGGTAAATGCTGTTTCATCAAATGTGTTCCAGAGCAGTGTATTTTTATTGTTGTTTTTAAAGACTAAGAAAGAAATCAAAAGACTTTATGAAAAAAGTATCCCCAAATTCATATATGGGGCCAGGAAAATTGAGAACAAACTATTCAGTGTTCTGCAAAGCCTAAATAAGGAAAATGGAAAAGAAATTTTAAAAAACTGATACTGACATGAAATTTCAGGTCACATGGAGACTTCTGATCCCAGAGGATGATCTGAGCATTAACATTTTACTCAAACCAGCCATTCCCCATTGAAATTATCAAATAGATAAGATAAAAAAAATTCCATATGAATGCTGGAAACTGGGGAAGATGATCATTCCTAGAACTGCAACTCAGGGAGGATTGATGAGATACAGCCCTGGTCATTGCTCTGGCATGACCATGATGATATGAAGAGAGAAGATGACAGAAGAGAGCTGTGCACTGTGAGTGTCCTTCTTTGACTCTACCAGGAAGGTAGGGAGAGCACTCCGGAAATAAATAGTGTAACAAGTATTGAAATAGAGAGAGTAACTAATACAGGTTTGCAATATTGCTTTTTCCTTCTGCCTTTAAAGATAGAATGATTCTTTAGTTGTTCAATCAGCCATGATTCTTTTCTTGGGATTAGAGTGAATCAGATTAATTTCTTACTTAAAAAATGTATGAAATCACCTAAAGAAGAAAGGATCTAGGAGACCAGAAAAAAAGAGAAACAGCCAGGCAGATGAAAGCAGTTTGTAGAGTTTGAGAGATCAGAAGATCAGAGGAACAGTTGCTGTGATAACTGGGATTTTGCAGAGAAGAATGTGAAAAGACAGCTTTAAGAAGACTTGAGAGAGTGATGTTAGCAAGATGGGAGAATAGGAGGTTCCAGCTCTCATCCCCCAACAGAATACAGGGTTTGGCAACTGCCCACAGATGAGAATAACTTTGTGGGAGCCCCAGAGCCTAGCTGAGGTCCCAGCACCCTGGTGGAGCAAAGAATCTGTGCATAAACACATTTAAAAGGATAAAAACAGTTTCACTTTATCCGCATCACTGCTCCCCCAAAGTGGCACAGCTTGATGCCAAGAGAGGCCCCCTTGGCCCATGACTTCTTCCATAGGGGAAAGGGAGAATGAAGTGAGTGCTCAGCTTCCCCGTCCTTGCAAAATGCTGCCTAGGAGGCCCACTTCTATCTGCCCCACCTAGAACACTGAGGGGCTCAGCATGACTGAATTGTCTGTGGACAGCTAGAAGCCAGGAGAAGGGGAGGAAGTGCAGAACAACTGCCACACAGTTTTCAACAGCCAGTCATGGATCTTGTGAACTAACACCTAAACTCTACCAAGCAACCCTCCCAAGACTGCTCCAGGACGACTCACTCGAGGACTCCCCTGAACCAGCCAACACACTTCCTGAGCACCTCGTGCAGCTCCCCATGGGGTGGCACCGTATGCATCCCTGTGCACAGCCTGCATGAGCTCTCACAGACAGCACAAGGATCTCAACAGCAGGTGTGGATTTTAGCAATCATCTCAACTTCACTGGCTTGGGTGAACCACCACAATCTTGATATTTCAGGACACTGCCCTGGGGAAAATAAACAGGAGAATTTCAATACAAAATGTAGTTCTGCAGGATCAAGAGAAGATACACAATCCTAAGGCTTGTCCTCTAAGAGGGAACAACAGGAGCAGTGTGGGTGTATCCATAAAAAAAGAGATCTAAGAGACACCCAAGATCTTTAGCCAGGCTCACTGGTGAAGTAAAGACTGGAAGACATGACTGCTTCTTCAAATGCAAAGATAGCAATGCAAAGCTTCAATGAATATGAAGAATCAAGGAAATATGATACCACCAAAGGAACAAAATAAAGCTTCATGGCTGACCCCAGAGAAATGTAGATCTATGAATTGCCTGACAAAAATTGAAAATAATCATCTTAAGCCCAGTGATCTACAAAACAACTAAATGAAATCAGAGAAACAACTAAATGAAATCAGGAAAACAGTACATGAACAAAATGAGAAGTTCAACAATAAGATAGGAATCATAAAAAAAGAACCAAACATAAATTCTGGAGCTGAGGAATAAAATGTGTGAAAATTTCAATAGAAAGCTTCAATAGTAGACTCAGTCAGGCAGAAGAAAGAATCAGCAAACTCTAGGACAGATCATTTAAAATTATCCAGCTCAAGGAACAAAAAGAAAGAAATAGACTTAGGAAAACTGACAGAATTTATGGGACATTATCAAGTGAATCAATATATGCATTACAGGAATTCTAGAAGGATCAGGGCAGAAGAAAGGAGTGGAAAGCTTATTTCAAGAAAATGGGCTGGGCGCAGTGGCTCACGCCTGTAATCCTAGCACTTTGTGAGGCCAAGGCGGGTGGATTGCCTGAGCTCAGGAGTTTGAGACCAGCTTGGGCAACACAGTGAAACCCCGTCTCTACTAAAATACAAAAAATTAGCTGGGCATGGTGGTGCACACCTGTTGTCCCAGCTACTCAGGAGGCTGAGGCAGAAGAATTGCTTGAACCTAGGAGGCGGAGGTTCCAGTGAGTCGAGATGGCGCCACTGCACTCCAGCCTGGGTGACAGAGTGAGACTCCATCTTCCCCCGCCAAAGAAAAAAGAAGATGACAGAATGTCCCCCAAATCTGGAGAGGAAAATGAATATCCATGTCTATGAGGCCCAAAGAACTCCAAATAGTTCAGCATCAAGAAGTCTTCACTGAGACACATGATCAGATTGTCAAAAGTCAAAGAAACTGAGAATTTTGAAAGCAGCAAGAGAAAAGTGACATCACATAGAAGAGAACCACCCCCCGCCCCATTAAGATGATAAGCAGATTCTCAGCAGGTTGGGACAGTGGGATGATATTTGCAAAGTGCTGAAAGAAAAAACTGCAAACCAAGAATACTATACCTGGCAAAATTGTCCTTCAAAAATGAAGAAGAGATAGACTTTCTTAGACAAGCAAAGGCTGAGAGAGTTTATCACAAATAGATCTGCTTTATAAGAAATGTTAAAAAGCACTCTTCAAGTTGAGACAAAAGGACACTAATCAGCACTGTGAAAATATATAAAGGTATAAAATTCACGGGTAAGTTTAAAGTCAAATTCAGAATATTCTAATATTGTAATGGTGGTGCATAAATCACTTTTAACTCTAATGTAAGGTTAAAAGACAAAAATATTAAAATATGCAGTGATTTGTTAATGGTTACACAATGTAAAAAGCTGGAAATTGTGACCCTAATAAATAAAATTTGGGGGGATAAAAGTGTAGGGATTTTGTATGCAATAAAAATTAAGTTTTCAACTAAAATAGGCCATTATAACTATAATATGTTTTATGAAAACCTCATGGTAATCACAAAGAAAAAAACTAAAAGCTGGCTTTTTGAAAAGTAAGCAAAATTGACAAACTTTAACTAAGTTAAGAAAGAGACAGCCCAAACAAAATTATACATTAAGGAGGAGACATTACTATTGAAATTAGAGAAATACAAAGGATCGTAAGAGATTATGATGAACAATTATATGGCAGCAAATTGGATAACCTAAAAGAAATAGATAAATTCCTAGAAATATACATCTACCAAGAATGAACCATGAAGAAAGAGAAAATACAAACAGACCAGTAATGAGTAAATAGGTTTAATCAGTAATCAAAAATTTCCAAAAATAAAAAGCCCAAGACCAGATTGTTTTGATGTTACCAATCATTTTTAAAGAATTAATTCCCATTCTTCTCAAACTCTTCTAAAATATTAAAAATGAAGGAACACATCCAAACTCATTCAATGAGGCCAGCATTACCTTGCTACCAAAGCCAGCCAAAGACACTACAAGAAAAGGAGAGCATGGGCCAATATTCCTAATTAATACTGATGCAAAAATCCTCAACAAAATCCCAGCAAACTGAATTCAACTGCCCACTAAAAGAATCATACACCATGATCAAGTGGAATGGTTCAACATATGCAAATCAATCAATGTGATATATCATATACTGCTGCAATTGCCCTGGCCAAGGGACCAAGCCCAGCAGTCTTGGCAGTTTGTGGATGGCTGACCCACCACTCCTTTCCTTCTCACCTCCCTGAAGCCATCTGAGCTGCCACCTAGAGCCACAAGACTGTTGCTGCTGCAGTGGCTCCATCTGGATATCCAGCCCAAAAGCCTTGGGAGTCTCTGGGTGCTTGACCCACCACCCCTCTCCATCACCCCTCCCTGAAACCACCTGAGCTGCTCCTGCCATGATCCCCCTAGCCCAGGGTCTCACCCTAGTGGCCTTTGCATTCTCTAGGTGCCCAGAACCACTCTAGCTGCTGCCTCCATGGGTGATTTGGCCCTGGGACACAGCATAGCTACTACATGTGTGCCTGCAAACGGCTCCATGGCCCCCCCAGCACAGGACCCTATCCCATTGCCATGTGTACCCTAGGCTAACCACTGCAGCCAGGTTACTGCATGCTATCAGCCCTGGCTCCACAGCTGTACATGCATAAGCAGTTGGCCCTGCCCCCTGGCTCCTTCCCCCATTACTATGTTTGCACCCACAGCTGGCCCTTGCAGCTGTACGTGCACATACATACCCAGTGTGCCTCCCAGTTGCACCCTTCTACACACATACAGACAGCCTCTAACCCCCTTCACCAGCATGCACTTGGCCCCTGCATTTATGCATGTGCAATCTGCCAGCCCACCCTGCCATCTGTGCACTCATAGTTGGTCCCAGGCCCTTCCTCTTACCCCAGTTCTTGCCACCATGCATGAGATGAGCCTGCAACTGGCCTAGGCTGTCATAGATGTGCCTGCAGCCAGCTATCATAGCATAGCATGTGCACACCACTGGCCCTGGCTCCTGGCCACTGGACCCAGAGGTGCAGCTGAGGACCCTAACAGCCCTCACAGCCTTAACATAATGAAGGATAAAAATCATATGATCATCTCAGTAGATGCAGAAAAATTTTAACAAAATTCAGTATTTTTTAATGATAAAGACTCTCAATAAATTAGGTATAGAAAGAATGTGCCACATCATATATGGTAATAAAAATCATACATGATAAGCCCAAAGCTAGCATTATACTCAACAGTGAAAAGCTGAAAACTTTTCATCTAAGATCAGGAAGAAGACAAGAATGCCCACTCTCACCACTTGTATTTAACATAGTACTGGTAGTCCCAGCCAGAGCAATTAGGCGAGAAAAAGAAATAAAAGACATTTAAATTGGAAAATAAGAAGTAAAATTGTCTTTGTTTGCTGATGACATAATTTTATACATAGACTACACACACTGTTAGAACTAATAAATGAATTCAGTAAATTTGAGAAATATAAAATCAACATACAAAAATCGGTTGCATAATATACACTACCGATGATCGATCAAAAAAAGAAATTAAGAAAACAGTTCCATTTGCAATAGTATCAAAATGAATAAAATACTTAGGCATAGATTTAACTAAGGAGGTGAAATATCTCTACACTGAAAACTATAAAACATTGATGAAAGAAATTAAAGTCGACACAAATAAATGGAAAGATAACACATATTCATGGATTAGAAAAATCAATATTGTTAAAATGTCTGTATTATCCAAAGTGATCTACAAATTCAATGCAACCACTATCAAAATTCCAATAGAATTTTTCACAGAAACATAAAAAGATTCCTAAAATTCATATGGAACCACAAAAGACCCCAAATAGCCAAAAAATCTTCAGTAAGAAGAACAAAGCTGAAACAAAATAGAGAATTCAGAATTAAACCCATACATATATGGCCAACTAATTTCTGACAAGGGCACCAAGAATACACAATGGGAAAAGGATAGTCTCTTTAACAAATGGTGCTGAGAAAACTGTACATCTACAAGCAAAAGAATGAAATTGGACCATAACCTTACACTATACATAAAAATTAACTCAAAATAGATTAAAGAATTAAATGTAAGATCTAAAACCATTAAAGAAAACATAGGAAAAAGCTCCTTGACATTGGTCTTGGCAAGAATTTTTTGGCTATGACACCAAAAGTACAGGTAACAAAAGCAAAAATAAACAAGCGAGATTACATCAAACTAAAAATCATTTGCACAAAAAAAAATGAAAAACATATGATTTGGGAGAAAATACTTGCAAACCATATATTGGATAAGGGGTTAACACCTAAAATATATAAGGAACTCATACAACTTAAAAGCAGAAAAATAATCTGATTTTTAAATGGGCAAAGGACATGAATAGACATTTTTCCAAAGAAGATATGCAAATGGCCAAAAGGTACAAGAAAATGTGCTCAGCAACACTAATCATCAGGAAGGCAAATCAAAACCACAATGTGATATCACCTCACACCTATTAGGATGGCTATGCAGTGACAGTGCAATTAAAAATAATGATCATGCCACAGCTCTCTTAAAAAAAAAAAAACAAGAGATAACAAAAGTTGACAAGGATGTGAAGAATAAGGAACTCTTTTACACTCTTATTGGGAATATAAATTAGTACAGCCACTATGGAAAACAGTATGGAAGTTCCCTCCGAAATTAAAAATAAAACTCATATGATTCAGCAATTCCATTTCATATCCATTCAAAGGATATGAAATCTGTATGTCAAAGAGATACCTGCACTCCTAGGTTCATCACAACATTATGCACAAAGCCAAGATATGGAAACAACCTAAATGTCCATCAACAGATGAATGGATAAGAACACTATGGTATATGGCATATACTGGAATAGTATTCAGCCATAAAAAGAAGGAAATCTATGGGTGGATTATGTTAACTTAATGTTCACTTAACATTATATTAAGTGAAATAAGCCAGACACCAAAAGACAAATACTATATGATCTCACTTATATGTAGAATCTAAAATAGTCAAATTCATAAAAGCAGACAGTAGAATGGTAATTGGCAGGGGCTTGTGGAAGGGAGAACTAGAGAGGTGATGGTTAAAGGCTGCGAACTTTCGGTTATGCAAGATGAGTAAGTTCTGGAGATCTACTCTGTAGCGTAGTGCCTATAGTTAACAATATTGTGTTGCACACTTAAAATTGCTAAAAGAATAGATCTTGTACTGTGTTCTTACCAAAGCAACAATGCTACTAATAATAAAGGGAATGGGAGGAAAAAATACGTAATGAAACAGAAAGAGTAAGTAATTATATCTAAATATATTTGAAAAATCAGTATGTGTTAAAGGTAACATTTTCATTCAGTGAAAAAAAGTGTAAATTATTGGCTAGCTATTTAGTGAGAAATGTTACATATCAACTTCCTTCATTTCTATAAAATAAATTCCAAATGAGTTAAGGATTAGTGTGCAAAAAGAAAAAAGTGAAGTAGAAAGCTCAGTGATTTTATAATATTAGAGTTGAGAATAATACTAGAAAATAGGAAGGAAATGAATGATCAATTTGATTATATGCATTTTTAAAATATTGGTATAACAGTCAAATAACACACACACGTGTGCATACACACACACGAAGGCAATTGGCAAACTAGAGAATATATTTTAAATTCACATAATAGATAAGGGATCACAGATAGTAATACATAACTCATTAATCAGAGGTAAATGCTAATAGAAAATTAGGCAACGAATATAGTAAGAACTAAAAATTGCCAATAGCTATATGAAAAGATCAATGTCACTAGTAAGCAAAGAAATGCAAATTAAACAATAGGGGTATACATTTTTACCTGTCAGATGGACAAATTTCAATAATTATTTTTACCCAGAATTAATAAGACCAGAAGCAAATGAATATCCACACAATGATATAAGAAATATAAACTGATGTAACCATCAGGAAGTTCAAGTATAATATGGAAGAGATTAATTAATATACACATTTAAATATATCTAAGTTCAATATGTTTGTCATTTTGACCCATTTTTTTCTATTTCTAGAAATGTATCATAAGGAAATAATTGAAGTTATATATATAGATGATTGTTACCAGTTTGTCTATAATGTAAGAAAACTGGAAATGTGTAACAGTAGGAGGTTAGTTAGATAAGTTATGATCGACGTACAATAAAATAACATGTAACCAATAAACCATAAGACTTAGGTCTACAGTTATTAATATAGAAAGATAAAATTATGATATGGAAGTCTCATTTGTGTGAATGAATATATATATAAATACATAAAATAGATACAATTATGCAAGGACAAAACTGGAAGCATATAATGAAAACGTTGATAATAGTAATTATTTTGAGGTTGTTGGATTAAAGTTGATTTTCACTTTCTTATGATTTTACATGCATTCTGAATTTTTCTACAATATGCCTGTATTACTTTTATAATTAGAAAAATAAAGCTATTTTAATTTAAAAAATTGTTTTGACATCTAAAAAGTCATGGGTATGTTTTGGCTGGGTGCGGTGGCTCATGCCTATAATCCCTGCACTTCGGGAGGCTAAGGCGGGTGGGTCACCTGAGGTCAGGAGTTCCAGACCAGCCTGGCCAACATGATGAAACCCCATCTCTATTAAAAGTACAAAAAATTGGCTGAGCATGGTGGTGCACACCAGTAATCCCAGCTACTTGGGAGTCTGAGGCAGGAGAATCGCTTGAACCCAGGAGGCGGAGTTTGCAGTGAGCCGAGATCGCGCCACTGCACTCCATCCAGCCTGGGCAACAAGAGCAAAACTCTGTCTCAAAAAAAAAAAAATAAGTCATGGATATATTTTACAAAAAAGATAAAATTTGCATGACTCTTTCTAGAGACTGAAAAAAAAAGATTATTTGATTAAAGTTGTACAACAAACTTTTGGATGTAAAACTGTGAGAGCCTTAAGGCAGGAGCACACAGTGCAGTTTTCTTTCTGACAGTTTGTTGGAAGTCAATGGGTGCCAACCCAGTGACAGGAACCAGGCTAAAGATGCTGCCTGTGACCTTTTCCCTGGGTATCTTGTGGAAGGTTCAGCATCTACTCATGCTAGATGAAGCCCTAGACCAATATCTACAGCTGTAGACCCAGATTATTGACCAGGTCTTGGAGCAAAAGTTGACTGCCCTGACTCTAGAGAGTATCGCTGCTGAAGGTTACAGGCCTGCTTGTTTTCAGAGTTCCAATTGTCCTGCAATTGTCCTGGTGACAGAATAACTCGTACCAGGATATTTTTTCTTTTAGTCGGAGTCTTAACCATTTCTATAAATTCTGCTTTCTCCTGTTGCAGGCAATCCTGGTGGCAGAGCTTGTGGCTTTACAATGTGAATAATGTCATCATCTGGCCTCTCAAGAGGGCTCTGGTCTCATCTAATCATGTTTGATTGTCTTTGGTTTCCTGGAGTTTCTAAAATTTTATCAACCCAATTCTGTCTATCTCTCTATCTTGGCCATTGCCCTTGCATTTCCCTTGGGGCTGCTCTGATCTATCTATCTATCATCTATCTATCATCTATCTATCTATCTATCTACCTATCATCTATCTATATCTATCTATCTATCTATCTATCTATCTATCTATCATCTATCTATCTATCATCTATCTATCATCTATCTATATCTATCTATCTATCATCTATCTATCTATCATCTATCTGTCTATCTATCATCTATCTATATCTATCTATCTAATCTATCTATCTATCATCTATCATCTATCTATCTATCTATCTATCATCTATCATCTATTCTTTGTTCTAAACTATAGGCATGTAGCTAGGCATGAGCTATATATCTGTTTCTTATTCTGAACTATAGGCTAGCCCTATCTTCTCTCAGTTCACAGATAAAAATATATTTCAACATATTTGTGTTTCCAATATATTAATCCAAATTTAGCCTAGTGGAGTCACCTACAGAAAGACAGAAGTAAAATTTACAAAAGTAAAAATTCTAGGACTGCCAACAGCCTCCATTATTCAGTCAGTAGAGACAGTCTGCCTTTCTCTTTCTGAATTTTATCTAAAGTGTGGCAGAGACTGCAAGGGGACCCCAAAATCTGTTATTCCTTTCTTCTAAAGAAATAGAGTTTGAGCTGGTCACCTGTTTTCCCAGTAAGACTAGATTTCCCAGACTCACTTGCATTTAGGTGTAGTGATGTAACTAAGTTCTTGCCAATGAACTGTGAGTAGAAATGATGATTCTGTTTCCAGATATGATGCATAATTTATTGAATATACATAAATTCGCTCCTCTTCTCCCTAGCTGAAATGTTGATATGACAGCAACCCAACTTTGACCATGCAGATGATGATAACAACTTAGAGAATAGTAAGAAGAAAGGAACCTGACAGCCTGAATGACTACATGAAGCAGTTTAGCTCTCATATCTGGATTGCCTGTATCAGGAGAGAAAAATGAAGTTCTATATCTTTTAGTAGGAATATTATTGAATCTTTTTTCTTTACAGCAACTTAACTTTCACCCTTGTTAATATACACAGGGCATAGGTTTCTCTCAGTCCCACATCTAGCCCAGACCTGCCTGTCTCCCCTCTAGTTTGAGTCATCCTGTAATGGAAACACAGGTTCAGTTGCTCAGCAATTGCAGAGTCCAATTAACAAGAGTAAGATCTAGTATAAAGAAAGTAACTTTTTATCCCAAAGCTAGGTTAGGGGGAGAAATACAGGCTTCCTGCCTTAAGGGAAACACCTTGCTTCTAAGGCACAAAGCAGGGGCTTTTAAAGGGGGGACTTGGTATGAATGGCATACAGAGGAAACAGCAAGCAGGTGGGGGCCTCCATGACTTGCTTTGGTGCCACTTGGTGGTTGAACTGGCGCCTTTGCAGTCAGAACTAGGTTATAAAAGTGACCCTTGCTTCCAGATGTTCTCCAGGTGGGAGAGAGTTTCCTAGCAGGCATACTATGGGTTGTAAGTTAACAGTTGTCTCTAGGGGCGATCTTCTGGTGGAAGAGGTTTCTACTCTGGAGCTTCTAAGAACATCATTAGATAGCTTGCCCTGTAGGGAGTGTTTGATGAAGGGAAGGTAAAGGGTCATAATTGCATTTATAAAGAGTTAAGTAGGAAGTGGGGAAAAGGAGGAAAGAGAAAAGAAGAAAAATAATAATTTTTAAAACATTAATTCTCTTTCTCTTAGAAAAATGGGGATACTTGGTTACAATCGCTTAGCATCCTAATCCTACTAATTTCTTACTATGTTCTCTCATAGCCCAGAGTGATATTTGCATTTTCTATAATACCAAATCACCTTAAAACCTGCCGATAATGCCTTGAGTATTTTGCATTGGTTTTCCTATCGTGCTTTTCATATCCATTTACATTGTGTCATTTTACATTGCCAGCAGTGTATGAAAATTTCAGTTACTCCATTTCCTATCCAGTACTTGGTATGGTAAATCTTTCCCATTTTTGCAATTTTGGTAGGTGTGAGGGTTAACTTGTGATTTTAATTTGCATTTTTCTGATGATGATTAGTGATGTTGCACACTTTTTCACATGCTTAGTGAACATTTATATCTTCTTTTGTGACGTGTCTCTCCAAATCTTTTGACCATTTTAAATTGCTTATTATGAGAATTCTGTATAAATTTGGTACAGAAGTCTATTGTCCCTGATACGGTTTGTCTGTGTCCCCACACAAATCGCATCTTGAATTATAGTTCCCATAATCCCTACGTGTCATGGGACTCAGTGGGAGGTAATTGAATCATGGGGGTGCTTACCCTCATGCTTTTCTTATGACAGTGAGTTCTCACAAGATCTGATGGTTTTATAAGCGGCTTTTCCCCGACCTTCGCTCATACTTCTCCTTCCTGCCACCATTTGAAGGACATGTTTGCTTCCCCTTCCACCATGATTGTGAGTTTCCTGAGGCCTTGCCAGTCCTGTGGAAATGTGAGTCAACTAAACCTCTTTCCTTTATAAATTATCCAGTCTCTGGCAGTTCTTTATAGCAGTGTGAGTACAGACTAATACATTAAATTGGTACTGCAGAAAGTGGGGTGCTTCTGCACACCCCTACAAGGCAAGCTATCTAACGATGTGCTTAGAAGCTCCAGAGTAGAAACCTCTTCCACCAGGAGATTGCCTCTAGAGACAACAGTCAACTTACAATACCAAAAAATGTAGAAGCAATTTTGGAACTGGGTAACAGGCAGAGGCTGGAACAGTTTGGAGGGCTCAGAAGATGACAGGAAAATGTGGGAAAGTTTGGAACTTCCTAGAGACTTGTTGAATGGCTTTGACCAAAATGCTGATAGTGATATGGACAATGAAGTCCGGGCTGAGGTGGCCTTGGAGATGAGGACCTTTTTGGGAACTGAAATAAAAGTGATTCTTGCTATGCTTTAGCAAAGAGACTGGTGGCATTTTACCCCTGCCCTAGAGATCTGTGGAACTTTAAACTTGAGAGAGATGATTTAGTATATCTAGTGGAAGAAATTTCTAAGTGGCAAAACGTTCAAGAGGAAGCAGAGCATGAAAGTTTGGAAACTTTGCAGCCTGACAATACAATAGAAAAGAAAAATCCATTTTCTGGGGAGAAATTCAAGCCACCTTCAGAAATTTGTATAAGCAATAAGGAGCCGAATGTTAATCACCAAGACAATGGGGATAATGTCTCCAGGGCATGTCAGAGATCTTCATGGCAGCCCCTCCCATCACAGGCCCATCACAGGCCCAGAGGCCTCGGAGAGAGAAATGGTTTCATGGGCTAGGCCCAGGGCCCCTCTGCTCTATGCAACCTCAGGATGTGATGCCCTGAGTTCCAGCTGCTTCAGCTCCAGCTGTGGCTAAAGGGTGCCAAGGTAGAGCTCAGGGTGTTGCTTCAGAGGGTGCAAGCCCCAACCCTTGGTGGCTTACACATGGTGTTGGGCCTGGGGTGCACAGAAGTCAAGAGTTGAGGTTTGGGAACCTCCACCTAGATTTTAGAGGAAGTATGGAACCCCCTGGCTGTCCAGGCATAAGTACACCGCAGGGATGGGGCTCTCATGGAGAACCTCTGCTAGGGCAGGGCAAAAGGGAAATGTGGAGTTGGAGCCCCCACACAGAGTCCCCACTGAGTCACTGCCTAGTGGAGGTGTGAGAAGAGGACCGCCATTCTCCAGACCCCAGAATCCACTGACAGCTTGCACCATGCACCTGGAAAAGCTGCAGACACTCAATGCCAGCTGTGAAAGTAGCCAGGAGGGGTGCTATACCCTGAAAAGCCACAAGGATGGAGCTGCCCAAGGCTGTGGGAGCCCACCTCTTGCATCAGTGTGATTTGGATGTGAGACATGGAATCAAATGAGATCATTTTGGAACTTTAAGATTTAATGACTGCCCTGTTGGATTTTGGACTTGCATTGATCCTTTAGCCCCTTTGTTTTGGCCTATTTATCTCATTTGGAACAGGCGTATTTACCCAATGCCTATACCCATTAGTTACTAGGAAGTAACTAACTTGTTTTTATTTTGCAGGATCATAGGTGAAAGGGACTTGCCTTGTCTCAAATGAGACTTTGGACTTGGACTTTTGAGTTAATGCTGGAATGCCGTAAGACTTTGGGGGACTGTTGGAAGGGTATGATTGTGGTTTGAGCTGTGAAGACTTGAGATTTGGGAAGGGGCCAGGGGCAGAATGGTATGGTTTGGCTGTGTTCCCACCCAAATCTCATCTTGGATTGTAGTTCCCATACTGCCCACGTGTCTTGGGAGGGACCAAGTAGGAGGTAATTGAATTATGGAGGCAGTTACCCTCATGCTGTTCTCATGATAGTGAGTGAGTTCTCTCAGCATCTGATGGTTTTATAAGGGGTTTTCCCCCGCTTTGCTCATAGTTCTTCCTGCAGCCATGTGAAGAAGGACATGTTTGTTTCCCCTTCCGCCATGAGTGTAAGTTTCCTGAGGCCTCCCCAGCCCTCAGGAACTGTGAGTCAATTAAACCTCTTTCCTTTATAAATTACCCAGTCTTGGGCAGTTCTTTACAGCGGCATGAAAACATACTAATACAGTCACAGATATGTATTATGAATGTTTTTTCCCATCTATCTTTTTATTTTTCTAATGTATCTTTCTTTAGAGGAGCAGAAATGTTTAATTTTAATGAAGTCCAATTGATCAATTTTATCTTTTGGGGTTAGTGCTTTTTATGGCCTAAGAAATTATGAAGATATTTTCCTATTGTATTAGTCCATTCTCACATGCTAATAAATCATACCTGAGACTGCGTAATTTATAAAGGAAAGAGATTTAATTGACTCACAGTTCCACATGGCTGGGAAGGCCTCACAATCATGGCGGAATGCAAATCAGGAAGTCAGTCTTACATGGTGGCAGGCCAGAGAGCATGTGCAGGGGAACTTCTTTTTATAAAAACATCAGATCTTGTGAGACTTATTTACTTCATGTGAAGAGCATGGGAAAGACCCAACCCTATGATTCAATTACCTCCCACTGGGTCCCTCCCATGACATGTGGAAATTATGGAAGCTACAGTTTAACATGAGATTTGGCTGGGGACACAGCCAAACCATATCACCTATATTTTCTTCCAAAAGCTTTAAGATTTTAGCCTGTATGTCTAGGTCTATGATACTTTATTTATTTATCTATTTATTTACTTATTTATTTATTTGAGACAGGGTCTTGCTCTGGCATCCAGGCTGGAGTGTAGTGTTGTGATAATAGCTCACTGCAGCCTCAAACTCTTGGGCTCAAGTGATCCTCCTACCTAAACCTCCTAAGTAGCTAGTACTACAGGTGCATGCCACCATACCTGGATAATTTTTAACTTTTTTGTAGGTATGGGATCTCACTGTATTGGCCAGCCTGGTCTTGAACTCCTGGCCTGAAGTGATCCTCCTGCCTTGGACTCCCAAAGTGCTGGGTTTACAGGCATTAGCCACTGCACCCAGGCTATGATACATTTTGAAATAATTTTTATGTATGGTATGAAGTAAAGGTTGAGGTTTATTTTTAGTTTGCAGAAAACAACTTTTATTTCCCCACTGAATTACCTGAGTACCTTTGTTGGAAATAAATTGACCGTGCTTTTACATGTAAGTCTATTTGTAGACTCTTTGGTTCCACTGAACTATGTAACATAATGCTAATTCCACACTGATTTGATGACTCTATTTTACACATCAGATAGTATAAGTTGTCTAACTTTGTTCTTCTCTTTGTTTTGGCTATTCTAGGACTTTTGTATTTCTGTATAATTTTAGAATAAGCTGGTCAATTTTGACAAAAAGCGCTGTTGGGATTTTTATTTGAATTACATTGAATGTATATATCAATTTAGCAAGAATGGATAGTTTAACAATATATAGTACATCTGCATTTATTTAGGTCTTTGTTTTTTACATACAATGTTTTGTAGTTTTCAGTATAAAAGTCTTGCATATCTTTTGTTAAAATACTTTGTAAGTATTTTGTACTTTCTGAAGGCATTGTAAATGGCACTGCTTTTTATAGTTTTAATATTAAATGCTATATTTAATAATTGTTCCTGGTACATAGAAACATAATTGATTTTTGTATGTTGACTTTCTAGCCCATGACCTTCGTAAATTTGCTTATAAATTCTATTAGTTTTTTGGTTTGTTTTTTTTTAACAGATTCTTGGGATTTTCTACATGTTCTCTCTTGTTTTCTGCACATAAACACAGTTTTATTTCTTGCTTTTCTTTTGTTTTTGTTTTTTAGACTGAGTCTCGCTCTGTCACCCAGGGTAGAGAGCAGTGAATGGCATGATCTCGGCTCACTATATTCTCCACCTCCCAGGTTCAAGCAATTCTCCTGCCTCAGCTTCCTGAGTAGCTGGGATTACAGGCACCTGCCACCACGCATAGCTAATTTTTGTATTTTTAGTAGAAATAGGGTTTCACCATGTTGGCCAAGCTGGTCTCGGACTCCTGACCTCATGTGATCCACCTACGTTGGCCTCCCAAAGCGCTGGGATTACAGATGTGAGCCACCACGCTCAGCCTATTTCTTGCTTTATAGTCATTACTCCATGTATTGCTTTTTCTTGCTTTATCACACTGATGTAAACTTAAAAAGCAGTTATAAAGAATATGTCTTTTATATATATTCCTTTTTCTCTTTCATATAGGTGTATTTTGGCCTCTGAAAACTTGAGTCTTCTCTGAAGTGTTACATGTTCCTCATCTTCATTCTCCAGAATTGGAGAAATACCTCTCCCCATTCTTCTAGTTTCTGTGAGGGATTTTCTCTAAACATTTCTGGCTAGTTGGATAGGTGGATGGAATTACCTGACTTGTGAGTTGGCTTAGAAACTGGGCATGTGTATCATAGCCCCCTCTCCCACTTAGAAGCTGGGCAGCCTGCAGAAAATGTGTGTTTGAGTGCCCTGAACCCTGTGGTAAGCTCAGTGTTATAGGCTCTGTCCCTGTAGCAAGAGATTGTGGTAGTTCAGCTATTTTTGGAATAGGTAGGTGTATCTGATTACTTTGGGGTTCATTTAGTAGATTCTATAGGCTCTCATCCTAAGTGGCATACTATAACTTAACATTTTACAGCTCAGATCATATATTGACTGTCATTTGTTCTAATCCTTGTTTTATGCCTCAGTTTGTTTAGAACTCAGATGAAAAAGAGGGGTGGCTTTATTGGAACAAGACACTCACAGTCAGTACTTCCCTATTTTATCGCCCAGTATTGCCTAAGGCACCATCCTCTGTTTATCTAAAGACTTTTTCTCAATCATGGATGTACCTTAGGATCATTTGGGGGGCTTTAAAAACATATCAAGGCCCAAGGCCCTAGCCTATCCCTAGTAAATTAAATCAAAATGTAGAGGTTAGGACCAGACATACCATTAAAAAAAAAGTTGTCTAGATTCTAATGAACAGGAAGATCTGAGAACCACTCATCTAAACCATTTAAACTATTCTGCAGTGCTTCTGTCTCTACTTTAGATCCTTGAATAGTTTTTGGGTCACCCTAATTTCCAACACTAGGACATATGAAATACAGCCTTTTTACTAGTTAAGTAGAACATCCCTTTTCTTTTTTTTTTTTTTTTTTTGAGATGGCATCTTGCTCTGTTGCCCAGTCTGGACTGCAGTGGTGCAATCTCGGCTCACTGCAAGCTCTGCCTCCCGGGTTCAAGCCATTCTCCTGCCTCAGCCTCCCGAGTAGCTGGGACTACAGGCACCTGCCACCACGCCTGGCTAATTTTTTGTATTTTTAGTAGAGATAGGGTTTCACCACGTTAGCCAGGATGGTCTTTATCTGCTGACCTCGTGATCCGCCCGCCCCGGCCTCCCAAAGTGCTGGGATTACAGGGCATGAGCCACCGTGCCCAGCCCCTTTTCTTTTTATCTGATAATAAAGTCCACCACATTTCTATAGGTAAAGCTGTAATCTGCATCTTCAGGACTGATAAGTATAATTAGTATGTGGGAGAACTAGAGCCACAGAAGGAATGTTGATACAGAAAGGTCATGATATTTCTGGATCAACCTGCCTTAGACCTGGATGAAAATCAGTGTTTATCATCCAGAAGAGCCTAACTGTTGATGGGCCTAACTGACAATTGTTGAGGGCCTAACTGACAAAACACAATAGAGGGAGTAAAAATTGCTCAACTTGTATCGTGTTTGACAGCTGAACACAGAAGCTATTCCAAAGTGGGCCTTAATGGAAATTACAGAAAGCTGTCAAGGACAAAGGGACAAGTGCCACATGCTAATGTCCAAAAACACATGCCCTAGTCCCACTGTGAGCCTCTACCAAGTGCTACTCTAATCCCTGAATTCCCTCCTACTTCATTGTCAAAGTTTCTGCACAAACATGCCAGTTGTTAGCATTTAACAAGGCCCCAATTAAGAACCAACTGAGAAGTAAGGCAAAAGATAAGAAATCTGGAAACCAAAATATCACCTTATTCCTGGAGAAGCCAATACTGGAAAATGTGACTCAGATCTCCAGGCAAACGGGCTTCCATATTCTGAACCTCAGAAACAGGCAGACTTACCCCCCCCAGTCATAAAAGGCTTCCGACCACCCCTGGCTTCACCCACAGAGCAGAATCTTTATCACTAAAGTCATGGCGTGGTCAGGAGTGATTCAGAACATGAGCTGTGCAGTTAGAGAAGAAGAGGAGAGGAAGTGACTGGTTGGTACATGATGCTCTCTCTAAACCAATGAATCAGATTGTTACTTCTTCTGCTCCGGGATAGAGTTAGTGGGAGATGGGGAGAAGCAGGAGTCTTGCGGTAATGGAGATCTTTAGGAGAAAAATCTGGGACCTCTTAATGGTAAGAAAAAAAGTGAAAGTCACACAGTGTTAAAAAACAAAATATTGGTTGGGTGCAGTAGCTCATGCCTGTAATCCCAGCACTTTGGGAGGCCAACACGCGCAGATCACCTGAGGTCAGGAGTTCAAGGCCAGCCTGGCCAACATGGCGAAACCCCGTCTCTACTAAAAATATAAAAATTAGCCAGGTATGGTGGTGGGTGCCTGTAATCCCAGCTACTTGGGAGGCTGAGACAGCAGAATCGTTTGAACCCAGGAGGCAGAGGTTGCAGTGAGCCAAGATCGTGCCACTGCACTCCAGCCTGGGTGACAGAGCAAGACCCCATCTCAAAAAACAAAGAAACAAAAAAATTAATTCCAACAGAAATAAGTTTAAAATTTAAGAAAAATAAATTTTAAGTGATAGAAATAAAGGCTAAAATTAGTCGTTATATATAGCTAAAGAGGAGAAAAAATGGATAAAATCCCAATAAAATGACTTAAAATAAAAAAATAACAGTAGATAAGCTATAAAAATAAAATACAAAATTGAAATTTAGGTAGTTACGTAAAAGAGAACAGAGGGAAAAAATGCTGGAATCAAACTTGGAATAATTATATAACCACAACAGCAAATGGAAAATTCTACATTCCCGGGGAAGAATTTGACTGGCCTTCTCTGGTTTGGCTGCATGTCCTTGGTCCAATTAGCTGTGGCCAGTGGGATAGGGCCACAATGTACAATGTGGCTGATAGTTTCCCTCTACAGTGGGTAAAGTAGAAGTTACATGCAGAACAGACACTATAAAAAGGTAAATATGACAGAGTGATAAAGTAGTACAGAAATAGCATGGCCTTTAGAGCACAGTTCTGACATTCAACAAGTTGCTTAACATCTCTAAGCCTCAATTTCTTCACCTGCAAATGGAAACATTACAACCTGACTTACAGTGTTAGTAGGAACATTAAACAAGAAAATGCATATAAAATAAATAACACGGCTTCTCTGAGAATGTGCTGCCTCAGCCTCCCAAGTAGCTGGGATTACAGGCACGTGCCACCATGCCTGGCTAATTTTTGTATTTTTAGTAGAAATGGGGTTTCACCATCTTGGCCAGGCTGGTCTTGAACTCCTGACCTCACAATCCACCCGCCTCAGCCTCCCAAAGTGCTAGGATTACAGGCGTGAGCCACCGCGCCCAGCCTGGTGCTCTCTTCTTATGGAAGTGAACATAACAAATCCTTCCTTCAGGTGGAGTGAGAGATGAAAGGCGGCTCCTAAAAGGAACACTTCAGGCCTGAATCGCTCCAAGTCCAAAGGTTCCCAGGGTTCCTTGGTCCCAGAACAATCCCAGAAGTTGGAACAACTGTTGCTTGCACACCACCATGCCTGGCTAATTTTTAACTTTTTTGTAGGGATGGAATCTCACAATGTTGCCCAGCCTGGTCTCAAAGTCCTGGCCTCCCAAGGAGCCTTAACATCCCAGATATTTTATTCCTAGACCCCTGCCCTCGGCTTACCTCTGAAGCAGAGAAGAATCTTTATGTCAAAGGCCCAGTAATTCAGCATCTTAAAACACTAGTACTTCTTTCTACTAGATACACTTCATTATACTTGTCCTCCATCAGTCCCCTGACTCTATGCTCTGACATCTCTTTAATGGTCCTGCTTCTGCCCTCTGCAACTCACCTTGATGTTAATATTTGTCCCCGTTAGCTCGTCTCTTGTTGTTTCTCATATAAATAGGTTTTTATCCCCGCTTCCTGCTCTTCGTGCTTTCACCTGCGTCAAGTAGGATCACACTCTCCCTATCAGCCCCTTGAGCTGAACCCTGGTGTTGCTCATTGGTCAGATCTGTAGCTAGCCCTGCTCAGTGCTGTAGGGGGAGATTTGAATGAAATCCAATTATACACTGGGGCTGGGCATGGTCTCATAAGGACAGACATTGGATGAGTCTACTGGGACCCAATCTATTTGCCTCAATAGCAAAACAAGAGAAGAGAATCGAAGAAGGGGGTGCAAATGTGAGGGATTAGATACCAATTTGAAGCTAAGCAGTGCCCATACTGAGGGCCAAACACATCCGGCAACATATGTAGAGTTGGAAGATGTGCCTGTCAAGAGCCTATTTGGCCTATAATCCCAGCCCTTTGGGAGGCCGAGGCGGGCGGATCACCTGAGGTCAGGAGTTCGAGACCAGCCCGGCCAAACATGGTGAAACCCCGTCTCCACTAAAAATACAAAAAATTAGCCGGGTGTGGTGGTGGGCACCTGTAATCCCAGCTACTTGGGAGGCTAAGGCAGGAGAATCGCTTGAACCCAGGAGGCGGAGGTTGCAGTGAGTCAAGACTGTGCCATTGCACTCCAGCCTTGGTGACAAGATCAAAACTCCATCTCAAAAAAAAAAGCCTATTTGTTTGAGGGACAGGAACGTCAGAAGAAAAGAACATATCCTCAAGGAAGAAGAAACCAGAGCGATAAGCTTGATGGAAAAATAGCTAATGCCTATTCATATTAGAACTGCGATATATTAATGTCCCTACTTCTTTACCCTTTACCAGGTATTGCTGAAAAACCCTCCCACTCCGATGCTGGGCCCAGCCTGTGAGATGGTAGCAGGCTGGATGTAAACAGGGACTTGAGAAAGCATTTTGGCCTTTCCACCTGCGCTCTTGCAGCTCTGCCTTCGCCATGAGACCATGCCCAGGCTGGCCTGCTGGAGGGAGAATGTAGAGCAGAACTGAGTCCCCCAACCAACCTCCAGACCTGTGCAGCCCCAACCAACAGCCAGCTATTCTCCAGTCCTGTGAGTGAGCCCAGCTGAGACCTGAAGAGCTACCCAGACTACATCACCAAGTTGCAGACTTGTGAGCTGAGTAAATATGTATCATATGTTAAGTCACTGATTTGGGGGGTGGCTTTTTACACAGCATTATGTGGCAATAGGTAATTGAAACAGAGCACAATCTTATGAGAGAAAGGTTAAGGATTGGTGGTATCTACCACCCATATTCATTTTCTGGTCTAGCTTCTATCTGGACTCACACTTGAAACCTATATTGAGGACATTTTTAAGGCAGAACTGATAGAATTATTTGTTATTAGTCTGGGGGAATAGCAGAGGATAAGCAAACTTGCTTTGGGATCCCATCTCCAGGAAGCAATGCAGGCAGCAGGAGGGGCATTCTGCACTTTCCAACAGAATATGGTGTCACTTTGATGTGTCAAAGTCTCCACTGCCTCAGGAGAAATGCCCTGTGGGCACCATCAGTCCGTGCCCAACAGAAGGGAGAGAAGCCAGTAGGAGAGGCAATGCCAGAAGAAGTGATGTGCAAGGGTATAATGGAATTAGGAGTAGTAGAGCCGGGTGAAGGGAAGACAGTGGCTAATGCCGCGTTGCAACTGGCCCAATTTTTCCCTGAGCATGTGTGAGACACTATCTGGGTGCAGACTCTGTAGAGACAACATCCTGCCCTATAGCTGAGGCCACAAGCCAGGGAAGAAACACTGTACATACAAACACTTCCATTTCCACTCACTGCCAGGTCATGATCCTTCCATCTCCTCCTTGGCAGCTATCTGTCAACAGACACAAGTCTCATTTCAATTCCATGTCAGTAATCTGATGTAAATTGCTGAACCTTTTTGTTGTTGTTATCATTACAGTTTAATCTATAGCTCCCAATAAACTTCACTTACTATGTATTAACCAAACAAGACAGCTAAGCATATTATGGGCATTGAGAATAGTCCTGCATTTCTCATGCCCTTTGGTAAATTCCTAATGTGACATCTAGAGAATGAAAGCTGATGGAGGATGGAAAAGGGCTGCTTTGTGAATATACATGAACAGACACATTGTGGGATGTAGTAAAGCAGAAAGGCAAAGACCGTGGGTATGGGAGGGAAACTGGATTAGAATCCTAGCTCTGCCACTTGATTAACTGTATGACTGTGGACAAGTTACTCAGTTCCCTTATCTGAAAAAAAGGGCATAAGATCTGCCTCAGAGGATTGTTAGTGAGAATTAAATGGGTTTATTCAGGTAAAATATTTGGAACAGCACCTGGCACATAGTAAGCACACAAGAGTTAGCCATTATTATTATCGTTATTTGATTACAGACATTGAATGTACAACTGTTCTGGAGAAGTGGGGTGTGTGTGTGTGTGTGTGTGTGTGTGTGTGTGTGTGTGTAGCTGGCTGGAGGGAAAACATATTGTCGTGAATTTACTGATGTATCATGGAATCAGAAGACTGGGAAACCTGGCTTAGGTTACCTGATTTAGGTGATCAGTCTGGCTTCCGGGCATTTGTTACAAAAGCCAGTGATCAGCAGTGCCTTTCCAAGTGACCTGGGTGAACACTTAAGTGTGCAGTGAGGTACAGCAGACAATCTGATTTCAGACTCTGCCTCTGCCACAACAGGGACACCTCTTTTCATTGCACTTCACAGGTATTGTGATTTTTAGAAAGGTTTGTAAACTCTTTGAAGGTTTTGTGGTAACCCTATTTTTATTGGCGTTATTTTTCCAACAGCACATGCTTTCTGTCTCTGTCACACTTTGGTAATTCTTACAATATATTAAACTTTTTCATTATCATATCGGTTATGGTAATCTGTGATCAGTGATCTTTGATGTTACTATTTTAACTGTTTTGGGGCACCACAAACAATGCCTATATAAGATGGTGAACTTGACTGATAAATGTTGTGTGTGTTTTGACTGCTCCACTGCCTGGCCATTCCCCTTTCAGGCTTCCCTATTTCCTGAGATACAACAATTATTGAAATTAGGCCAATTAGTAGCCCTACAATGGCCTCTAAGTGTTCAAGTGAAAGAAGAGTCACAGGTCTCTCACTTTAAATCAGAAGCTAGAAATGATTAAGCTTAGTGAGGAAGGCTTATTGAAAGCCAGGGGAGGCTGAAAGTTAGGCCTGTTGCCTCAGTTAGCTAAGTCGTGAATGCAAAGGAAAAGTCCTTGAAGGAAATTAAAAGTGCTGCCCCAGTGAATACAGGAATGATAAGAAAGTGAAGCAGATTTCTTGCTGATATGAAGAAAGTTTGAGTGGTCTGATGATCAACCAGCCGCATTACCTGAAGCCAAAGCCTAATCCAGAGTTGAGAGGTGAGAAAGCTGTGTAAGAAAAGTCTGAGGCTAGCAGAGGTGGGTTCATGAGGTTTAAGAATCCACCTCCATAACATAAATGTACGAGGTGAAGCAGCAGGTGCTGATGGAGAAGTAAGTTATCCAGAAGATCTAGCTAAGATTATTGATGAAGTTGGCTACACTAAACAACAGATTTTCAAAGTAGACTACAGCCTTACATTGGAAGATGTCATCTGTGACTTTCCTAGTTAAAGAAGTCAATCTCTGGCTTCAAAGCTTCAAAGGACAGATTACCCTGTTAGGTGTTAATACAACTAGTGACTTTAAATTGAAGCCAATGTGCACTGACCATTCCAAAAATTTTAGGGTCCTTAAGAATGATGCTAAATCTGCTCTGCTTGTGCTCTATAAATGGAACAAAGCCTGGATGACAGTATGTCTGTTTATAGCATGGCTTACTAAATACTATAAGCCTACTGTTGAGATCTACTGTTCAGAGAAAAAGATTCCCTTCACAATCTCTGCTAACAATGCACCTTGTCATCTGGGAGCTCTGATAGAGATATGCAAGGAGATGAATGTTGTTTTCATGCCTATTAACATAACATCCATTCTTCAGCCCATGGATCAAGGAGTAATTTCTATTTTCAAGTCTATTACTCAAGAAATACATCTCGTAAGGCTACAGCTACCATAGATAGTGATTCTATTGATGGATCTGGGCAAAGTGAAAACCTTCTGGAAAGGACTCAGTATTCTAGATGCCTTTAAGAATATTTGTGATTCATGGGAGGAAGTCAAAATACCAACATTAAGAGGAGTTTAGAAGAAGTTGATTTCAACCCTCTTGGATGATTTTGAAGGGCTTAAGACTTCAGTGGAGAAAGTAATTGCAGATGTGGTGGAAATAACAGGAGAACTAGAATTAGAAGTGGAGACTGAAGATGTGACTGAATTCCTGCAATCTCATAAAAAAAGCTTGAATAGATGAGGAATTTCTTCTTACAGTTGAACAAAGAAAATGATTTCTTGAGATAGAATCTACTCTTGGTGAAGATGCTGTGAACATTATTGTAATGGCAACAAAGGATTTAGAATATTACATAAACTTAATCGATAAAGCAGTGGTAGGATGAGAGGACTGACTCAAATTTTGAAAGAAGTTCTGTGTGTAAAATGCTATCAAGCAACATTGCATGTGACAGAGAAATCTTTTGTGAAAGGAAGAGTCAACCCATACAGCAAACTTCAGTGTTGTCTTATTTTAAGAAATTGCCGTAGACACCCCAACCTTCAGCAACCCCACCCTGATCAGTCAGTGGCCATCAATATCAAGAACTTCCAGCAGGAAAAATATTACCACTTGCTGAAGGCTCAAATAATCATTAGCATTTTTTAGTAGTAAAGTATTTTAAATTAAGGTGTGTACTTTGGTTTTTTAAGACATATGCTCCTACACATTTAATAGACTACAGCATAGTGTAAACACAACTCTTCTTAAGTTCCAGGGTACACGTGCAGGATGTGCAGGTTTGTTACATAGGTAAATGTGTGCCACTGTGATTTGCTGCACCTACCAACCCATCACCTAGGTATTAAGCCCGACACGCATTAGCTATGTTCCTGATGCTCTCCCTCCTCCCCTGCCCCGGCAACAGGCCCCAGTGTGTGTTGTTCCCCTCCTCGTGTTTATGTGTAAGCACAACTTTTCTATACACTGGGAAACCCCCAAAATTTGTGTGACTTGTTTTATTGCAATATTTGCTTTACTGCAGTAAGTAGCCAGGAACAGAACCTGCAGTGTCTCTGAGGTGTGCCTGTATGTGGTCGTTTGATCCTAGGTAAGTCAGTCGATGAGCCTCCTTCTTTCCAAATGGGAAATAATACCTGCCCCTTCCCATAAAAGGACTGTAGACTCCAGTGGGCCAAAGCATGTGACTAGTGCGTACTGTAGGCAAGGCCAGGGGCTGGTTCACTGAGCCTAAGAGGACGTTATTGGGGACTCAGCCAACTCTTGACCACACTACTTCCATAACACAACTTTCTCGAAAAACCTATCCCAAATGTGGCAGCAGCAAAAGTTTGATGTGGGGTCTTTTATAAATAAACTTGAAGGTAGGTAGAAGGGCTTTCCATCTCCCAACTGGAAGGAGGATTAATGTCATGTTTGAATCAGGTGGAAAGTGAAGGCTCCCATCAGGAGGCATCATTTAAGCATCCGTGCTTTGATACTTTGGTTGGCCATGGGGTGTGAGTTTGCAGCTGGAAGACTGCGCTTAAAAATCAACAATTCAACGTTAAAAATAACCAAGGCCTTTTGCCAACACAGCGTGTCATGTTTATTGGGCTATTCACAGGTAAGCTTAAAATACAATGAAGAGAAAAGACCAGACGTCATCAGGAATGTTGAGAAACAAAATATTTAGCATTTCTTAGTTTCAAATGTTACCATTTCATTGCAGCTGAGGAATATAGGCCATTCATTGACATAACTGCAATGGGTGAGACTTATTTTTAACAACAGGAAGCAAATACATTTAACCAATGATTTTTAGGACAAGAAGCAAAAAAGAAAACAATATTTTCATGTAGCAAGGACAAGAAAATCATTTATACAAATTAAAGTGATATAAAATACATTATAAAGAGAACACACATACAAAAGTCATTAAGTTGGTCAGAGAGCAAAGGATGTCACAGAACACCACACTGAGAGCACACTGGTGTGAATTCATTTCAGTTATGAAAGTATGTCCAGGGTTTGTGTTACACATTTACTGAGGTAAAGGCACGATCACTTCAACATAATTAATGGGGAAGAATCCGGATTCCCCGTGTATCATTCCTTCATACCAGTTTTCATCTATTTGATTGGTTAATGTAATGATGTCCCCTTCTTTAAATCCTAATTCTCCTTGGTTTTCTGGCTCAAAGTCATAGAGACCACGACAGCAGGGCTGGTCCATGGGAATGTTAGAACCTGTCCGCATGATATGGAGACAAAAAGTACAGGTTAACATGATCGATTATCCATGGGAAATTGGAAATGTGGAAAAGCTCAGAGAGATCCTTACCAGCAGGCCCTGCTTCCTTCCCACAACAAGGCCAGCTCCACCCAGCTCACGGGTGCTGTTTGTGGTCTCTGGCTGCCTCAGCTCTCCCAGCTGCCTGCGCTGACCCCGAGCCCAGTGTCTATCTTTTCAATACTCCCAGGCAGAGAAGTCATGCCCAGCCCATCTCCCAGAAGCAGCCAGTCAGCTCCACCTGGAGCCCTAAGGGAGCAACAGAGGAATCACAAGGCCCACCTCCTTCACTCTGGGAGCTTACAGTTTCTTTGTGCGGATTGGAAAACACAAGAGAAACTTTTATTATTTATTTATCTATTTTTGAGACAGTCTTGCTCTGTTGCCCAGGCTGGAGTACAATGGTGCGATCCTGGCTTACTGTAACCTCTGCCTCCCAGGTTCAAGCAATTCTCATGCCTCAGCCTCCCAAGCAGCTGAGACTACAGGTGTGCACCACCACGCCCAGCTAATTTTTGCATTTTTAGTACAGGTGGGGTTTCACCATATTGGCCAGTCTGGTCTCGAACTCCTGGCCTTAAGTGATCTGCTCACCTCGACCTCCCAAAGTGTTGGGATTACAGGCATGATCCACTGTGCACAGCCAAAAAACTTTTAAAGAACAAATATGAAGTGTGTATCACTCATGGTTCAGGAGCTCTGGGGAAAGGGTAGTAGGGAAGACCTTGGTGGTCAGCAAGATTTTCCTAGTGCATGGGCAGGACGAGGGCCGGGAGGAGAGAAACCAGGACAAGAAAGGCAAGAATATTTACAGACCAGAATTTACAGACAAGAATATTTACTGACGTCTAGTCCCAGAATAACATCAAAAACAATTTTTTCAAAACAAAATCATGCTAATTGTAAACAAAAAATACATGTATGCAAAATGGAGAAAGAAAAGTCAGAGCTGTAACCCATTACCCCAGAGATAACTGGGTTAGCTTTCAGATTCCAGATGTCTTCATGATTATATTTGTGCATATATTTACATATAGTTGTTTTCATAAAAGATTCTTCTTGTACATGCTAGGGTATCTTTCAATTTTACTTTTAGTTACTGATTAGCTGTCAGCTCTCACAATGTAACATTTCTTCAACTAATCTCCTATTGTTGGACATTTACGGTTCTTCTTTCTTTTCCTTCCTTCTCTTCCTTTCATCTCTTCTTTTCCTTCCTTCCTTCATTCTTTCCTTCCTTCTCCCTCCCTGTTTTTCTCGATTTCTCTTCCTTTTTCTTCATTTCTTTCTGTTGTCTCTTTTATTCCCCCTTGGCTTTTATAGACAATCTTTGGGAAAAAAAGCTTATTCATAAATATCTACAAATGTGCACAATTAATTCCTGAGGATAAATTCCAAGAAAAGGATTTCATGGTCATAGAACATGAATTCTTTCTAAAATATCTGACATTTAGTGTCAATTTATTTTTCTATTAGGTTGGTGCAAAAGCAATCACAGTGGCCGGGTGCGGTGGCTCATGCTTATAATCCCAGCACTTTGGGAGGCTGAGGTGGGTGGATCACGAGGTCAGGAGATCGAGACCACAGTGAAACCCCATCTCTACTAAAAATACAAAAAAATTAGCCGGGCATGGTGGCAGGCACCGGTAGTTCCAGATACTCGGAGAGGCTGAGGCAGGAGAATGGTGTGAACCCAGAAGGCGGAGGTTGCAGTGAGCCAAGATCGTGCCACTGCACTCCAGCCTGGGTGACAGTGCAAAACTCCATCTCAAAAAAAAAAAAGCAATCACAGTTTTTGCCATTACTTTTAGTGGCAAAACCCGCAATTATTTTACACCAACCTAATATCACTATTTTTCTTAAAATGTTTAGAAGTCCCTTTATACTACACATATTTACCCTTTATCTGTCATTTCTGGTACAAACATTATTCCCAACTTATCATCTGTTCTTTTTGTTTCTCATTTTGTTTTTGAAGTTTGTGCTGGCAGTGGGGCAGGGAAAGGGGTTTCTATTTTGTTTTGGCATGAATGCACAAATTTAAGAGTATAAGCAGTCAAACTAATCAAACTTTCTATTCATGGTTTATTCTTCACAGTCCTATATAAATACTCAACTTAATTTTATTCCAGGATTTTTATTTAATTTTTTTCATGTTAGAACTTTTACTTTTATAATCCATTTGGATTTTGGCAAAATGAGGTAAATATCTATTATATTTAATAATGCTTATGCAGTTATAACAACATAATTAAATAATCCATATTTTCTCAAGTGATTTCAAGTATTGCCTTTATCTTTATCATATATTTAATTATCATGGGACTGAGATCTATTTTTGGATTTTCTATTTTGTCCCACTGACTCATTTTGGTAACAGTACCATATCATTTTAAATACTGTGGCTTTACAATAAACGTTAACAGGCTGGGTGTGGTGGCTCACACCTGTAATCCCAGCACTTTGGGAGGCCAAGGCGGGCAGTTCACTTGAGGCCAGGAGTTTGAGACCACCCTGGCCAACATGGTAAAACCCCATCTCTAAAAATACAAAAGTTAGCCAGGCGTGGTAGCGCATGTCTGTAATCCCAGCTACTCAAGAGGTTGAGGCAGAAGGATCACTTGAACCTGGGAGGCGGAGGTTGCAGTGAGCCGAGATCACACCACTACACTCCAGCCTGGGTGACAGAGTGAGACTCCATCTCAAAAATAAATAAATAAATAAAATGTTAATTAGTAAAACTAGTTCATAGTCATTACTCTTCTATTTCAATATTTCCTTGCTATTCTCATGAATTCATTTAACTAGGTATATTTCAGTATTAATGTGACATATTTCTCTCACAAAAATCTCACTTCAATTTTGACTGGTTCATACTTTTTTTCTTTGAGTATTAATAAGATTAATCTTATGATTACTTTTTTTTTTTTTCCGAGACGGAGTCTTGCTCTGTCGCCCAGGCTGGAGTGCAGTGGCGCAATCTCGGCTCACTGCAAGCTCCGCCTCCCGGGTTCACGCCATTCTCCTGCCTCGGCCTCTCCGAGTAGCTGGGACTACAGGCGCCCGCCACCACGCCCGGCTAATTTTTTGTATTTTTAGTAGAGACGGGGTTTCATCGTGGTCTCGATCTCCTGACCTCCTGATCCGCCCGCCTCAGCCTCCCAAAGTGCTGGGATTACAAGCGTGAGCCACTGCGCCCGGCCAGAGTATTAATAAGATTAATCTTAGGAGTTTTTTTTTTTCTTAATAAGTGACTTTTGCCAACCTATTTGATGATTTCCATTTTTATTTCCTTTTTCTGTTATAAGACATTTTCCTCCTTCTAGACTTCAAGTGAGAGTTGAAGCAAGTTCTGCTAGAGATTATGTTCTTTCTCCACCAAGTCTTCTAGGTCCAAGTAAACAGAAAAGGTACATTGAGGTATTTCTGTGGCTGGCCAAATGAGATGCCCCTTTGTCCTGGGGAGGGGTAGAGAGGTGACAGCATTGTGGGAGGAGGAAGAGAAGAGTTGGGGCAGTGGAGATTCCTGTTGTGAGAAGGATTATATTTGTTTAGACAGCTTGAAATTCACAGAGTAGCGCCTATTTCTCTAAGGAACAGGGCACTCTAAGGAGCCTTCATCAGCGAAGTTCCCCAGGTTGTACCAAGGTGGCTTCCTGTTGCCTTCCTATGGCAGTGGTTCTCAACTTGGTGGCACACTAAACAGCCCACTGCCCAGGTTGAACCCGAAACCAATGAAATCAGAAGCTCCGGCATCAGTATTTTTTGTTTCTCAGGTCCTTCCAATGTCTAGGGGAGGTTGACAACCAGCAGTGAAATGATCTTCCCCTCTCCTTCCCCTAAGGAAGCGTTAAAGAGACTCAGCTGGCAAGGAAAGGGCAGGGGGTAATGGTAGGGGAGCTCTTCTTCCTCTTCAGGGAGGCAGCTCCTGTCCTGGGTGGTGACTTTGAAACTCTGAATCCACCTGCAATATAACCTCTACGAACTACATGATGTTTCTAGCCTCTGGACGGCTCCTTCCATGACAGACCCCACCCCTGCCTAAGTCTGTGTATTCCTCTTGTCATAATGATGAAAGCTAGGGGGTAGAAGGCTGTAAATATTGGGGCTTAGTTCACTATTTTGAATTTGAACAGAACAACATTCAACGATTTCAAACAACGCATAGGGGAATAGAGGGCTTACAATACAGAACTTTTCATTTTCCTTGGGTCATGGAGTGTGTATATGGGTGGGCAGGCAGGGGCTGAGCACTGAAAACCAAGGGCAACCTGAGCCATGAGTCAAAGTCTATTTTATTAATGTATAACTGTTTTAATGTGGATTATAAAAATAATTCTTATTCTTTTAGCATTTCTCCCACTACTAGTTTTTAACAGAGAAGGGATCAGGTGCCAAACCACATGGTAGTCTCGGGAAGCATTTGCTTGAACACAGAATGTTAATGCTAGAATGGAATTTGGCCATCCTCCATGAGTCCCTTTTCAAAGAGAAGCCATCAATGCCTCTGAGAGGTCATAATGGCCTGGCCCCAGGGCTACTGGCTGAGCCAGAAACAGGAGGGCTCCAGACCCTAGGCCATCACCTACCTTGCTCCATGTCACCTCCTACTTGATCTATGACACCACTAAGGGTTGCCAAGACATTTCATAGACTTACACACTGACTACAGGGCTAATGATAGATAGATAGATAGATAGATAGATAGATAGATAGATAGATAGATAGACAGACAGACAGGTAGATAGATACATTTATATATTTCCCTCCCATTCACTCTATAAGCCACCTGCAATGACCAAAATGCTTAGTGGCAGGCATACATTTGTCCAAGTGTATGTACCACCTCCATGTGTAAACCAGGCCACCACCTCCATGTGTAAACCTGGGTTCTTGCTGCACACACACACAGAACAAATCATGGAAAAGCTGCATTACTCATTTCTCATGTCATTCATTCTTGGCAAGGAACCACTGCCACATTGCCCACTTTGATATTATGAGAGCTGGAAAGAGACCAGCACTCATATCGCACTCTATCAGCACCTAAATCCAAGGTAGGGCATCTCTCCAGAGACCACTGAGTAGAAAGACCCTGTTCAAGAACTCCCTGACTCAGGTAGTGCAAGTGCACCTGGCCCTCCAGCCACCACTGGGCTGGCTACAACACTAAGAGCAATTGGCACTTGCTAAGTAGGCAGTTGGTAAATCCACCCCAACCAGAGATCAGACTGGCTGCCCTGAATTATACATGCAGCTGGACGATATTCTGAAGTATCAATGCATTTTTCATTCTGGGTCATTTCTGTTGCCTGGGGCCCCCAACCCAAGGAGCTGGGGCTTGCCTCCCTTACTTGAGGGGGAGGGTGGAACCCAGACATGAACAAAGCAGTCAATGTTTAGCTTTTAAATTCCCAAATAATACCATTCCAGTTGTGAAACATTGTGAAAGCCAAGGCTTTTAGGCTTTCACGCTAGAGCCAGGTAGGCTTTTATAAGATTTAAGAGCGAGAGAGAGAGAGAGAGAGAAACTCCTGGGTTCCAAGGAACTAGAGCTTGAAGAACTCAGAGCCTAGCATTTTGATTACAAGCCATGGAGAGGGAGGAGCTGTTTCCTGCCATCCAGAGAATAGATACAAGCTCTTCCTGGAGGCAGGGAAGCAGGGAAGGGGCCTGGAGTGAGAAGAGAGTGAGCAAATGCTCCTTGGAAGCCACCCTGGGGAAGGGGGTCTTAGACTCCACTTTCCACAGAAATTCTGGGATAAGGCAGCTGTCAAAGTTCTCTGGACTAACACGGGGGCTGGAGCCCAGTGGAAACCATGTGGTGTCACTAAGTACAGATGGGGCCTGAAGGCTGGTCACTCCCTGTGAACTGTGAACAAATACCCTCAAGTCCCCAGCAGGAAGTGCTGAGGGGCCACTGAGGCCAGAGGCTGCCTGGGGGCGGTGACACAGGGCTCCGAGAACAGAGATTCAGCAACCCAGAGAGGGAGGCCTAAGCCACAGATGTCAGCAGGTCCTGGCCCAGGCCCCAGGCCTCCTGTGACAAGTCACCTCAGCTGTGGAAGCAAGACTCCGTACCTGCCACCATGATGTTCTGTAAACCCCCCTCACATCTAGGCAACATCTTAGGACTAGACCAGGGGAAGGAGAGAAACTTCAAGAAAAACCAACAGCTCTGATAGGGAATTCCTACTCTGAATTGACCATGTTTAAACCCGAAATCGCCTAAGTCATAAATGGATAGTCTATGCTTTCTATTGGAAGAGACTGAGCTACCTTGAAATGGCAAGATTATGCTTTTTTCCACCATTAGAAGAAATGGAAAAAAGATTTTAAAACTTTTTTTTTTTTTTTTTTTTTGGTCAACAGCAGAAATGGAAAAAAGATTAAGTTGTTTCCGCCATTGGTCTACATAGAGGCTTGCAAGCAAGTTCAGTTCAGCTAAAGAGAAATTAAGTTGCTGCCCGCCTGAGTGACAGTGTGTGAATTTTCCCTTGACACAAAAATCACCATGGATGGAGCCCCAAAGTCCAGGCAGAATGGGCTGGATTTCCTCAATGGAGGCTTTCCAACTCTGTTAGATATAAGCCTCTCCAAGGGACCTGAATGCCTGGTTTCCCACCATCAGAAGCCAGCACCTTAGCTGAAAACGTCTCATAAGAAAAGACTGGTCCTACCCCGCATCCCATCTCTGTTGACAACCCCCTCCCCTTGCCCCTGTGGTCCTGCAGCTGGCAGTTCCTCGTCCACCCCCACCTCCTTGCTCTCTCACATTCAGTAGCTGGCACCTGGAATCGCTGGGCATAGTTGCCTAGGAGCTCCCAGCTGGCTGCTGTGGATCTGGGTGTCCTTGAACAGGCGGCCGAAACCCCTGACCCTGGGCTGTCCAGTGAGACGAATTCAGCCAGCACTGCCCTCCCCAAGTGGTCCTGTGTTTATTTTCTCTTACTCCTGAGACCTGGCTTCAACGAAACGTGAGAGCAGAGGTGGGAAAACACAGTCTTCCTTGTTAAAGTATTGAAACAAAGATTATTTTAACAGAGAAAAGGGAGTGTCCCTGTTAAATATTTATTATTCAAGCTCTGTTCCACACCATTAGGAAAAAGAGAAAGAGGGAGAGAGAGAGACCCTATCACGAGAGTTTAAGACGGCTGGTCAGTAAGTACTGCATCAGTAACGCAGTAGGAGGTAGGAAAACCATGTTCCCCCTGAAATAAACTGAACTTCCCTCTTTGCATTAATATGGTTCAGTCCCTCTTATTTTAACAGCAGGAAAATTATTTGCAGTGCCCCTCCCCCAACTCCACTTATTTTATATATATATATAGACACACACACACACATACATTTATACACACACACACACACACATATATATATATATTGACTGAAGTCTCTGCTGCTGCAAAGGGTTACCTGCATATGCAGAAATGCTGAGCACATTTTATTAAGGTAGAGGCGGTCCAATCCTACAATTCCTCAGCCCCACTCAGCTACAGGGACGAAATAATAACTCTCAGGTGTTAGTGTTTACCACGTGCCAGGACAATATTTTAAGTGTCTCAGAGATATTAGTGAATTTATGGATTTAATTCCCAGAGAAATCCTATGAGTAGGTACCACTATTTCCCCCAATGTGAGGGATGGAGAAATTGAGGATACAAATTTAACACAATTAAGCCACAACACTGAGACTTGACCTCAGGCCAGGTGGAGAGTCCACGTTCTTGATCCCTATGCAATATACCCCCGCTGAAAATTGTTAGTTTGTGGTTTTATCCCCACTCTTTTTTTTCTTTCTTTTCTTTTCTTTCCTTTTCCTTTTTTCTTTTTTGAGACTGTCTTGCTCTGTTCCTCGAGCTGCGGTACAGTGCCCTGCTATCGGCCTGCAGCCTTGACCTCCTGGGCTTAAGCAATCCTTCCGCCTTAGCCTCCTGAGTACCTGGGACTACAGGCACCATCATGCCCGGATAATTTTGGTATTTTCTATAGAGGTGGGGTCTCACTATGTTGCCCAGGCTGGTCTCAAACTTCAGGGCTTAAGTGATCCTCTTGCTTTGGCCTCTCAAAGTGATGGAATTACAGGCATGAGCTACCGTGCCCAGCCTTCTCCCACACCATTTCTGAGCCAATCCCAGCCAATGGGGTGGCCCATCAGCTGGGCTTGGAATGAGCCTTTGGGTCCTCAGCTCAGCATACCTCAGGATACTCCTAGGCCTTGGAAGGCTCTCCAAGAGCATTCTCTACCTCAATCCTTCCCAGATCCCCAGGAAGGTCTGTCCAGGTCCCATCTAGCCTTGCCTGTCGCACTTGAGGGATAACTTCCAGGCACTTAGTCTCTGTCCTGCCTTCTTCAGCCTGAGTTCCAGCTTCAAAGTGAGCAGCTCAGGCTTCAGTTAAAAACAGTGCCCACTCCAGGTGGTGGATTAGACACCAGAGTAGAGATGGCATCAGAAGGGACTGGCATGTCTGCAGCCTAGCCTTCTCATTTTCTCTCTCTCTCCCATATGCCAGGATCTGGAAGCCTGTTCTCCAGGGCTCCATCTCTAACCTTGACTTTAAGGGAGGTGAAGGTGGAAGGAGTGATCAGTGGTGCAAGGGGCATCCTTCTCTCTGTTGCACTAAAACTCACAGCTCTTTTGTGGAACTTGGGTTCTTTTCAGACCACCGAAGGAGCCCACTGTGCTTGCTCCTTTGCTGGCCTTGACTTTGGGAACTTCATGACCTGGAAGCATTCGGTCAGAGCAACCCCACTGAAAGGCAAACTATGACCCCACCCCCACAGCTATTTCGAGGGGCAAAGAGGATGGAGAGAGAAGTAATTCATACAACGCTGTCAACATAAGTCCCTGTTGAAGTACAAGGTATGGAGTCTCCCAGAAGCTACTGACCTGAGTAGGGCTCTTTGTCTTTTAGTAAATCCCCCAGACTGCTGTGTCTTTTGAGTGTTTTTGTTCCTGCTTTTTATAGTTTTTCTCTTGCCTCCCTTGTAGTCTGGCTGCGACCTGTCACTTTTTCCTGCCGTCAATGGCCTTCCCGAAGCAGTCCCTTGGGCCTTCCTAATCTGCTGGTTCCAGTCTGCTGTAGGCTGGGAAATCAGATAACCGATTATGTAAACATTAACAGCACTGCATTGTGGGCTCTTACTCTGTACCGAGTCCCTTGCCCAGCACCCCTAATTCACAAGATCTAATTTAATCCTTAGAATAATCCTGTGAGGTAGCAATGAGAATCCGCACTCGTCAGATGACGAAATTGAGACCCAAAGGTATGAACTGAGCCAGGATTTGGGCTTCCCTCTGACTCCAAAGCCCACTTTGCAGTAAGGCAGGTAACACCCCTTTGGGCTGGGTGGGCTCATATTCCGCTCACTTCCTGGCCTGAAGTCAGGAAATCCAAACATGTTCCCTTATTACTTACACCACTTGCAGAGCAGCTGATGAACAGAAAGGAAGGTAACCGTTGATGGGGGAGTCCACGCCCCAGTCAGGAATGGGACCCCAAGTCTCCTAGAAGCTTCGGTTCCAGAACCCAGGTTACCTTGAGGTTTGACTGTACCTGCACCATCTAACTAGACAGTTCATCTACCATGGTGGGGGTAGAAACCCGATTGGAACTTTCAGGTTTATTTCTGGTTCCAATTCATTTTCAAACTCTCACCGAGTGTTTGAAAGCATGGAGCCAGGCACCATGCTCAATCTGTGAGATACCATCTCCTCTGAGTTCAAACAAGCATATCTGGTTTAAACTCCCTTCAAAAGTTTCTTTTTTCCCATTTATAATCTCAAATTCTTACAGCAGAATTCATTTGAAGCACATACTTTCTCTCTATCTGACCCAGATAAACACTGGTGTCTAATGCTGATAGATACCACAGACACTATCTGGTTCAACATCTCTAACATATTGTTTTCGTCCGTGGGTAAGAGCGCAGTGGACAGAAGCTTCAGATCCCTGCATCTTTGCTGTGGATTAGGTCATCTTTGGGTCCTGATTTCCTTATCTGGAAATTTTAAGTGTTGGTCTATGAGGGTTAGGTTGTACACTACCAAGTACGATCTAGTAAAAGTCTATGAACTGCTGTCTTTCTAGAAATAACAGCCCTGTATTTATCCACAGGAGATGTGATTTATTGAAACTACTTGTCAATGGAACTCAAGCTTAATCATTGAAATCTGTAAAAATAAGCACGTGTGATTTATGTTAACCTTAATGCCAATCTTCGTCAATTTACTCGGGTTATATTAGATGGGTTTAACTAATAAAGTTGCGCCCTCCCCCACCTTACAAAACAATGACTTGTCTACTGAGATGACTTTTGCAGATACCTCAAAACCTGCGGCCCATTTATTTATCAAAATAAACTTTCTGGCAGGTGACCCCTCTATTGCAACCAGGTCCAATCTGTGTGGGTTGTTTTTTGTTGTTGTTGTTTGTATTATTATTATTATTTTTTGCCACTCTGAGTTCTGGAAAATGGAAATGCAAACAGCTGCCTTAATTAGAGTTGGCTTTCTGGCCACTGGCATAGTGATCAGCTTGCAGATGATACCTTGTCTGGCCTGCTCCTTGCTTTTTCACCATGTGGATTAGTTGCCAACATCTAAAAGTCAGGAGATGTCACATAAACATACGGTTTCTGGCTTCTCTTGAAAAATCAGAAAGGCTAGCTATGATGGGCTCACATTCTCAGGCAAGGGGCGCTTGCCGTAGACTATCAGCCGCCCCCTTCAGAAAGAACAAGTGTTTTCTAGTTGTTGAAGACACACCTCTCTCTGTCATGATCCTGACTTGGAAGCTTAGAGTCAGCCATTTATCACCAGCCTTGCACTATTTTCTTACACTTTTCCTATGTCTCTCATTCCTATAATCTGGCATTCAAGTTTGCACTTGCAGCCACATCCACTGGACAACTCTAGGGGGTGTCATTCATATGGACTCAGAGTCCTCTGGATGGTGCAACATCACTGTTGCCTGGTTTGTGATCCCGGGAAACAACTGACTTCTACTGTATTTTTTAAAACAAGTACATAAATTAATATTTAGATGATGGTATTTTGCATTTTAGCTTACAGATCAAATGTATCATTATAGAGTATATGTTAAGATTTTAAAATATGCAGCATTTGAGATCATTTCAGCAAAGTCAAAATTCCCACAACTAAGTTAGAATTTATGTCTTATGGCTTTTCAAAACTCTTTTTACAGACTATTTAGAATAATTACAGAAAACCACTCCCTGCAGTGAGGAAAACTTCCCTCTCTAAATCTTCCTTCAGATTGGAAAATAAGAGACTCTTTCTGTTCACCGCACCAATGGCTACTGATCAACAATAATAATCATATTTCACATTTTAATTTTTAAAACATTTTTTAAAATACAGAAAATATTAAATGTTCAACCTGTCCACGTTTCAAATTATTAAGAATGCTAAGTACTCACAAAAGATAACTACTGCAGCCACAGAATTTAGAGCTAGAAAGTACCTTGGAATGTATTAAGTCCAATCACTTCCTCTAGGAACAAGTTCAAATCGGTCTAAAGGTGCTAAGAAACTCACCCCAACTCATACAACTAAGAAGTTCCAGAATCTGAACTATAACATGGGACTCTTGTTTCCTTATTTATTTCTCTCTTGTCAATAACTCTGACTCTGAAGCACTACTTATACAGAAATGGATCTGGGGGGAAGGCTATTAGTGGGGAAGGGGAATAGAAGAAAAGAGGAGGAAGGAAAGAAGAGAAATGTAAGAAACAACCTGCTGACCGAACAATCACCATTGTCACTGCTCTGTGAAATTCTAATTTCCTCTTCAGAAATGTAGGTTCAAAAAATTGCATATATTTCTATTTGCAAAGTGTTCATCTTCTTTAGTTTTCAGACTTCACATTTCACTTTTGAATAAATGTTTATTTTCTAATGTAATCCTAGACATTTTGTGCCAATGAGGGGAATGACTTAGGCTCTAGAAATTATTTCCAAGCTGCCTTAGAAGTGTCAAGAAATTTATAAAAGTCTCTTTTATACCTAAAGAGAGTTAGAAGGTCTTAATACAAGCCATTTGGGAGATTTATTTCACCTCACTCTGATGTGCCTGTAGCACACATTTGGACTGCATATTTGTTAACTAATTTCAGCCCCCTATATGTTTAAAGCAGGTCCCAGTTTGGGGCATATTAACCCTTAGTTGTGATTACACAAAGTGGTACCCCTTTTAAGAGTTTCAGCAAGAAAAAAAAAAACCTTCATAAAAAATGAGTTGATAAAATGCACTTTGTCCTCTGGTCTTTAAATATATAATTCAGGAGGTGACAACCTGGGACCCGATACAAATTCCCCACGGGTGAGGAAGATACTTGAGCATGGGTCACAAATTCCTGCACTATTTTCTTCAAAATCAGTGGTTTTCTGGGAGCTACACAGGCACATGTTTCAGCTCAAGGACGTTTCTTGGCCTCCTTTTCTCTTTGGGGACAGAGGGGCAGCTTACACTGATGAAACAGCATGACCCCACACTCGCGGGCTTGGACAGGCCCTCATTTCTCCCAGCCAGGACCTAGAGTTGGATTTTGTCTGCAATTTGTCATTTCAAGATGTGATTCTCCCCTTTCTCCATTTTGGCTCACTTTATTCATTCTCTTAACTACCTAGCAATGATATTATCAAAGATTCCATCTCAGTCCCACGATGCATGCTGCTTAATTGACTTGTGTTCTTTCATCTCTCTCTTTTTTTCTTTAGAAAGAAGAAATGATGAAGAAAATGTTCTTGGAATTCATTTCTGGCACAGTCTCATGAGCTTTGCTTTCATTTGTTAGTGAAATGCTTGACATTTTTCCTTCACTTTATAAACATCATGTGCAAATCATTCAGAATCCTAATGGAAAGTAATTTCCCATTAATGCAGGCTGTAAATGTCATTTTCTCTTGAAACTGTGCCTCAGAAACAAACAGTACAGGACCCCCTTTACACTCACAAATTCCACCCACAAATCAAGGAAGCCCAATGCTGGGTGTGTGAGATGGGGACTTGAAGCTACTGACGAGGGAAACTTAGAAGAGGCAGCCTGGGACAGGCACAGGCAAAAGACACACAGTGGCACACAGTAGAGTTTGCTGCAGGGGAGAATATGGGACACTGAGCCTTCTTAAAAGCCAGCTTCTGCACGTCTGTCTGAACATCGCCCTTCTAGGAACTTAATCTGTCTAGGGACCCAGCTACTGGCCAAGAAAGAGGGGACAAAGCACTGACATGTGCGGCCTCAATGAGGAAGCCAAAGACCTCACTGTCCTCTGTTTTTCCCCTCCAAGTCAGATGCATTTAGCGGGCTCCCTGTGCAACCACTTGCTGACCACAGATTCCCTGTAATCAAGAATCTTGGAAATAAATAATTCCCAATGCTCTTGGCCATTTCATAACATTCCCCTAGTATTCCTTCTTAATGATATAACATGAACTATCTATAAGGTAAAGTACCCAGCTCTGCTACTTCCTGGCTCTGTGATCTTGAGAAGATCTCACTTAACCTCTCAGAGCCTCTAGTTTCTCATCTGTAAAATGGGAACTAAAAATAGTATTAGAGATGTATACAAAGTATTTATACAATATCTAACCCACATTAAGTAGTCAATAAGTGTAGTTGCTATTGTCATTACCCTATTATGTATTACTTTTTATTATTACTTCCTTGGAGTACTGTTATGAGGATGAAATGAGTTATGTCTATGTCTACAAAACACCAAATAATAACTCCTGGCATACTGTTGGCCCTCAAATGCTAGGTCCCTATGACCTTAAGGGATACTTTAATTCAAATACCTTTTCTTTTTTATAAGGCTTAACACTCTCTACACTGACAGTCTGTGAGCTCAAATCAAAGGAAAGCTGAGTTCTCTTTGGTGGCAAATGAGAGAATGGTGTCTTGGGAGCTTGACTTGACGTCCTGTCTCTAAGAACCACTTGGGTGCAAGCTGGAAAGATAGAGACAGTGGGGCAATGACTGAGCCCTGGGGTCCTGGGTTCTCCCTTCCTCAAATATACTGACATTGAAGGAGGGAGGCTGAGGTTGAACTCACTGTCAAAAGTTTTAGTTAATTTGCTTATACCTAGCTTCTTGTTTTTTTTTTTTTAGACAGAGTTTCACTCTTGTTGCCCAGCCTGGAGTGCAATGGTGCGATCTCGGCTTACCACAACCTCACTGCAACCTCTGCCTCCCGGGTTTCAAGGGATTTTCCTGCCTCAGCCTCCCAAGTAGCTGGGATTACAGGCATGCACCACCATGCCCAGCTAATTTTGTATTTTTAGTAGAGATGGGGTTTCTCCATGTTAGTCAGGCTGGTCTCAAACTCCCGAACTCAGGTGATCCACCCGCCTTGGCCTCCCAAAGTGCTGGGATTACAGGCGTGAGCCACCACACCAGGCTGAAACCCAGTGACCTGTTAGATATGGCAAAACACTTGAAAAACTTTTTGCCTATAATAACTCTTTTTTTTTTTTTTTTTTTTTTTTTTTTTAAAGCAGACCATACACCAGTAGCTCTAAAGAAAGAAGGTGAATAAAGCCAGAAGGTTGGATGTTAGCTAAACCTTGGTGTGCGTAGCAAGTTATTATAAGAAAGACAAAAGTTGCCCAGTCTGCAAGCAAAGATAAAAGAAAGAGCAGATATTGTTTCCTAATGCATTAGAAAAGCAAACAGTTTCTGTACCCCAAAGAAAACGAGATAAGCAGGTTGCTCTTCCAAATCATTCTCAGAGACCTCCCTAAACTAAAGGAACTTGGCTGTGCGGCAAAGACGCAATGAAAGGTGTCACCTTCACTCAGATCTGCTGTTTCAGGTGGTCTCAAGGTAGCCTCTGTAAGTTAAGAAAGTGAAGCATGGGTGAGACAAGGAAGGAAAGAAATAAAAGTCTTAAGAGCTATATCTAAGCACCTTGAATGTGTTTACAGGCACATGGAACTGCCTGGAAGTATACAGATCAGAAGTTAATTATGTTTTTTAAGAAATCGAGTTGTGGCCAGTGTAGTGACAGCAGTTTGGGAGGTTGAGGCAGGTGGATCACTCAAGGTCAGGAGTTCAAGACCAGCCTGGCCAACATGGTGAAGCCCCATCTCTACTAAAAATACAAAAATTGGCCAGGCGTGGTGGTGCATGCCTATAATCTCAGCTACTTGGGAGGCTGAGGCACAAGAATTGCTTGAACCTGGGAAGCGGAGGTTGCAGTGGGCCAAGATCCTACCACTGCACTCCAGCCTAGGCAACAGAGCAAGACTATCTCAAAAAAAAAAAAAAGGAAATTAAGTTGTGATAAGAAGTGTAAGCCTAACCTGAAGACATCTGTATCTACTAAACTGTAAGGAACCCACAAGGTCCCTGAGCAGCAATAAGCACAGATGTCAAAGAAGGTAGCCCTCCAAAGCCCACTTACAATGTGGTCTTGGAAGACACATTTCTCAGAGAGCAAATCTAGGATCCCACAGAATAAAAGACAAAAGAGTCTCCCTGATCCAAAATCCAGAGAGCAGAACCAGGGTCTAATCAAGACACTTTCTTCACTGCCAGGGTAGGGGGTCCTTGAAATTTCTGTCCAGCAGGAGTCCATCATTGTTGTGGACTGGTGCATGCAGTATATTTCCTATTTGCTATGGCCTGAATGTGTGTGTTCCCCCAAAACTCATCTGTTGAAACTATCTCCAATGCAATAGTATTAAGAGCTGGCACCTTTAGGAGGTGATTAGGTCATGAGAATTAGTGATTTGGGGGTGATAAAGTCATGAGTAGGATTAGTGCCCTTATAAAATGGACCTGAGGGAGCTTGTTTGCCCCTTCTGCCATGTGAGGACACAGCTAGAAGGTGTCATCTATGAGGAATGGGCCTCCGCCAGGCACCAGTTCTGCTGGCACCTTGATTTTAGACATCTCAGCCTCCAGACTGTAAGTAAAAGCTACCCAGTCTAAGGTATTTTGTTACAGCAGCCCAAACAAACTAAGACGCCATTACAACTGGATAGCAGCTGCCTAGCTAGAGTTTGTACTTCCCAAGTTGCTTTGCTACTAGGTGTGGCTGTTTGAGCGCTCATCCCTGGAATGTGTGCGTCATTTCCACCTTGCAGGTGTAAGAGGAAATATCTAGCCTAAATGTTTGTTCTTTCTCCCCTTCCTGCTGGCTGGAGTGGCAACAACTAGGAAGCCATATGATAAAGATGGCAGAGCTGCCATCAGCCTAGACCCCTGAGAGACTCTATGCATTAGAACCACCTATCTTCTTGGAATATTCTCCCTGGACTGTGGCAGGAGTGAGGAAATCCTATTTTACTGCATTTCAGTTTTATGGGTTTTTTTTTTTTTGAGACACAAGCTAGTGTTAGCATAATACAATACAAAAAGTCTTCAGAGAAACCCTGAACAGATCAATAACATGCAGCAAGACTGAAATGGTAATTTAAAAATTCCCAAAAAAAAAAAGTCCATGACCAGATAGATTCACAGCTGAATTCTATCAGACATTCAAAGAAGAATCAGTACCAATCCTATTGACACTATTCTACAAGATACAGAAAGAGGGAATCCTCCCTAAATCATTCTATGAAGCCAGTATCACCCTACTACCAAAACCAGGAAGGGGCATAGAAAAACAAGAAAACTGCAGACCAATATCCCTGATGAACATAGATGCAAAAATCCTTGACAAAATACTAGCTAAATGAATCCAATAGCATATCAAAAAGATAATGCACCACAATCAAGTGGGTTTTATACCAGGGATGCAGGAATGGTTTAAAATACGCAAGTCAATAAATGTGATACACCACATAAACAGAATTAAAAACAAAAATTACATGATCATCTCAATAGACACAGAAAAAGCATTTGCAGAATCCAGCATCCCTTCATGATTAAAACCCTCAGCAAAGTCGGCATACAAGGGACATACCTCAATGTGATAAAAACCGTCTATGACAAACCCACAGCCAACATATTACTGAATGGAGAAAAGTTGAAAGCATTTCCGCTGAGAACTGGAACAAGACAAGGATGCCCACTCTCACCACTTCTATTCAACATAGTACTAGAAGTCCTAGCCAAAGCAATCAGACAAGAGAAAGAAATAAAGAGCATCCAAATCAGTATAGAGGAAGTCAAACTGTCACTGTTTGCTGATGATATAATTGTATGCCTAGAAAACCCTAGAACCCTAAAAACTCCTCCAAAAAGCTCCTGGAACTGAGAAATGAATTCAGCAAAGTTTCAGGATACAAAATTAATGTATATAAATCAGTAGCTCTGCTATATACCAACAGAGACCAAGCTGAGAATCAAATCAAGAACTCAACCCCTTTTATAATAGCTGCAAAACAAAAACAAAAACTTAGGAATATACCTAACCAAAAAGGTAAAACACCTCTACAAGGAAAACTACAAAACGCTGCTGAAAGAAATCATAGACATCACAAACAAATGGAAACACATCCCATGCTCATGGATGGGCAGAATCAATACTGTGAAGATAACCATACTGCCAAAAGCAGTCTACAAATACAGTGCGATTCCCATCATCAAAATACCACCATCATTCTTCACAGAACTAGAAAAAACAATCCTAAAATTCATATGAAACCAAAAAAGAGCCCACATAGCCAAAGCAAGACTAACCAAAAAGAACAAATCTGGAGGCATCACATTACCTGATTTCAAACTATACTATAAGGCCACAGTCACCAAAACAGCATGGTACTGTTATAAAAATAGGCACATAGACCTATGGAACAGAACAGAGAACCCAGAAATAAAGCCAAATACTTACAGCCAACTGATCTTTGACAAAGCAAACAAAAGCATAAAGTGGGGAAAGGGTACCCTATTCAACAAATGGTGCTGGGATAATTGGCAAGCTATGTGTAGGAGAATGAAACTGGATCCTCATCTCTCACCTTACACAAAAATCAACTCAACATGGATCAAGGACTTAAATCTAAGACCTGAAACTATAAAAATTCTAGAAGATAACATCGGAAAAACTCTTCTAGACATTGGCTTAGGCAAAGACTTCATGACCAAGAACCCAAAAGCAAATGGAACAAAAACAAAGATAAATAGCTGGGACTTAATTAAACTAAAGAGCTTCTGCAGAGCAAAAGGAACAGTCAGAGTGTACAGACAACCCACAGAGTGGGAGAAAATCTCCACAATCTATACATCTGACAAAGGACTAATATCCAGAATCTACAAGGAACTCAAACAACTTGGCAAGAAACAAACAAACAATCCCATCTAAAAGTGGGCTAACGACATGAATAGACAATTCTTAAAAGAAGATATACAAATGGCCAACAAACATGAAAAAATGCTCAACATCCCTAATGATCAAGGAAATGCAAATCAAAACCACAATGCGATATCAACTTACCCCTGCAAGAATGGCAATAATCAAAATATTAAAAAAAAATAGATGTTGGCGTGGATGGGTGAAAAGGGAACATTTCTACACTGCTGGTAAGAATGTAAACTAGTACAACCACTATGGAAAACTGTGTGGAGATTCCTTAAAGAACTAAAAGTAGAACTACCATTTGATCCAGCAATCCCACTACTGGGTATCTACCCAGAGGAAAAGAAGTCATTATACAAAAAAGATACTTGCACACGTATGTTTATAGCAGCAAAATTTGCAATTGCAAAAATATGGAACCAGCCCAAATGCCATCAATGAGTGGATAAAAAAACTGTGGTGTGTATATATATATATGGTAGAATACTACTCAACCATAAAAAGAAATGAATTAATGGCATCTGCAGGAACCTGGGTGGAATTGGAGACTATTATTCTAAGTGAAGAAACTCAGGAATGGAAAACCAAACATCATGTGTTCTCACCCATAAGTGGGAGCTAAGCTATGAGGATGCAAAGGCATAAGAATGATACAGTGGACTTTGGGGACTTGAGAGAAAGAGAGGGAAGGGGTAAGGGATAAGACTACAAATTGGGTTCAGTGTATACTGCTAGGCTGATTGGTGCACTGAAATCTCACAAATATCACCACTAAAGAGTTCACTCATGTAATCAAATACCACCTGTTCCTCAAAAACCTATGGAAAAAAATTAAAATATCAAAAAAATAAAGAAAGGAAAGGGGGAGTGCTTCACATGGGAAGTTGAATCTCTCCTCCAACTACAGAAATATAAAGGGCAAAAAAATAAGTAAATAAGAGATAGAAAATTGTTATGGCACCAATGAATTCTACTTTGAAAATATATCTGCTTCATTAAAATCTTAAAAAACAAACAACAAAAAATAGTCTTCAGAGAACTGCACCTAAGTATCCTCTTGATACGTTTTTTATAAAATAAATTTTATTCATATAACTTTCACTGAAACATTACATCAAAAAATGTAAACTGAAAACTAGTACCACATGCTATAAAGAGATTGTAAGCATGAAAATAATTACAATGGAAAATAGACAATTTTATTACATCCAAAAGATACGTTCTCTAGTCTGTAAATGACTTTTAACCGGAGGCCTCTCTTCTCTGTTAAAATTGAACATTAAAAATACTCCAGCACAAAACTGTAGCTTATCTCCTTGAATTTGGAATGAATAAAAGAGAATTGAAAAAAAGAATATTTTCTCATCATGTGATTCAAGATTGTTTGTCCGTATCCATTCAGCACCTAAAGCCATCCTGGGGAGGAGCAAAGATGCAACCAGTGAGATAAGTGGCATTGAACGTCTTAAGGGAAATTTCCATTAATATGGCACAATGAAGTACAAGACTGCAGCCTTCCTTTCATGTATCAAATCCCTATCACTTATAAAATAGGACTTTTTAAGGTTGCAAATAATGTTGGAAAATGAGACTAAATACTGCTGGTAGACCAGAAATGATGAAGAATACAAGAATGCCTGGAAGATGGAAAGCAGCAGATGGAGGAAATGAGGCTCAACATGGCTCCCAAAGCGGAATGCCATGACAGCGAAGTCTAAGGGTGCTCAAAACTCCTAAAAGCTGGCTGGCTTTCTGAGAAAAGAGCAGCCAGGTGAGTCCACTCATCCTGGGTTTGTACCAGTGCTGGGAGGCCTGGCAACTGCCTTCAGGAAGGGGTACTGAGTGAGTGTGGGCATCTGAAACAGAAAGTCAGGGCAGTGCCATGGATGATAGAAACAACCAGAAAAACAGAAACCAGTCCACTGCACTCAAGAGAACATCCCTTATTTCCCCTTAACCACAGGAGGCAACCTCATAAGCACTCTCAAATAAAAAGTTGTGCACAGAGCCAAGAATCATCAACGTATGAGAAACAACTTCATAAAGTAGACTCCAGATCCCAAAAAACACTCAAAGAGGTAAGAATTAAGTGGAGACTTTTTAAAAAGTATAATTAAGGGCCAGGCGTGGTGGCTCACGCCTATAATCCCAGCACTTTGGGAGGCCGAGTTGGGCGGATCACGAGGTCGGAGTTCGCAACCAGCCTAGCCAACATTGTGAAACCTCGTCTCCACTAAAAATATAAAAATTAGCCAGGTGTGGTGGCAGGCACCTGTAATCCCAATTACTCAGAAGGCTGAAGCAGGAGAATCGCTTGAACCCGGGAGACGGAGGTTGCAGTGAGCCGAGATCATACCATTGCACTCCAGCCTGGGTGACAAGAGTGAAACTCCATCTTAAAAAAAATAATAAATAATAATAATAATAAAATAAAACTAAATAAATATAAAAATAAAAAGTATAATTAATATTCTCAGAGGAATATGAAAGGTCTAGTTACTTGTAAAATTTTTTAAAAATATAAATTTGAACACTATCATGGTAGGCAGAGCAATAGCCTCAAAGATGTCCACTTCCTAATCCCCAGAACCTATAGCTATGTTACTTTACACAGCGAAAGGGAATCTGAAGATGTGATTAAGTTACAGATTTTGAGATGCGGAGGTTACCCTGGGTTTATGTGGGTAGGCTCAGTATAATCACAAGAGTCCTTATAAGGCGGAAGCAGGAGAATCTGAGTCAGAGAAGGAGATCTGACAATGGAGGCAGGGAGAGCTGAAGATGTCATGCCACCAGCTGGGAAGCTGGAGCAAGGGGCAATGAGGCAAGGACTGCAGGCAGTCTCTAGAAGGCAGGAGAGGCAAGAAAACAGATTCCACCCTGTCTGGAATGTGAACACCTTGATTTTAGGACTTCTGACCTCTAGAACTATAAAATAGATCATACATTGTGTTATTTTAGACCACACAATTTGTGGTATTTCATTGCAGCATCAATAGAGAACTAATACAATTGGAATAAGAAATTCAGTAGATATACTAAATAAATAACTGGATCAAAGAATAAAGTAAGAAGGTGAAATGTCCTCAGAGGGCAGAATAAAAAAACAGAGGTACAGAGAGCAAGAAGGAAAAGATGAGACAGAGGAAGGACAAAAAGTTTCAACCTCTAGTAGTTGTTTACACGGGCAAAAAGAAAGGGAATAGAGGAGACGGATATTTAAGACAGTAAAAAAAAAAAAAAAATCATTGGGGTACAGTGGCTCACACCTATAATCCTAGCACTTTGGAGGCCGAGGTGGAAGGAACGTTGAGTCCAGGAGTTAGAGACCAGCCTGAGCAACACAGCAAAACCCCATATCTTAAAACAAACAAACAAATAAACAAACAAACAAACACTTTCCATAGTTTTAAAAAATGCAAGTAATCAGACTAAAAGGGTCAGTGCGAATGAGGAATAGGGAAGGGAATGTAGCCAACTTCCCATACTTCTGGATACAATTGCCAGGAGAAATAGACAAATCCATAACTATAATCAGAGATTTAATACCCTCTGCCACAAAATTAATAGGAAAACATAGACCAAAAAATCAGTAAGAATATGGAAGACTTGAAGAACACTATTAAATAATTTGACCTAATTGACATTTATAAAACACCCTACCCGGTAAGAATAGAATACACATTCTTCTCAAGTGTACACAGATCATTTACCAAGATGGATCATATTCTGGCCCATCAAGCAAGTCTCAAAAAATGTAAAAGGGTATGATTCATACAAAGTATGTTATTTGATAAAAAATGGAATTAAATAGATATCTAAAACAGAAAGAGATCTGAAAAATATCCACATATGTGGAAATGATATAACACATTTCAGAAGAAACCAAGAGTTAAAGAGGTTATCAAAAGTAAAATTAGAAACAATTTTAAAGAGGATGAAAGGGAAAACTCAACATATCAAAATGCATGAGATAGTGCTCAAGTGGTACTTAGGGGGAAATTGATAGCACTAAACACATACATTGGAAAAGGCAAAAGGACTCAATGACAACAGAGAAAACTCAATGAGACAGAGAGCTGGCTCTTTAAGAAGATCAACAAAATTGATAAATCTATAGCTAAAATGATTAAGAAAAGAAAAAGACAAAAATTACCAATTTCAAAAATGATTGAGAGAAGTAAATCACTACAAATTCTAAATATCTTAAAAGGATAATAACAGAATATTGTGAACAACTTTATGCAATAAATTTGACAACTTAGATGAAAGGGATAAATTCCTTGAAAGACACAAACTTCTAAAGTTCACTCAGGAAGAAACAGATAACCTCAATTGCCTTCTATCTATAAAGATGTTGAATTTATAGTTTAAAGCCTTCATGCAGGAAAAAAAAAAAACAACAAGGAGTAACTTTACAGAGAGCTGACAAATACTGCCTCAGCCAGCAGACCAAGATCAGTATCAGCAGTGATTAATCTTGTTGATAGGGCATATTCTTTTTTTTTTTTTTAATTTTAGGTTCAGGGGTACATGCACAGGGTTTTTATATGAGTAAACAGTGTATCACAGGGATTTCGTGTGCAGATTATTTCGTCACTCAGGTGATCAGCATAGTACAGGATAGGTAGTTTTTCAATTCTCACCCTCCTCCCACCCTCCACCCTCAAGCAGGCCCCACTGGCTATTATTTCCCTTCTTTGTGTCCACGTGTACTCAATGTCTAGCTCCCACTCACAAGTGAGAACATGCAGTATTTGGTTTTCTGTTCCTGAGTTAGTTCACTTAGGATCATGGTCTCCAGCTCCATCCATGTTGCTGCAAAGGACATGATCTCATTCTTTTTTATGGCTGTGTAGTGCCCATGGAATATATGTATGTTTTCTTTGTCCAGTCTACCACTGATGGGCATTCAGTTTGATTCCACGCCTTTGCTATTGTGAATAGTGCTGCGATGAACATACACGTGTATGTGTCTTTATGGTAGAATGATTTATATTCATTTGGGTATATATGCAGTAATGGGAATGCTGGGTCAAATGATAGTTCTGCTGTAAGTTGCGTGAGAAATTGCCAAACTTCTTTCCACAGTGGCTGAACTAATCTACATTCCCACCAGCAGTGTATAAGCTGTCTCGTTTCTCTGCAGCCTTGCCAGCATCTATGATTTTTTGACTTTTTACTACCAGCCATTCTGACTGGTGTGAGATGGTAGGTGATGGGATGAGAATGGCACTTTACCTCTGTGATCTTCTTCCCAGAAACTCTTAACTCCAGTCTAACCATGTAAAGACATCAGACAAATCTCAACTGGGGGACATTCTACAAAATATGTAAACAGTACTCCCCAAAACTGTCAAGTTCATTAAAAACAAAGAAAGTCTTAGAAGCTGCCACAGCAAAAGGGGCCGAAAGAGATGTGATGACTAAACGCAATGTGCTATTCTGGATAGGATCCTAGAACAGAAAAAGCACAGTAGGTAAAAACTAAGGAAATGTGAATGAAGTATGGACTTTAGTTAATATAAATGTATGTTCATTATTTATAGTAAATGTACCATACTAATAAAATGTTAATATAGAAGAGTGGAGGAGTATATGGGAATGCCCTGTGCTATCGTCACAACTTTTCTGTAAGTCTAAAACTATTCTAAAATTTAAAATTAATTTGAAAAAACTTTCCTACAAAGAGTTTATCCTAGGGATGCAAGGTTGATTTAACTAACAATGTAATTCACCATATTAACAAACTAAAACTAAAAATTAAACGATCATCTCAACAGATACCAAAAAAAAGGCATCTGACAAAATTCAAAGACTGTTTCTCATTAAAACTCTCTTCGAACTATTTATGACTAGAAGGGAACTCCCTCAATCTGATTTTTAAAATCTATGAAGGCCAGGCCTAGTGGCTAACGCCTATAATCCCAACACTTTGGAAGGCCGAAGCAGGCGGAAAGCTTGAGCTCAGAAGTTCATGACCAGCTTAGGCAACAGGGCGAATCCTCATCTCTACGAAAGATACAAAAATTAGCCAGGCTTGGCGGTATGTGCCTGTAGTCCCAGCTACACGGGAGGCTAATGTGGGAGGATCTTTTGAGCCCAGCAGGTTGAGGTTGCAACAAGCCGTGACTGCGCCACCGCACTCCAGCCTGGGCAACAGGGCAAGACCCTGTCTCAAAAAAAAAAGAAAAAAAATTCTATGAAAAATCTACACCTAAAATCATCCTTAATTATGAAGTACTGAATGCTTCTCCCCTAAAATCAGAGACAAAGCAAGGATGTCCACTCTAACCCTTTGTACTCAGCATGTTCTAGCAAGTGAAAAAAGGCAAGAAAAACAAAGGCATGCAGATATCGAGTAAAACTGTCTTCGTTTATAGATGACATGAACATCTATGTAGAAAAACTACGGAATCTATTAAAAAACTACTAGACCTAAGATGTAAATTTAGCAACATGGCAGGATACAAGATCAATGTACAAAAATCAATGGAATATTATGAATGCTAGAAACAAAAATTCAGAAATGGAAATTTTATTAAAACGCTGTTTACAATTGCATAAAGATATAAAATACTTAGAGATTGACGAAAAAAATTAAAAGACCTGTACGTACTCTAAAAATAGTGAAACATTGCTGAGGGGAATTCAAGAAGACCTAAATAAATGGGAAATACAATAGACTGTGTTCAAGACTGGAACACTCAATACTGTTAAGCTATCAATTCCTCTTAAATTGACTTACAGATTCAACCCAATCCAAATAAAAATCTGAGCAGGATTTTTTTGAAACATTGAAACTTTGATCTCTAAAACTCACATGAAAATGCAAAGTAACTAGAATAGTCAAACAACTTTGAAAATGCAGACCAAAGTCAGAGGACTAACAGGGCCTGACCTCAAAACTTACAAAGCTACAGTCGTCAAGACAACAGCAATTGTACAAGAATAGAAATGCAATGATAGTACACTATGTGATACTGCTCTGAATATTATTTTTGTGCTCATGACATTGTAAATAAGTGTTAGAGGATATAAAAATGGAAGCTTTGGATGAGGCCCCAGAACCGTTTTTTTTTTTAACTGATGTGCAGAAGACAACTTATGCAGGATTTGGAAACAAACAAAAACAGAAGAGATGAGGGAAGCCAGTTTTACAACTTTTAATCCCAGCCTACATCTATGGCACGAATAGGTCAGAAGATGGAGATTAAAAAGGATTTTTAGAAAAATGTTTGGAGAGAGTGTGAAGGAGGCAGGATGTGTTTTTCATTTCACACCAAATCAAGAGAGAAGGACTTTTAAAAGATTCCTCAGCGAGCTTAAAATACATTCTCTGGGGACTTAAGAACAGAACGGGTAGATGGGGAAAGAGAAAAAGCCAAATACAACCTCTTCCCTGACACTAATGTTTCCAAGGCAGCAGGCCAGAGCTTGGGGAGGAGTGAAAGCCAAACTTTAAATCAAGATTATAGCTTTGACCATGACATGGGTCTTAGCATTTTGACTACTGCACGAGTCTGCACTTACACATTCAAGTGACTGGAGAACTTATGTGACCCAAGAGTAGTCAGAAAAGTCATGGAGCCTGCTCACATTTTCATCCCTAAGTAGGCAATTTAAAATAAGAGCAGGGAAAAAAGGGGAGGAGGGCATTTTAAGAGTCCCACATGATGGAAGTGATGGTTACACAATGAATATTTATTTAACAAAAATAGTGATTATAAGTAAATTGGAAGGGTGAAGGGAGGGAGAAGTCTATGGAAGACCAAGGGTTAGGAAGCTAAGCCATTATCTTCCATATCAGGAAATCAATACATTTATCCAAAACTGAAGAATCAGAGTAAAAAAAGAAATAGTAAAAAAAAAAGCACCATGAAGTTAAGTACCAAATAAATATGTAAAAGAGTTGAAAGTGTTTCCTTTGAGAGCAGAAAATAAGCACTGGGAAAGGAGTTGAAGGGGAAACTGCCATTTCTCATGAAAAAGCTTGCACCATATTTTTTTAAAAGTGTATACATATGGCCCGGCGCAGTGGCTCACACCTGTAATCCCAGCACTTTGGGAGGCCAAGGCAGGCAGATCACAAGGTCAGGAGATCAAGACCGCGGTGAAAGCCTGTCCCTACTAAAAATACAAAAAATTAGCTGGGCACGGTATCGGGCACCTGTAGTCTCAGCTACTCGGAGAGGCTGAGGCAGGAGAATGGCCTGAACCCGGGAGGCGGAGCTTGCAGTGAGCCGAGATGGCGCCACTGCACTCCAGCCTGGGCGACAGAGCGAGACTCTGTCTCAAAAAAAATAAAAATAAATAAAATAAAAAAATAAAATAAATGTATACACATATACTCTGATAATTTTTAGTTTTAATAATGAGAAAATTCAGGGGGTCTGCCCATGTTTTCACACAGAAGTAGAGGTAACTACATTTGCCTTTTTAAAACCACATATGCATATTACCATTTTCTTTTTAAACAACAGACAAATATTACTCTGATAATTTCTGTTTTAAAATGAAAAAAAAAACCTTTAAGGATAGCAACAGGGTTGGAAGAAAATTCACACTGTGCAGCTTATATGAGCAATGTGTGTTTGAAAAGGCAATTGGACATCCATAGGCAAAATAAATGACTTAAGTCTCACATTTATACAAAATTAACACAAAGTGGATCATGACTTAAGAAAAAACATAGGAGAGGCAGGGTGTGGTAGCTCAACACCTGTAATCCCAGCACTTTGGGAGGCTGAGGCAGCCAGATCATTTGAGGTCAGGAGTTCAAGACCAGCTTGGCCAACATAGCGAAACCCTGTCTCTACTAAAAATACAAAAATTAGCCGGGCATTGTGGTGTGCGCCTGTAGTCCCAGCTACTCAGGAGGCTGAGGCAGGAGAATCGCTTGAACCTGGGAGGCGGAGGTTGCAGTGAACCGAGATTGCACCACTTTACTCCAGCCTGGGCTACAGAGTGAGACTCTGTCTCAAAAAAAAGAAAAAGAAAAGAAAAGAAAAGAAAATATTTATTATTTAGGGCTAGGCAAAGAATTCCTAGACTTCACACAATCTATAAAACTAAAAATGAATACATTGGACTTCATAAGAATTAAAAATTTTGATCTGTGAAAGACCCTATTAAGAGGATAAAAAATAAGCTACAGAGTGAGAGAATATATGTGCAAATCACATATATAGAAAGAAACTGTATTTAGAATAAATCAAGCATTCTCAGGACTCAACAGTAAAAATGTAAACAATCCAATTAGAAAATGGACCAAAGACATGAAGAACCATTTCACCAAAGAGGATACACAGATGACAAATAAACACATGAAAAGATACTCAACATCATTAGTCACTAAGGAAATGAAAATTAGACCCACAGTAAGATTAACTACACACCTATCAAAGTGGCTAAAATAAAAAACAGTGACAACACCAAATGCTGACAGGGATGTGGAGAAACCGGATCACTAATATATTGCTGGTGGGGATGTGAAATGGTAGCACAACTCTGAAAGATAGTTTGGGAATTTCTTTTCATTTACAAAAATAAATCCTTATGATAAAGATCTAAATATTAAGAAAAGATTATTCAAAGTAGTAGAAAACTGTAGAAGAATAACTTCAGGGATAGGAAGACTTTTCACAACAGGGCACAAAATGTAATCATGACAGGTCACAAAATGTAAAAGTCTTAAGCAAAAGATAGATGCATTTGACTACATCAAAATAAAAGCTTCTGTATACTAGCACAACTAAACAAAGCAAACAACAGCAAAAGCAACAAAGGGACAAGGCACTCCATAAACAAAGTTTAAAGATAAAGGACAAACTAGGAAAAAAATTATTAATATCCTCATATGGAAAGAGCTCCTATAAAACAATAAGACAAAGCAAACTACCCTCAAAAAACACAAATAAATGACATAAACAGACAATTCAGACATAAGGAAATACAAATTAAAATATAGTAAAGAAAGTTCACCCTCAGTAATAATCATGAAAATGCAAATTAAGACTGGATACCATTTTGTTCTCATAAGTGTTTGGCAGAAATGGAAGTCTACTGGCATGGGTGTGGGGAAGCAGGTGTTCATGCTTTAATAGTAGTATAGCCAGCACAGTGGATAAAGGATACTCACTGTAGCAAATAACTGGAAAAAACCTTAATGTCCGCCAATAGGGAAATGGTATAATAGAAAACTATGAAGCTGTTAAAACAGTGGGATAGACCTATATGCATGACAACTCCAAGAAACAGTGATACATTTTAAAAAGCAAACTGCCAAACAATATGCCTAGTATAATCTCGCATTTAAAAAACAGAAAAAAGGCTGGGTACAGTGGCTCATGCCTATAATCCCAGCGCTTCAGAAGGCCGAGGCAGAAGGATTGCTTGAGCCCAGGAGTTGCAGACCAGCCTGGGCAACAAAGTGAGACCTTGTCTCTACAAAAAATAAAAAAATTAGCCTGGCAGGGTCACATACGCCTGTAGTTCCAGCTACATGGGAGGCTGAGGCAGGAGGACTGCTTGAGCCCAGGAGGTCAAGGCTGCACCAAGCCATGTTCGTGCCATTGCACTACAGCCTGGGTGACAGAGCAAGACCTTAGCTCAAAAAAGAAAAAAATAAAAAACAGAAAAAAATCCAAAACGCTGTTTATGTGTATATCTATGTACATCAATAGATATAATAGTTATACCAAATTTTTAACAGTGTGAAGTGAACTGGGATGGTGTGGGTGATCACAAGAGACTATAGAATGACTTATACCATTAAATTTTTTTTCTGTTTATTTTACCAATTTTTTTCTGTTTGATTATTTTACTAAAAGACACATTTGCATCACTTGTGTAATAAAAAATAATGATGCAGCACTTAAGATAGTATCTAGCATATAGCAGTTGCTCAAAAATGCTAATTTCACTTAAAAATAAAGAAAATATTTTCAAAGAGTTAAAAACATAAAGGATGATGCAGCCATAATGGTTCTATGACCAAGGTTCTAAATGCCACATTATATAAGTGATAGAATTCTTCCCCAAGGAACAGAAAAAAAGGGCACATTTAGGGGAAAAGGGAATATACCAAACAACCAAAGAAAGATATCCAGGGTCTGTGTGTATTCACTGACCCAGAAACAAGCAGTAAATAAGTCTTTCTAGAAGTGCTTTACTAAAGGCACACTTAGCATATTAGAATGGTCAACTTACCTGTCGTCTTCGCTACAGAGGTGGTGGACACTCCATTGAGCTCACTAGAACTCCTTTTCACAGGCCTTGGCTTGTATTCTCGTCTGGGGACACTGGATGCAGCTGATATTCTGTAAGACACATCGTAAGATGAGCCAGACATCTGATGTTGAAAGCTTTCCAAACACACATTCTCTCTGCCTTGTTGAGCATAGGAACTTAGGTTACAGCCAGTGGTCATGAAAGGGATGATTTTTACACACTGACTCCTGAGTAGCCCGAAGTGATGGAGGTGATATCACAAATGTAGTTTTTCAACTCTCTATTTGAGCTTGTGAGTGAAATTCATCTTGAAGAAGACTAATTGGGCCAGCCATGGTGGCTCATGCCTGTAATCCCAGCACTTTGGGAGGCCAAGGTGCTCACCTGAGGTCAGGAGTTCGAGACCAGCCTGGCCAACATAGTGAAACCCCATCTCTACGAAAAATACAAAAATTAGCCAGGCATGGTGGTGGGTGCCTGTAATCCCAGCTACTCAGGAGGCTTATGCAGGAGAATCTCTTGAAACCAGAAGGCGGAGGTTGCAGTGAGCAGAGGTTATGGTGAGCCAAGATCGCGCCACTGCACTCCAGCCTGGGCAACAGAGCACGACTCCATCTCAGAACAAAACAAAACAAAAGACTAATTTTCTTCATCAAGTCTCTGAGGCATCCAGCAAGTGCCTGGGACGTGGTCAGTATCCAGTGATGGGAGCTGCCTTCTCCCTCACTCTACTCTTATAGATTACAATAGAATTATGAAAATATACTCCTGTCAGTAACAGGTAAACTATCTGTCTGCAGAAGTGGATGCTTCAGGGACTGAATACATCTTTGTCTTCCCTATGTAACTATGTCATTGATTTAAGTAAAAATCCCTCCAAATTTATGCATTACCATAATCCTGTGTAAAACAATTTTCTGTTATCAACCCTAATTTAAAAAGGGTATTTTAACCCAATATTTTAATAAATAGGGTTGCCATGCAGACTATATATAATATTACTAATTTTCAGAAAAGTATAGACTACATCTATGATTAAATTCACAAGGAACACAGAAACCTTTCTTTGACTGTTCAGAAGATACTTTTGACTCTTTCAATACCTGTCAATATTATGAACACAGCCTGAAATTTTTCAATATTTTGACTATTTCAATACCAGTCAATATTATGAACATATCCTGAAATTCATACTGGTGAAGTGAAAACATTATCTTTTTTTTTTTTTTTTTACAGATATTTACATATTTTCCATACAGCATCTCACTTTTTTCCATAGCTCTGGATGTTTTCCATCCCTCTGTGAATGGGGAGCTAAACTCTCATCAAATCAGCAATGAAGCCAGGGTAGTTCTGTAGGGGTTGATGTCCCAGGTGGGAGAGCAACTTTTGTTAGTTGCCCTAAACACAGGTCACAAAAAAAAGGGATTTAATGAAAAGAAAAAGGAGAAAAGCTGCCAGGTCCCTTTTCCCAGTTCTATCCTACCGGCCAAAGCCAGTACTTATTATCTCAGTCCCATCCCACATCCAACCATGAAAGCCAGTGAAAGAAAATTCAAAACAGAATGAGGCGGGGGAAGGGAAAGATGGAGAGATGCAGAGACAGACAGATGGATTTCAATAGATGTTACCTCCGCAGCCCTTGGCTTGTAAGAAACGTGGAGGTGCTTACCGCATGTGTAGCTTGCTCTGCAGCTCCTGCAGAATCTCTGTGGACTGTTTGTGATAGTCTAATGCTGCCTCTATGAACACAGCCAACTGGCTGACTTGTTCTACCTGCAGCAGAAGTGGAAAATTATTCCATGGAGGCCAGAGCCTGTGTAATGTCCACAGAGAGAGGAGACCAGCAACAAAGACCCAGCTTTGCAGGGAAGACCAGTGTCTGCCTCGGCTCTGGTCCATTTCATTTAATTTCATCTAAGAGCTCTGTATAATAATCATACAGGTCATGGTATGGAGCTATAAATGCTGGAAAAACATGTTCAAATTTATTTGTGATTATGAATTTGATTTAACTCAATAAAATGCCTGTTTTTCCAATTAGATGATGATTTTTCTCAGGAGATTTTCTATGCTATAAAGCTCATGGATCTGAAAACAGAGAGATAAAGCTCTTCCAGTTATAAATGAAGCCAATATTTAGCAAAGGAACTGCCTACTTAGTCAAGTGTCTCTACACTCACTTTCTAGCTAAGCCAAATCAAGACATTAAGTAAATTAAACAGTTAAGAACTGTAAATGAAACAGATAAGAAAGGGGGCCAGGGAGCAACATGCGAACGGGGGCAAAGATTTCCCTGTCCCCTATATGCGTTTTGTTGCTATCCACTCAACATATTTTCCCTGAAACATAGAGCTACAGGGAATGAACTATAAAGACACTGGCATCTCTGTTTCCCACAAATCAAGACATTCATGAAATTAATGACTAACTTACAATGAATTTTTTAAAGCTGTGTCTTATAAGAAAAACCTGGATGATATGGGGCTGTATAATTTGAGGAAGAGCAATCTAAGGAAGGCCTGAGAGCTTTCCTGCTCCCCCACGTCTGAGGGGCTGCTACAGGAAAGAGATTAATTAAGCTTATTTCTGAAAGCCCCAGAGGCAAGCTCCAGAGGGTTGAGGTGATTGGCCTCCCCCAGCAAGAATCCAGTCAACTCTAGAGCTGGACAAAGACACAAATCAAAATCAATCCTACACTTCCCAGGCTTCCCCAAAGCCTATGCATCATGTTCATACTTCATTTTGTACTCAGCTTTAGGGCAAAGTCTGCCTGCTGATTCATTTATACAATCTCACCCTGCCTAACCAACCGTGGACTTGTCAGCCTTCAAAGATCCAAGCTACTTTCATTTGTAGTTGCAAATCATTCTTTAGTTGCCTGTACTTAAATTTTTCTTACTCATTTATACTATTTTAAACACAGGCTCAACATGCATGTAAGATACACATGGAATTCCATGTGTGCCAAGCTGTGATCAGCATCCGAACAATGAAATCCTGTCGGGTTTCATTTACTTTACCATGCTCTGTGGCTGGAAAAGCAACAAGCCTAGCCTTAAATTTCCAAAAACCCAATAAACAAAACAAAGACAGCCTGGCCCCTACCAAATCCTAAGGATTTCTTAAATTTCATCTCTTTGGCTTTTACACGTACTTTTAAATAAGTCCAGGGCCATGGCCTAGCACAATCACAGTAGAATTTTTTACAGAAACAATTTTTCTTCCTTACAGTGCTAGAGTGGTGTGCTTGGTAAAATCTATGCCATGCCTCTCTGCCTTTAGTAAAATTTATTTGTCCTGTCTTATTAGCCACTTTAAAAAATGCTTGCATTTTATAATTTATTTTTAAAGAAATAGTGAAAGATAGCTAAATGAATATTTCTTGAAACATATTTGGGGTTGGGGAATGGGAAGGGGGCAAGGGGATTACCAGCTATCCTCTCTGTCGTGGCTAAAACACAAGGTGATGTAATCTAGAGATGCATTCGTAACTGCTCATTGGGTGGCTGACTTTGGGAAGGAAATGAATCCTGAAAACCCTTAAACCTTGGGAAACAATGGCAGCATTGCCCAATGCCTGCACCTAGTAGGTGCTCAGTACAAGTCCTGAAGGGCTGGCTACTAGGCTGTAAGTCTCTTGTTGACAGTGAGAACCAGGTGTGCTACGATAGATTACTTTCCTCTTGATTTCAGAAAATGGAAACTTCCAGCTGTCCCCCAGGTCATGAGCATTGAGCTGTGTGCTGGGGACCATGGGGACCAACACAGGTAGATTCAGCTTCCTGAACCATGATTAGAAATAAATACCTAGACAAGCAGAACCAAGATAAAGCAACAAACTCAGGCCTAGCAAGAGCCAAAACCTGACCAAAAGGTAAAACATTTCTTCCGTTGTTGGAATTTTAGCAGTCCATCTGTTGAATCAGAGAAAGTCACCTGGGATGGGAAGAAAGGCTTAATTCCACTTCCGGGTTGAGACCTGGGCTGACACTGTGCTGGTGCCATCTTGAAAGCAAAGTGTGACCTCACCCATGAAAATGTTCACATGATATACGCCAAGGAACTGGATTTCCAGAGAATCCACTCCCTTTTCTGAAAGTGAAGCACTCTAGCTCCTACAGATGGGCTCACACTCAGCTGATGTTTGAAGTGAGAAACTCATAATGCAAGTAAACTTCCATGTAGGTTAGAGGTCAAGGAGGCACAGGCCTCGGTGGTTGACAAATGTGTGAAGTGAGGGCTGTGAAGCTACTTGGGAGACATATAGAACCATAAAACCAGAGGGCGCCTGAGGTAGACAGAATCACGGAATCTGCAAAGATGTCCAAATCTTAATTCCCCAAACCTGCAAATATGTTACTTTACATAGCAAAAGGGACTTTGCGGTTACGATTGAGTTAAGGATCTTAACATGAAGAGATTATTTTGGAATGTCTGAATGGCTCAAGATAATCATGAGGTCCTTTAAGAGTGAGACAGGAGTGCCAAGGTCAGAGAAGATGTGACAATGGAAGCAGAGGTCAGAATGAGATATGTGAAGATGCTGTGCCGCTGGCTGTGAAGAGGGAGGAAGCGAAGAACGAGCCAAGAAATGCAGGTGGCCTGTGGAAGCTGGAAAAGGCTAAGAAGCAGCTTCTTCCTCTAGAGCCTCCAGAACAAACGTGGCCCTACCCACACCTTGATTTTAGGACTCTAGGCTGGAAGACAATAAATGTGTGTTGCTTTAAGCTACAGTTTGTGGTCATTTGTTATGGCCCCAATAGGAAACTGATACAGAACTGCTTTAGCCCATCTTCAAACTATGCAAAAACCTACAATGAGATTAGTGCTGCCCAGGGTCCCCCATTCATGGTGATGGGAGTTGTTGCCTGGAGACGCATAGGAACCAAGCTCAGGGGGTAATGGGCCCATCGTGGCTGGGCCTGGGGACTTCATTGTTGGTTTGGCTGTATCCCAGGGCTCCTCACCTTCTTCTGAGGGATAACCCCAAAACAGGAATTAACTCAATTTATTTCCCATGGCAGACTATACACAATACACAATCTACAAGTGACACGTGTGTCACCTGTGGATGCATTTCATTCCAAACCTCTCTTTAGCTGGAAACTAATGGATGATTAGCAGCATATATGGCCGTTGGGAACACCTTAGTCCTGGGGATGGAAACAGAGAATAGATGTCCCCAACTACAATGGATTAAGGATACTAGAAGTTTCTAGGAGTTGTGGAAACCCCAGGGACACGTGCATAAGATCTGAGCTATTAGCCTGGCCTTGTGGGCCAACTGCAAAGGGCTTAAGCTGTACCCAAAGGAAGAACGGCTCAAAGGACTACGTATTGTAACAAAGGCTGTCTTAGGCCAACTCTGCAAGAGGACTATGGAAACTGGGGTGCCTAGAAGGAGCAGGGCTGGGAACCCTCCTCCTCTGACTCTTTAGCAATCCCTTACCAGGGGACTTGGTGAGCAGCCGGGTGAGTAAGTAGAGAGTAGCACACCCTGAAGCCCATGGCGAGGACAGAGAGAGAACTGTGATGTGAGTAGCTGATGCCTGTCCAGACTCCTGGGGTCTGCAAGTGTGTTTGGCATGCATAAATAAAGAAGTGTACATCTTCAAAAGACGACAAGCCATTCTCTTTCACAACTGAAATGGCACATTTCCCATAGAGGTCATCTTCAATTTACAGTGTAATAATACCAGTAATTTCTTGCTCTATCATATCAAAGATCTCTACTCTTTTTGGATTCCTCAGAGAAGCTATGGAAAATTTCTCATGAACTTTGCAGTCTTGGTCATAAACAGATGCCTTTTCCAATGGGGCAAAAGCCTTTATTCAGAGTTTCTGAGAAAGTTTGAGTAAGGCAATTAAATTAATAACATGGATAATAATCCCTTACACTTTTATTCTCCACTTTATCCTTCTAAAGAATTTCTCAAATGCAGTTGTTAATTTGCCTGATACCAGTCAGGTGAAATGATTTTCCCACAGGCTTAGCAGAAGCAAAATCAGAAACAGAATTCAGGTATCTCACGCCTTGCTGGGTATGCTTTCTACAAGTCCAGTACTTCCTAATGCATCTTATTCCACACATTACAGTCCCTGAAACATTAGTAATAATATAATAACGTGACGGAATTCTGTGGTCCAATAAGTTTGGTAAACTGCCAACTGTATTTTCTCTTAGGAACCGCTTAGAGATTAATCTTTCATACTATCAAATAAAGACTGAAAAGTCTTGTGATAAAGAAACTTTTTAGTTTTATTTAACCCAGGGTTTCCCAAACTTATTTGACCACAGAGACATTATTAATGCAAAACACACTAACATCCCATGGAACGGATTTTGGAAAATGCTACTCTAGACCAATGGAAAGACCCCAGGAATCTGGAATCTAGTAATTCCACTGGTCTTGGGAACCCATGTATGGAGGGAGGATCCCGTAGCTGGGGAATGTATACCAAGAGAGCCAGTACTGCCGGTGCCTGGACTCACTGGACTGAAATAGGCACCTTCTATGGAATATCTCTGATTTCTGCTAATGTCAAAGACCTACATTTGCTAATAGTAAGCTGTGAGGAATAAACTTCTCTGCAAAGACAGAAGAGGTGACAGTGTGTTAACAAGCCTATGGGTGATACAGTGTTCCCAAGATACGGCAATGAAAGCTGGTAACCAGTCTGCTGACTTTCCCACACTTTCCTTCAACAGGAGGGCTGCCCTGGGTACTTCTCAGGACCCTGCCTTGGCCTGGCGAGAAATCGGTCATGGGACTGCCCCTCTTGGATCCCTGGAAAGTTGGAGAACCAAAACACCTCCTGGCTTGCATCACTGCCTATAGAATAACGACGCTGCTCAGCCTCAGGCAAGATGTGAAGAGATGGTCAATGTCTCCAACCCAGCTCCCACTCACAAGACAACCAAAGGCTACGGTGTGGGGCCGAAGGAGACTCTTCTTCATTCTCCCATTCCCAGTTCTGCCAAAAATAGATGAGAAAATAGATAAAACCTGTGCTTAGGAATGTTAGAGTGAGCACGTCATGTCTCTCTACCTCTCCTTCCTTTGGTGATTCATCTAACGAGTGAGATTGCGGGAGTGGCACCCACTTGGCCCTAATAACCAGGGTATCTAGACACTGCAAGGAAAGGCAGTAGCAGCCTGGCTCTGGGCTCTGGATTTCTCAAGAAAGTGGGTTTGTGAAGTGGCCACAAGATCATGTGTCATCTGGCTTTGTGGTCTCTGCACCCGCTGTCTCTGCAGGGGCTCCAAGGTCTAGATTTCAGGCCAGGAATAGCTCATTGGATTTCTACTGTGGGCCCAGGCCCAAGCTGCCCCTTCCAACATGGCTTTCTAGAGAGCCCTGCTCGCTGAGCAAGCGGCTGATGTGTGATCTCGTGTGGCTCCCCCGGTTTGTTTCTCAGTTGGGAGAATGCAGAGGTGAGGACAGATGAACAACCACACCCTGGAAATCCCTGCAAATGGCCTGTTGGCCAGAAAACCCTAGGAAGTATTACATCTGGAGACCCAGGAAAGACCAAGTCTGTTAACTCCAGTCAGGGTTCTCCTCACATCAGTCAGAGCTTTGGCAAACAGTTTCTTTTGAGGCATTCCCCGGTGAAGCTTTTATTGTGTCTTAGCCAGAATGATGAGACATGAGGGCTGGAGAAGGCATCAGCTCTTCCCCCAGGGTGAGATTTTGGTCTTTGAATTGTCAGTGCCAAACAGAGATGGACAGGTAGCACCACAGCACCAAGCACACCCATCTCAGAGGATTTCCCTTCATTTGCTTCTCTGCTTATTCACTTTCTCTTTGGAACAAATGCTTCTAGGTCCTCTCGCCAGGCCCTCCTCTTCCTCCTCTTGTGGATGAGGCTGGGGGTGCTCCCTAGTTAGTAGGATGGGTTGCTCTGCCTCAGTCACTGGCTCTGCAGGGTTGAGGCCAGCAAGGCTCCCACTCACCCAGCTTCAGCATCTCAGGCTGTGTCTGGGTGGTGAGACAGGTTGGCTCTCCCCTAGAGCTGGCTGTCATCCACCGAAGGTGCAAGGAGGAGAAAGTGCCAACAAGACTTTAGGCCCAGGCCATGTCCTTCAGCACAGTTGGCCAGGAGGTCTGTATATTACAATTTTCAAGCATTCTCATCAGTTAAAGAGATGTCCCTTGATTCCAATCCAGCTTTTTTGTCACTTCCTCCATTGGTCAGAACCCAAAGGGTGAATGGCTGTGACTGACATCCCCAAACTTCCCACCACCGTAACAGAAGCACGTCCTACTTGTGTCTGGAGGAAGTGTCAGGGCCTCTGCTGCCTGCCACCAGGCTTCCCTTGCAGCCACTCATTTGACAGTTTGTGCACCTTGTCTCCAGCAGGTACCAGATCAGGTAGAAACACCATCCAATCCATCAGGCAGCAGCACCCGAAGATCCACTGTGTTTGACATAGCGATTAGAATAGGTCCCAGCCATCTTTAGTTTCTGCCAGGAAATCCACCCCTCCCCAGCCATCCTGAAGCACAGCTCCTCATGCAGGACTTCCCCACCAGGAAAGGAAGCAACATGGCAACAAGAGGTTGAGTGACCAAGGTTGGACGTGCGGGTTTTGACTCAGAGGGAGCAGGAAGCCAGAGTCCCATGGGCTACAGGGCCACCAGCTCTGGCCTGGTTGTTGGAGATGGGCCAAACACAGGGCCAAGGGTTTAATGTATGCCCCATCCACCATGTATTGGCATTTTGTCTTTCTCCCAACTAGTCACATTCTCTGTTTATCCCCAAGCACCAGGCAGTATCGGCATTGGCATGTCAGGTCCAAGGAGTGACTAGCAGGAGATTTTTCTCTACCTTGTCTGGTCAACAGGAGAGGATGTCAGACCACCTGGCTACGGCACAGACACACTGACATGGAAAAGGATGAGGTGGTGCCCTCTGATCTAACTGCTGTTGACCCCAAGAAGAGAGTAAGATGGGCTTCTGAAGGCTACACAATCACCTCTGAGTCTCCTCAGCTATAAACCTGGGTAGGAAAAAAGGCAAACGCACGTGCACCATGACAGGGACCATCAACAGCACCCCCTTAGCTTCTTTATCATGCGGTGTCAGTGAATGGTAGCTCTTGTCATTGTCATCATCATTATCACCACTGTCTTTATCATTATCACTATCACCACCACTACCGCAAGAACCAGCAGCCAGGGCACACCTAGTAGCCACTGCAGCTACAGATGGCAGGAAGGAAGACGGAGGGAGGAAGGGAAGAGCCTAGTTCCTGGGCAGCCTGGGCGGCCCATCTCCGTTTCATAACACTGGTCTTCTCCCACCTCAATGGCAGAAGTAGAAGCCAGACAACCCCTCCTTGTGAAGGTGAAGATCCCAGGATCCAGGCTGAGGGAGCAGCCCCGACTCCCCAGAGCTGAACAGGGGAAACCTCCACTCACCTGCAGGTCAATTTCCCACAGGAAGCCTTGGAGGAAACACTGCAACCAGGCCCGAGCAAGGCCAGCACCAGGGCCCCTGCGGAGCTTGGGCTAGGAACCAGCTCTTACTTCTGCTGGGGCAGGGTGGGAAGGCTTAACCCATTTGTGACAGGCAGAATACGTGTCACTGTCAAAACATGGACAAATGATTGAGCTTTTATAATGAAGGGATCCTTTTTGACTTTTGACTGATACTGAGGGGGAAAACTGAGGTCTCTTGGGTCAACCGCTAAGGCTGGCGTGGCTGAGACAGGCTTCCCTCACGGAGCACTTCGCAAAAACCCATCATTGTGGTTCTCACATGAAGGTAATGAATGGAACAAATGGGTCAGACGGCACATCTGACACACAAGACACAATCTCAGAGTTTAAGCCATGAATGGGCCTAGAGCCAGCAGGGCAACATTCCATATGGCCCCACAAGGAGTATCTGATACATGTCACACTTCAAATACATTTTCTAAAGACTTCAAAACAATACAGCAATCTGAAACAAAACAAAATCGCTGTTGCTTGGGGACAATTTCAAGAGGAAATTTATATATTTAAAGAAAAACAGAGATACCAAACTGTCACACCTCCTCCTATTTCCCCAAAAAAATGTAAAAAAATAAAATAATTAAGAAACACAGTAGGCCGGGCGCGGTGGCTCACGCTTGTAATCCCAGCACTTTGGGAGGCCGAGGCGGGCGGATCACGAGGTCAGGAGATCAAGACCACGGTGAAACCCCGTCTCTACTAAAAATACAAAAAAATTAGCCGGGCGTGGTAGTGGGTGCCTGTAGTCCCAGCTACTTGGAGAGGCTGAGGCAGGAGAATGGCGTGAACCCGGGAGGCGGAGCTTGCAGTGAGCCGAGATTGCGCCACTGCACTCCAGCCTGGGCGACAGAGCGAGATTCCGTCTCAAAAAAGAAAAAAAAAAAAAAAAAGAAACACAGTAGAGTGTACTTTTCAGGCCTCAGTGGTTTAATAGGCATGGGAAATTTCAAATTGGCATTTCCAGTTGGGAGAATAGATTCTCTGGGATGAATGTCTTGTCAGTATTGGACATAATTCCTCCGCACATCACCATGGTAAATAAAAGGTGCTCAATGCATTTTGACTTGACTCAAAAGATGTAAGACCTCAGTGTACCTTTAAATAAACTGTTGTAAGTACAACATGGTCTTGAGGATAAATAAACCTCCTGACTTGTTCCCACAGGTTTAAAAACTTAACAATTAGGTCCCATACTAATGCTGGGGCTGAAACAGCTCCTGGCATCGCTGAAGCCAGGCTGAGGGCAGGGGCTCAGGAGGGAGGCAGGTGGCTAACACCTCTTCCACTCAGGCAGTCAAAGTGCCAATGGCCCCTTAAATCCAAGGCCCAGCAGGGAGGCCACCCCCAGCTGCGTGTTGTCTGGTCAGGAGTCACCGTCCTCCTTAATTCCATTTCATTTGACTTTACTTGGACAAATCAAATCAAAGCAAATGGCACAAACCACAGTACAATAGAAGATCGGCACTTCTGAGGGATAAGATCTGAGACCTTCACAATTCCCGAGCCTACAAGCACCACTATGGAACAGCTGAAAAATTCAGGTCATGCTTTTGTGTCCTGAATGTGGGCTATGACAGGTAAAGGCGCCAGAGAGCTGGGGGATGACAGCAGCTCTCCGTCCCCCAGCTAAGAGAGCTGCTCGCCCTTAACCGTCTGCCTTGCCAAGTACTTTTCAGTCTTAGCAAAATGGCAAATTACCACATGACCTGGACTTTCCATTCTCCTGTGAAACCACAAATGCTATGGCCTCACATACAAAAGCCAGTCTACTTAGCAATCTTCAGAGACAACCTCTGAAGCAATCCTGGGATAAACAGGACTCCTCAAGATTTAAGATATTGAGTCAGGGGCTGGGTGTGGTGGCTCACACCTGTAATCCCAGCACTTTGGGAGGCTGAGGCAGGTAGATGGCTTGAGCCCAAGAGTTCATGACCAGCCTTGGCAACATGGTGAAACCCCCATCTTGACAAAAAATTATCCGGGTTTGGTGGCATGCCTGTGGTCCCAGCTATCCAGGAGGCTGAGGTGGGAAGATCGCTTGAGCCTGGGAGGTTGAGGCTGCAGTGAGTCACAATCGTGCCACTGCACTCCAGCCTGGGCAACAGAGTTAGACCCTGTCTCCAAAAAAAGATGTGAGTCAGGGCTTGCCAGATGTCTGAAGCAATCAATCTCTGAGGCAGGAGATAGAAGAAAACTCTAGAAACTTGCTTAACAACTAAGGCTTTAGAGCAAGTTTGTCCAACCTGTGGCCCACAAGCCGCATGTGGCCCAGGATGGCTTTGAATGTGGCCCAACACAAATACATAAACTTTCTTAAAACATTATGAGATTGGACGGGGGTGGTGGCTCACCTTTAATCCCAGCACTTTGAGAGGCCCAGACGGGCGGATCACGAGGTCAGGAGACCGAGACCCTCCTGGCCAACATGGTGAAACCCTATCTCTACTAAAAATACAAAAATTAGCTAGGTGTGGTGGTGCGTGGCTGTAATCCCAGCTACTCAGAAGGCTGAGACATGAGAATCACTCGAACCAAGGAGATGGAGGTTGTAGTGAGCCAAGATGGTGCCACTGCACTCCAGCCTGGTGACAGAGCGAGACTCTGTCTCAAAAAAAAAAAAAATTATGAGTTTTTTTTTTTTAAGCTCATCAGCTATTGTTAGTATTAGTGTATTTTATGTGTGGCCCAGGGAAGCCAAAAGATTGGACACTCCTGCTTTAGAGTTTTTCAACATGTTAATCATAGTCATATATTCAATGTTTCATTCATTTACATTAAAATCTCCTATTTGGTTTAAATACTTACATCATTTTCTAAAAAGTTAAACATGCTTCTTTCAGCCAACTCCTTTGACTCTTCAAATTTTTCTACCGCTTGTCTGACTTCTTCGTCTGGTATCTTACCTACTCGCTTCTTTTTATAATCGTAATCCAGGCGGCGGCCTTCCAGCTTTTTCAGGTGATGCTAAAAAAAGAGAATGGAGTCCCTCAGAGAGGCGCTACATTCAAAACCTGGCACAAAAAATTATTTCTATTAAAATGGTCACTGCCTTTTCTCGGCCTAGATTCCAGAGGGCAGCAACCCACCTTACACTGCTGTTGGGAGCACCTCAGCACCTGATGGAGGCTCCCCTCACTTCAGGTGCTCAAAGAATATTTGTGGGATGAATGAATGAATGAATGGACAGATGGGTGATAGAATAAACGAGTGTCTGTATGGAACGTAAAGATGCAGTAGCCATGCTCAGATATTATTTTCCAATGTTCTTTATACGATCCCTCACTTCAGCCTTCTTAATGTCCAGATAATTTCTAACCAGGTTAACCAAACAAAATACAGTAGGAACATTTCTTTTGGCACTGTTGTCAACTGCTAAGTAGTAGACTATAAAATCACCAATTTCTACAATCCCTTAGAATATTAACGGATCTCCATAAAGTTCCCAAACAATCAAGAAATAAGTTGCATAAAACACTGTTAATGAATGCAAAGGGGAGAGATTCACAGACAACCTCTGAAACAGTAAAATTTCTAAATATTATAACCCCTTTAACAAAATATAACAGTTAAAACTGTCCACTCATGGAACAGGCTGCCTTGCATGACAGTAGGTTTCCTGTCACAGTTTGTGTCCAAGCAGAGAGACCCCGTGTCAGAAACAGTGTTGAGTGGGATAGCTATACAGGACAAGGGAGGGGTCCCTGGAGAGTTCATGGCTATAATCCTCGGAAATCAGATACTGGGCATCAAAAGTGTATGTAGAAACTGATCATCCCACTGAAGCACGGGGATAGCTTGCACTATTCATTTTAGCAGGAAGCACTGCTTCTAACTTCCATGACTCGGTGAAAAGAGCACACAAGACCCAGAGAGTCAGAAGCATCTCTCTCCTATGCTCTGTGACTTTGGGCTGGTCCCTAATCCCTCTGTACCTCTACATGAACACCTGAAAGTCAGCCATATGTCAAATGAACAGGCTCCTGACCCCTGATTTCTGAGCGACTACACAGAGTATAGCTGAGACTATGAAAGGCTTCCTAAACCTTGGACTCAACTTTCCATCATCCACATAATTTAAGTTTAGATTTACAGTTCTATATCAAACAGCAGCTGAGTAACAAGATGGCATTTAGAAAATTATTTTGTTGCATAGAGAACTGCAACATTTCAGAATAAGTGTATTTTACACATTTCACCCACTTACTACTCAGGACCACATATGTGTCTGTGGTTGGCCAGGTGGAGGAGTAATGCTGACTTTTCATATGATCTTCCTCCATGATGACAGCACAAGAAGAAATAAAACTTGCTATATGTCAGCAAAGGAGGCATTTGGTTTTACAACTGTGCATTTGGGGGAGATGTTTTGGCATCCCCAGAACCCAGACTGTCACTTCTCTAGAATCAACCATTCAAAAATAATTTGTAAAAACATCTCCTGTACCCCACCAACATATGCACCTACTACGTACCCACAAAAATTAAAATTAAAAAAATAAAATAATGTGTGAGCACAAACCACGTGGCAGGCTTGTGACTACAAGGAACAAACCACGATCCCTCACCCCGAGGAATGGACTGCCCAACATGAGCAAAAGGTAAGCAACAGTGCTCGTGGCACAGGGGCACAGAAGGGATACCCCACAGAGTCTAGCGAAAGAACAAACAGCTTCCCAAAGGAAAGCACATCCAAGCTGAGGGGTGAGGTGACTCAGCCAGGAGAAGGAGTGAAAAGGCAAAGACAGCAAATAGTGAGAAAGCACAAAGCAAAACATCACCAGGGAGCTGGAAATAATTCGGTGAGGCTGGGCGGAGTTCACGTGGGGAAGGGGTGGCAATAAGGCCACAGAGGAAAGGAGGGGCCAGGCTGTGAAGGGCTGAGGGGCTGTATCTTCACCCCACTGCCAGTGGGCAGCCAGGAAGGTTTGCAGCTCAGAAAGGGTGCCCTGGCTGTGGGCTGGAGAAGGGACAGGAGGGAGTGAGATGTGACGCCAGGAGTCAAGGGCAGCTGTGCTGATGTGTATAAATGTTAACAGGAAGAAGCCAACAGACAGAAAGGGAAAGAATGAAGATACAGCAGAGAGGACGATGGATGTCACAATGGCCCTGAGGAGGTGAGAGGTGACAGACCCTGTGGCCCAGAGGAGGACTGGCTTGAGAGCAACAGGCACGTGTTTCCCCTGAGATGGAAGAAGAGGATGGTATGAGTGTTGAGGCCAAGAGGTGTGCAGGTGGGGAGAGGGATATTTAGGAAGCTCCTGAACGGGTGCTTTCATTTCTCACTCAAACTTCCTGAATTCTCCCTCATACCCTTTGCTTTCAGCAGAAACTCTAAATGCATTGCCTGGACAGGCATCCAGGGCTTTCCATGACTCTCAGCCTTTCCTCCCTCCATAGCACCCCTGCCCCCACACAGCCGATCCCCTGGCCATACCACACAACCGAGGTTCCCGAGCCTGCCTGCTCTCACAGCCCTGGCCCTCTGGTCAGCTTATGCTGGATATTTTGCCACCCCAGTCTCCCAGTCTGCATGGCCAGGTTCTCCTCCTCTGAGAAGCCTTCCCTGACCCAGCCAGGCTGAAGGAGATACCTCTCCTTCGCGTCCCTGGGCTCATCTCTCCAACAACTGTCAAAGTGCATGCTATCTGTTGATTTGTCTCTCTACCCTACACCTGTGAGCTTCACGTGGGCATGCACCAGGTCTTGTTTAGCCACATATGGCCAGTGCCCACCACCACTGTAGCAGGGCAGAGCAGGCTGTCTATACACAGTTGATGGATGAATAAATAAATCAGTGAATGAACAAAGGAAGAACCAATAATCTGACATCCATCAGTGCCTTCTCTGGCCCCTGGAATATGGAGCCACCTCAAGGCCCACGGTCCAAGCAGGGAAGGCCACCCAAGCTCACACATCCCACCAGCCTCATCTCTGTCACATAGGCTAGACCAGTGGGGGATCACACTTCCCCCTCGAATTCTGGAAAGGATGGGCTGGAACAGTGGTTTCTGAACATTAGCGTGCATCAGAATCACCTGGAGGACTTTATAAAACACAGACTTGCTGGGCTTCACCCACAAGATTTCTGATTCAGGAGATAAGGGATGGGGCCCAAGAATTTGCATTTCTCACAAGTGATGCTGATGTTGCTGGTCCAGGGACCACACTTTGAGAATCAATAGGTCTGATGAAGGGAAAACAGGATATGCCCAAGGCTCAAATGACCTCCAAGCTGAGATCATGCTGAAGGCACCTGGAGGAACATCTTCTGTACATATCCGTGAGAGGGTGCTTGTACCTCCAGAGTAGAAGTCCCTGGTGGGGTAGAAGTTTCGGGGCTGTTTTTGCACATCTACAAAAATGCCACCATGCAAGTGGCATGCAATTACCTCCAGGTACCTGAAAATTCCCATGCATGCCATTTTTAACAGTATTCCAAATGAAAAATTCAAGTTCTAGGTATTGATCTTCTTGAGAAGTAATGGAAAATAATGACTTCTTGAGAAGTAATGGAAAATAATGGCAATGCATCAAAACATGCAACTATGGTACGATTTTGAAAATAAGAAATCTACTATAAAGTTATGTAATTAATTTGTTTAGCCTGGCTTAGAGCTGGCTTCAACTAAATACAGAATTTCCAGCTGATAGAACATGGCTTACATTCCCTCCCATTATCCTGCTTCATCTCCAGGGCAGATAGGGCTAATGGATCCTGGCACTCTTTCCCAGTGAGCCCAGGAAAATAGAACTGAGTTATTTTTACCCTACCCACAAGCATCATAAGATGATGCTTTCAGTGAGTCCCATTCTAGTGATTTCAAATATAAACATCAGCTTATGTAGCAACAGGTATATTTATACCCTGGAAGACTTACCCCAATCTCTTTTAAATCTTTATCTTGTAGTAACTGAAGTGGATCAATAAAAGTTTGCTTTACATTAATATCAAGAGAGTCTTTCACCTCAGCCATTAGCTTCATGGATTCACCAACTTCTACCAACGCATTGCCTTGAATAGAAAACATAAATACAAAAGGTTCTTTGGGAACACTACTCCAGGTTAACAGTGCTATTTATTTCATTCTTTACCAAAAGTTTGTGGATGATGGTGTAGCAAGGTCCTTGCTCCAGGACCTCTGAATCCTGGATCAGAATGAAAAAGAAAAAGCAAGGCTTCCTATTTTCTGTATTTTCCTCTTTATGTTCTGCACTTTCACCACCACAGAAAATACAACTGAGGCTAGCAGACCAAAGTACTTACCATTTGGACCACTAGATGGGGATAAAGATCCTTTCTAAAAAACTGGTAATTTGGGAAACTGGCACGGAGGGTTCCTTAGAAGCTTGAGAATAAAATCTCTTTGTAAACAATGAAAGGATTCAGTCATGGGGCTAAGTGTCAACCAGTAAAAATTACAAAGAAATAAACCAACAAAACATCTCAGCTTCTAGCTGTGGGATCTTCTCAAGGCTACTCCCTGTATCCCTCTAGAAGGTTCTAAGCCTCCCTGCCCTCTCTGATGTCAAAGAATGCCTGCCGGTGTCACATGGGACATCCTGTCAGCAGGGTGGGGTGGGGGTCTGCTGGTGCACTGGAGCCCAGGCCAGCCTTCCTGGCTTGGGTAGTGACAGGTAGTTTTTCCTGGATTACAGCGAGGTATCTCAGTCCAGTTAATCGGCAGTAATTTGCCAGATTATTGCAAACCAGGTGCCCTCTAGTTCTCTGTACAATGAGGGTTGCAGGGTCTCTAGAAAACATCCCTGGGAAATGCTGCACTAGAATGAACTATTTTTCCTATATTTGGGTTTTTCCAAATTGATCTTGTAAAAAGATGGAGATTGGGTTGCTCAATTCCTAGGCTTGAAGAAGACCGTAAAGCCCAGCCTAAGTCTGACCTTTGAGTTGTTTCACTCACCAGGCGAGGGCATGGACAACTTATTCACCTGTAAAATAGAGATGGCAACATGTGCCTCACCTCTCTTAAAAATAAACAGAAAGATACTAAAGAGAACCTTGCAAAACAGAAGTAGGAACCGTTACTCTAAACTAAGGCTTCCCAGGACTTCATACGGACCCAGTGGTAGCTTCACTCCTCCTTGGAAGCTAAATTTCCTTAGCTCAGCTCTCCAAAGTGTGTCTAAATAATTCCTAAATGAAGACGAAATGTCCCTTCCTAGCCTGTGGACTCTTTCCTACCCAAATGGTGAGAAATGGTATTGCCTGACCCCCCACACAGCCCCTCTGCCACCCGTGCCAGTGCCTCACAATGTCAGCTCATTTCGCCTTGACAGAAACATTTTCAAATACATTGTAGACTCCAGAGATGATGCTCTGAACATGGGCCGCCACCTCCCTGGAATCAACATTCCCTCTCCTTGCCTGAGACTGGCGCTGTCGAATTCCAGAGGGGCTCAGCCTCCACCCACTGAAGTTTCTGTACCGTAGGAGGTCCCAGCATGTGGCTCCCCAAAAGAAAACATCCAACGGCACAGCCTCTTCCTTGGAACAGCAGAAATCCATCTGTTCCGATGCCCCGCTGACATCAACTCTCTTCCTCATCCCAAGTTTCTTTCGGTTGCTGAGCACCTGGGAAGCTACCAAATTGTCTGGCTGTCGCCAAGGCCAGATGCACGGCAGGAGGGTCCTTGGATTTCAAGGCCTGCCTGGCAGTTTCACCTGCTCCCTTCACTGATGTGCCTTCAGAGTAAGAAATAGGCCATCTTGTCCCCATTGGCCCTTAGAATAAAATAAAATTCACATTATACTGCTCTGAGGGATAATATTACCCTTTGTCACTAATTAATTCATGTTTTAATGCTTGAGTTTTAACATTTTTTTCAAAAGATAATTTCCTAGAATGATTACTGTGGCCAAATATTTGATTTCTCAACTTCCATCTCTTCCATCTCCTGCCTTGTTACCACTACATGAATAGCAAATATGCCAAATTCTTTGGGAATACGTAATATATTAAATCCAATTTATCCTCAATTTAATGTATTAATTTAAATGAATCTCAATCAAAATTTAATGACTTTTTTAAATAAAAAGGACTTAAGTTTCACCTGGAAAAATAAAACCAGTAAGTGTGTCTGTGAACTTTTTGCAATACGATATCTAAATTTTTAGTAAAATATATTAAAGTATGTTTTAAAACTTCAATACTTAAAACAATATGACACTGAATCAAAACAGGATATAGATCAAGAAACGGAAGAGAAAGACCATAAACAAACTTAAAGTATAATAATTTAGCCTATAATAAAAGAATCATTTCAAATCATCAGGAGAAAGTTGGACTTTTAAAAAGTACTGAAACAAGCTATTTATTTGTTAGAAAACAAAATTAGAACCCTATTGCACTGTAGCTCCAATAAATGCAGGAGCTGGGAAATTTAAAGGCAATAAAAGAAAATACAGGATTCAAAAACAAGTATAAATAAACATTTATATCATTTGCCAGGGAGTGGGATGAAAAAGATTTTCTAAGCATGATTCCAAAAAGCTAGAAGCCATATAGGAAGACTAAAGAGCTTCAGTAAATAAAAAATAAAAATCTCTCTCCATTGAAATGACCTTCATATACAAGGTCTGAAGGCAAATGCTTACCTGGGACAAAGCTTCATCAACATACAAGACAGCCAATGAGCAAATATCCTGACCATTTAAAGAGCTCATGAGACAGGAGGGGGGACCTCCTAATGCAAAAGCAGGCTAAGGACACAAACACACAATTCACAAAAACAATGACAAACACAAATAAAAATTCCACCTCACACGTGATCCAAAAGATGGAGTTAAAACAGCAATGAGGTATCATTTTTGTATACTACATATCAAATGATCAGTTATTTAAAAGTCAACTAAAAAGATAACCTCTAGGATTAGGAACTGTGTAGGGAAGCATACCCTCACTCACTCCTGGCAACCGTGTCAAATGAGAGTAACCCTTCCGAAGGGTGGGTTGGGAATATGCTTTCAAAACCTGAAAAATAAGCATACTCTTGACTCAGCAATTTTATACTAGAAATGTTATCTAAATTATGTCAAAGAATAGAATTTTGGATGTCCCCAAAGATTTACCTATGAAAATGGTTATTGTAAATGCTATGTAAAATGTTTTTACATAAAGAAACATTTATTTAGTAAATGGGATTGGCTGAACAAACTATGATACATGGAATATTATGTAGCCATTAAAAACAATATCATGGAAGATTAATTATTTTATGATATGTATCATTATATAGTCAGTGTTACCAAAGAGTATATGTACTATAGCCTTATTGTGGTTTTTAAAAGTACATATGAATACATATAAGAATAAACAAGGCATAAAAGATACACAACAAGCCGAGTGCAGTGGCTCACTCCTGTAATCCCAGCAGTTTGGGAGGCCGAGGCTAGCAGATCGCTTGAGGTCAGGAGTTCAAAACCAGCCTGGCCAACATGGCGAAACCCTGTCTCTATTAAAAATACAAAACATTAGCCAGGCATGGTGGCTTGAGCCTGTAATCCCAGCTACTCAGGAGGCCGAGGCATGAGAATTGTTTGAACCTGGGAGGCAGAGGTGCAGTGAGCCAAGATCACACCACTGCACTCCAGCCTGGGCATAGACTTTTTCTCAAAAAAAAAAAAAAAAAAAAAAAAAAAAAAAATATATATATATATATATATATATATATATACACACACAACAGAGTTTAATTGGGCTTATCAGTGGATATGGGATTATGGGTGATGTTAGCATTTTTCTTTATTTTACTTACCTATGTTTCCTAAACCTCCTGCAATTAACATGTATTACTTTGGTAATATGGAAAAATAACAAAGGTTGTTAAACTGAAGGGTTCATGCATAACCTAAAACCATACTGGAGGAGTTCTCAGCTCCCCCAGGTGATCTCTGAATAACTCACCAAAGGTGGAGTCTTCCCCGAGCTCCTTCCCGTATTTCAGCATACAGTCCCCCAGCAAGCCTTCCGTCTGCGGGTATCCTGTGGTCTTCACCTGCCCTCGGATCTTCGACACAGTGTTCAGCATTCCTAGCTTAGCTCTGTATGCTTAAAAACATTGTCATTTGTAATTCTTTAAAGTTACAACGTGGAGTGACAGGTACATAGCATTTAATAAACACAGCTGCCAAAACTGAGGTCACCTTAAACAAAATGCCAGAGACCTGAGGCCTGAAACAATTGTGTGTGAACTATTTAATTTTCTCACATAATTTTCTAGGTTCTTTACCAAAGTGGGTGCTAAGTGCACTGTTCCATAGCCACGATGAACCATAGAAATGATGGCGCACATCGGCTGGGCACAGTGGCTCACACCTGTAATCCCAGCACTTCGGGAGGCCGAGGCCGGCGGATCACCTGAGGTCAGGAGTTCAAGACCAGCCTGACCAACATGGAGAAAACCCGTCTCTACTAAAAATACAAAAAATTAGCCGGGTGTGGTGGCACATGCCTGTAATCCTAGCTACTCGGGAGGCTGAGGCAGGAGAATTGCTTGAACCCGGGAGGCGGATGTTGCAGTGAGCCAAGATTGTGCCATTGCACTCCAGCCTGGGGGACAAGAGTGAGACTTCATCAAAAAAAAAAAGAAAAGAAAGAAAAGAAAGAGAGAAAGAAGGAAGGAAGGAAGGAAAAAAGAAAAGAAAGAAAGAAAGAAAGAAAGAAAGAAAGAAAGAAGGAAGGAAGGAAGGAAGGAAGGAAGGAAGGAAGGAAGGAAGGAAAGAAAGAAAGAAAGAAAGAAAGAAAGAAAGAAAGAAAGAAAGAAAGAAAGAAAGAAAGAAAGAAAGGAAGGAAGGAAGGAAATGATGGCGCACATTGCTGACTTGAAATAATAGCGACCAGGCTTTTGTGAGCACCACCCCTTGAATGAGACCCTTTGGAAAGCTTGCAGTTGCTGACACGTGAAGTCAGACACTGACACCTGTGTGGCACTAACATGCTTTTTTTTTGTTTGTTTAAATGTAAACAAAAATAGAATTGCCAAGGAGGATGTTTCAAACAACCAACTGGTTATTAACACACACCACATGGGTGCGCACGTGCACACGCACACACACTCTGCTCCCAAGTACTGATTCAGCCTAATGATTTTCAGTATTATGGCAGGCAGGTGCTGCTGTTTAGGAGGCAGAATCATAGGAGGAGACAGATCAGCCCACCCCTAGTGAACACTAGCCTTGTGTGGCTGGTCCCAAGATGCAGCTCAGCCCCTGCTCCCTAGGGAGGTGATGTGCATCACTGCGTCTTACCTTCCTTTCCTTCCTCTGACTCAGGCAATGAGTATTTACTCACTGTTGCACTGGGCCCTGTGCAACAACACACTGTGCTCATTATTGGGACTCCAGAGACAGCCTTTGCCCTCAAGGAGCTCAAAGTCTAGTTACTAGGGGCAGAATATACAGGATGTAATTATGAAAATAAAGTCCACTGTGGTGCAGGGCAAGGGAAAGGCAGCAATATGCTGAAGAAAGATGGAAAGATGCCCTAAAAAGTACAGAGAATAGTGTCAGTAACGTGTAGAAGAGGGAATACTACGGCATAATCAGTGGACAAGGAGTGGGCTGGTTTGACCTAAAAAGATATTAATACAGGACAAAGTGGGAGATAGCTATGGGAAAATGTGACTATGAATTGAACACCAAAATAAAGATTTGAGATTTCATCCGGTAGGTGAGAGAGTGAATCACATACTAGTTTGTGGTATTTGAGATACTTTTAGGTAGTCAAGAGATACACTTTTTTCCCTACTTTAATAATTTAGTACTTATTTTTAATGTATTTTAAATCAGTGCTTCCCAAACTTGAATGTGTATGTAAATAACCCGAGGATCTTGTTAAAATGTAGAGTAATTCCATCGGTCTGGGTTGAGCCTAAGATTCTGCATTTCCAGCAGTAGACCGCACTATGAGTAGTGACACTCCTGTGCCAGCTGTGAGTGCCACTCACATTCACCTGACATTCACAGTGCCAGCCTTTTTTGTTGTTGTTTTGAAACAACAACTGTTGCCCAGGCTGTAGTGCAGTGGTATGATCATGGCTCACTGCGGCCACAAACTCATGGGCTCAAGCGATCCTCCCACCTTAGCCTCCTGAGTAAATAGGACTACAGATGCGTTACCACACCTGGCTAATTTCAAAAATGTTTTGTAGACATAGAGTCTTGCTACATTGCCCAGGCTGGTCTTGAACTCTTGGCCTCAAGCAATCATCAAGCCTTGGCCTCCCAAAGTGCTGAGATTATAGACATAAGCCACTGTGCCTGGCCAGTGCCGGACTTTTGAACCTCACATTTATCCTCAAAGCATTTATCCTCCAGGTCCCCAGCCCCAAAGGCTTCACTCCCACACACCACACACCCACCCCCCCCCCCACACACACACACACACTCTCTCTCTCTCTCTCTCTCTCTCTCTCTGCCCATCTTTCCCACTGTTGGAGGGGGGTGTGGGATGCAGCAGGTATGTGGGTGAGAGCCATTAAACTGGATAAGAGGTTGCTAGGGCTGCCTCTTCTCTAGGAATAACCAGAGACACTTTTATTGCTGGCCAACACCTCCTTATCCCATTCAAGAGTCAGCTGGTTGAGGGTGAAGTATCTGTCTGATTTCATAGTGTATTCCAGCACCCCGAAATCCTCTAGTGCAGAGAAAGCACTTATTAAATATTTGTTGACTGATATATCAGGAAAAGAAATTTGTGTGGCTGATTTCAATCACTGATGTGGCCAGGGAGGAGAAGATACATTTTTATGGTTTTCAAAGCTATTATCATCAATACAATTGTAAAGAACTTTAGACCTGCCTGGATACATTTGATAAAATTTATATTCTTAAATTTTTACTTTCTCAATTTTCAAATGGTTAGGTTTGTGCTGATTCCTACAGTCAAGGGAATCACAGGAACTCTACCCAAATAATAAATTCCTAAAAAGGAAAGGCGGCTTCAGAAATCCACAGAACTCAAGGCTTGAGCGCCCTCTATTGGTTCCTGTAATTTACATCCTGGGAAAATCTCATCCATAGATGCTGCTTGGGGACCTAGAAACCCAGACCTTCAGTGGAGAAGCTGATGTGACACTGGATTTAAGCAGTCTTTCGTATTCACCACACCTTGTTTCTTCAGCATTTAAGCCATGAAGAGAAAGCTTTTTCAAATTAACATATACTTCTATGTATATGGTACACAAAGGCAGAATTTCTTAAAAAATTATAAAGAGGAAATAAGGGAGTAAGAAAATATTTGCCAAATGTTTAGTGGCTTTCTGAAGCAACTCATAAAAAACCTTTGCTCAGTGCTCTCTTGTTGCTACGACCAGCACTCCATTCGGATGATGTCAACTGAAGTTCACAAAAATAGCTGTTCTGTTTCTCATCAGTAGGACTGAATGCAACTACCTTTGGTCACTGGAGACTCAGCTTTAAAAACTGAATTTCATTATTGGGACACAGATGACATTGTTTCTACATTAGGTCAACTAAACACCAAGTAAACATGGGTTATTAGGGTCTGTGACAGCAAATGAACAAGAGAATATTTCAACTTTACCTGGATTTGGCTGAAGATATTCAGTGGTTTTTGAAAGAATTTCTGCAACAACTTTATTGGTAACATCTATTTTCTTAAAAGCAAAATTTAAAAAAGTTAGTAAATGACAAACTCAATAAATTCACAAAAGAACAAATAGAGGAGTAATTTTCATTAATTTAATTTTCTAACACCATTATAATGATTTTAATCCAAATGAACGTTTTCAACATTTTTGGGAGAAGCGGTATTTTCTCACCTTCTGATTTTTGGAACACCACTTCCTTCAAGTGATGTTGCAGAACATTAATTTACTTTTCCTTTTAACATTCAAATGAATATTAAGGTAAAATTTAGAAAATCTGGAGAAGTTATTATGCTCCACTAGATTATTAAGTATACTTGGAAGTATCTCAACACTAACACTAGATATGAACCAAACTCTCCTTATCTGCTAGGTGAACTTGAATTTCTATACTTATATAAGGATGCCACAATAATGATTCATATTAGCAACTGCCTCAGTAATCAACAATAAAAGAATCATAATCATTAGTGTTATATTATAATACAATAAACATATTCATTTGTGCTGCGGTCAGAAGATGTTAACATCAAAGTTTTCCCCAAACGTTCCCTGAAAGTTAACGCTTTCTGGTTAAGACTGAATCTTTCCTTCTGCAAAACCATTCCTGGACTTTCTGGTTGTTAGTTAACCAGACAGTTAATATGGGAATAAACAATAAAGTTAAAATGCAAGTTGCAATAGCTTTATTTATAACATCAGTAGCCCAAAAGAAAAAGATCTCATTCATAAAAGCAATAAAAATGCAATAACGAAGAATAACTATTACGAGAAATTCACAACACCTATTTGAAAACCCACATTCTTAGATGGGAAAACTCAATTTTGTAAAGATATGCATTCTTCCCAAATTAACATGCAAAATTCATTCAAATCCCATCATAATTTCAATTTTTTCTTTTTTTTTGTTAAAATTTGGCAAGCTGATAGTAAAGTGAGTCTTCATACTATATACATGATTAAAAATATCAACCTGAAAAAACCAGACTATAAAACGACTAACATATAGACGACAGTATTTTGAAATACTGGAATGGGAAGAAACTTCTAACCAGGACCTGAAATTCAGATGTCATAAATAAAAAGACCAAAATTCTGACTCTGTAAAAACTTAAAAACTAAACATGAAAAGACACAGTATGTGAAATTTGACAAAAGTGGCATAATATTCTAAACTTCCATTTAAACAAACAAGAAAGAAGGAAAAGGCTGGGCACGGTAGGGCACACCTGTAATCCCAGCACTGGGGGAGGCTGAGGCAGGTGGATCACCTGAGGTCAGGAGCTCAAGACCAGGCTGGCCAACATGATGAAATCCTATCTCTACAAAAATGCAAAAATTAGCCGGGCATGATGATGGGTGCCTATAATCCCAGCTACTCGGGAGGCTGAGGTGGGAGAATCGCTTGAACCTGGAAGGCGGAGGTTGCAGTGAGCCGAGATCACGCCACTACATTCCAGCCTGGGCAACAGAGCAAGACTCCATGTCTTAAAAAGAAAGAAGGAAAAGAGGAAAAACACAAGCCGCCTACAAATATTTGAAAAAAATATTCAGAACTGTAAATAAAAAGGAGATGCTTTACATTCTCCAGGTTGATAAAAACATTTTTAAAATCAGTTATACTCAATATCAGGTATTATATGGGTGTGGAGTAATACATAACAGGAATGCAAAATGATACGTTTTTGGAGATCAAGGGAGAAGTTCTTATTAATGGGCATATTAATAAACCAGCTATTATACTTCTAGGGATTTATCCTTTTAGAAACACACCAGCAAATTGCAGTGAAGGAAAAAACATGTTTGTTAGGCCATTTTATGTAATATTGAAAATGGAAATCAATAGGAGACTGATTGGATAAATTATGAAACATCCAAGTAAAGGAATAATCTTTAATCATAAAAAAATAAGGAAGATCGACATTCAAAGTACATACAAAGAAAGCAAGCAAGCTGCAGAGTGATTTATAATAGAAGACAAATCATTTTTGTAATTTAGAAAACTATGATCCTGCCAGGGTTACAAGTTTGCAATCAAGCAATCTTACCCAGCCTGAAATTGTATTTGTTCCCCTTAGCTAAATACATTAATTTGGGCTAAATAAATTAATCTGGAGCCCCAGGAAAGTTTTAAAAGACAGTACAGAAATGATAAAAAAAAAAAAAAAGGAGCCAACCCTATATTACTGATACTCGTGTGCTGTGTGTGCAAGTGGGCATGTGAGTGTGTGTTTGGCCTAGTAACAAGTTTTGTAACTTTGAGCTCTCTTTGCTATGTTCAGCTATTTGCCAAGATCGTTGAAATGTTTAAGAGAATCTGATACACTAAATATTTATGTCTTATTAGTCACAAGAAATGTAAGGGCTTAGGAAAATGCTGTTAATCGATTTTATGTAAAGTTTGAGGGAGTCCTGTACACTGCCTTTGTGATTACAGCTTGAAATGTCTAAGGGAATTTGCTTAATTATATAGCTGGTGGCAAATATTTAAGGATTGAATCTGTTAAGCTTATGTGTTAATTAATGCAACCTCAAATGAAAATTAACTATAATGATTTTCATCTTATAGCAAAATTACTAAATTTGGAAACAAGATTCATAAATTCAGCTTAAAGCTTAAGAAAAACAAAGATTTTAGATTTATAATGTAACAAATTAGATATTAATTAAAGCATAACTTAGAGTGCTCCCTTTGATATATACAACCCTTTTAGGACATGAAAAGCCACCACAAAGCTAAGAGTCACCTCTGAAAGATGATGATGAGAGGAATTAGAATGGGGATATTTTCTACTTCAGATCTTTTTTATATCTTTTGAAACAAAAAAGCCCAAGAAACAAATGACCAAAAACTTGCAAGTGCCTCGTAGGCCCTGACATGCACATACTGGAGCTGCCTCCATACCAGCCCAAGCATCAAAACTAGAAATAAACCCTTTACAAATTAAGGAGTAAACATATTGGCTAATGTGGAGTCAAGATGAGCATTAAAAACAAAACAAAACAAAACAAAAAAACAACAACAAAAACTCATGTCGCTTAAAAACAAACAAAACCTCCCTCCTAGAATAACTAGGGACACTATTGTGTGTGTGTGTGTGTGTGTGTGTGTGTGTGTGTGTGTGTGTCTGTTCAAGTCAACCAAATGCTATGCAAATATCTTGCCAAACCATTAAGAAAATAGAGGAAAAGAGGAAAGCAGAATGGTAAAAATTATTTTTGTGAAGTCAACCTGGTATGACAGCATCTTGGTCAGTTAAGTCTGGAATTTCTGTTTAATGCTGGCACCCTGCCCATGAGGTGTCCCAAGGCCTGTGCCACTGACTCCCCTAGGCCCAGCCCCTGAGTGAGAGAGCTGCTAGCAGCTCTCATTTCTGACACTTACTTACGGCATTCTCTTTCAAAATGCTATCAGTGAGCATCCTCTTTCTTCTCCTTTATGTAATTTATTTGGGTTTTTCCTTATTCTCCCTCTTGGCCTCACTTGTAGAGGTTTGTTGTCTTACAGCTTTTCTAAAGCTCTTGGCTTCATTGTTTCGATCTTTTGTGGTTATTGTTTTCTATTTTATTAATCTCTTTTTTATCCATATTGATTTCTGCCTTCTACCTAGAGTGATTGAATTTGCTGTTATTTTCCTAGCTTCTTCGATTGCATAATTTATTCATTTTCTCCCAACATTTATTTTCTTTAAATACATTTACAGTTTAGCCACATAGGACAGGTTTTGACATACAGAATTGTCACTCATGCCTAAATAATGTCATTTTACTTTCCATTTCCTCTTTAAACTAAGAATTATTTTTACATATTTTTAAATTTCCAAACATCCAGAATTTAGAAGCTCTAATTTCCCTTATAATTCTTATGTTCTATGGTATCACTTTGGGAAATTTATCGAGTTTTTTTTTTTCTATAACCTAGTACATAATTGATAACCGTATTTGTTCCAAAGGAATTTGAAAAATATGCACATTCTCCATTTGGGGAATGCAGATATCTATATTTATTTATAATCAAAGTTATTAATCATATTTTATGCAAATCCTCCATGAGCCTATTGATTATTGTCAGTTTAATCTATTATTTTATGAGAGAGGTATGTGAAGTCTACTTCTGTTTTTATCAACTCTCTATGTATTTCTGACAGCTTCTACCTTACAAATTCAGATGCTATGTTACGTAGTGCAGAATGGTTCATAACTATTATAATTTCCTGATAGACTACATTGACTGTATCTTTTTATAATTAAAAAGCTTTTTTAATTTAGTGCTTCTCTTGCATCAAATTTTATTTTGATTTTACTATTGTTCCTCTATTTTTATATGGTTAGCATTAATTATAGAATATTTTTTCCCATTACTTTCTCATTTCTGTATCATTTATTAGGTGGGTCTAATACCATCTAATGGATCTCTTCTGGAAAGTTTTTAAAACTTCTGGTCATGTATTATATGTTTCCATGCTTTTCACTGCTGTAATAAAACAGATAATAGACTTTATATTTCTTCCGTAACTCACTGGGGTTTTTGGAGGTAAAAGGAGGTAAGCAAGTAGGATCTCCATCCATCAACCGAAACTAAAACTCTGGAAAAACGCTTTTAAATTTAACATTTCAACTGAATCATTTTGTTAGTAACAAAGCTATACATCACATATTTGTATATTGAGTTTTTTAAAGTAATTTAAGGTATGTCAATGGTGTGAACATGTTTCCATGGTTTTAAGGTTCAGAAATTAAGTTTTTTTCAAAAGCAAAAACAAAATAAGCTTTTCTCCCTCAAGGCATTAACATTTCTAGACACTTAATAGTTCTCATCCAGAAAACAGAGAACTCCCTGGAAGATGAGCTGGCCAGAGCCAAGGTATCCTGAGGAGATACTCTCCCAGGCAGTGCACAGCCTGGGGCTGGACTTCCTTCCCCAGCACCTGCTGACATCTCTGCGACCTACTGTATCTGCAGCCTTGATGTTACACCTGAGGGTGGATGCCTTGCTTCATTTCCTCCCTCTCTCCTCTGTGGGAGGGAGGGGGGTCTAATTATTAAAACAAGGCTATGTTTAAAGGGCCCAGACAATGAGGAAAGAAACAGTATGTTGTTAATACTGGTGGTTCTAGTTCTGCCTCCACATGAGCAACTCCACACAGCTGACTGGGAAACATGTTAAGGGACAGAGATGATACCATTTTTCTTTGGAGCATGTTACAATCATTTCTGTCTCAAGCCCGTCATATTTTTTGTAAGTTATTTCAAATACGTTAATGTTTGCATAATTCTCACAAAATCCATGTGAGACAAGCAGGGCACACTTATCATCTCTGTATTAGTTCAAAAAGATGAATTCACTTATCCAAGTTCACACTCTGGTTCTAGTGGCAGAACCAGGATAAAAGTTATTTGCTATGCAGCTCCTGCAACACGTGGGAGCAGAGCCCAAGTGTTCCACACGGTAAATAAATCACTATGCGTTTGAAAAATCTTGTCCCAGAAATACATTTTGATTCTCCAAAATATATACTACCAATTACTCTGGCCTTGCAGTAACTGCCAAGATTGCCCATCTTTTGCACATTCTGATTTCTGGTCACTAGAGGGTGCCAGTTAGCCACATCGATCTCATTACTCGACCTGCCCAAACTGGATGTGGCTACAGGGGGAGGATCTGATTTGGGCTGGGACGTGGGAAAGTACTGCCTTGTAGATTGCATAATCCACGCCTATCTTTAAACATCCTAGATTTCCACTCGAATATCCTTTACAATAGCAGTATATCTCATATCACAGTGAAAGTCAGTTTCTAATCAATTTACATATTATAATGCTCTCTTACCCTTTCCATGTCAAGAAATTCATCGTCTAGTTTAGTTCCTTCAGCACCACTTATTTTTTCACTAAATAGCTGCAGAAATAAACACAAATAATTGCATTGTACAATGATTTCTTGTCACAGTTTTTGACCTAAATTATTAAAAACAGAGACAAACTTGGATTCAACTTGTTGGATTTTTTTAACTAACTCCTTTAAGAAAATTGTTGGAAGGGGTAACCATATCTAACGGCATAGGAAGACATACATTTCTCATGCAGTCAACAGATATTTATTATGCACCTATGTGTAAAACACATGGTAAGTGCTGTAGGACATAGACAAGAGAGATACTTGTCATCAAGGAACACACAGTTCACCCAAAGAGTCAACACACAACCATTCAACTAAAAAACAAGAAAAGAACAATAAGAACCATTAAAAAATAATAGTACTAGAGACAAATTACTGTAAATGCGCTAAGTGGTAGTCACTTCAGTGATGCACAGAATGGACTTTGAGAGCCCACGGCACTGGGAGTGGGTTCATGCAGGATCTGTTTCCTAGATGTGGCATTTGAGCTGGCATTTTAAGGATGGAGAACATTTCATCGGGCAGCATTGAAGGAAAGGCCTTCTGGGATGAGGCATGGAAAAAAGAGCCAGGGGCAGGAATGGATAGGGCAGGTTTTCTCAGCCTCGTCTCTATTGATATTTGTAGCAGATAATTATCTGTTGTGGGGGCTGTCCTGTGCACTGCAAGATGTTTCGCAGCAACCCCGGTCTCTACTTGCTAAAGGCCAGTACTACAAGCACGGACACACACACACACACACACCCACACAGTTGTAACAACCAAAAATGTTGCCCAAGAGCTGAGGACAATTTGTGTATGGCCAATGTGCTCAAAAAACAGCAATAAATTGTGTTTAACTGTGAAAACTAGTGCACAAGGAAGAATGGAGGAAAATAAAATCTGAAAGTTACGCAACGCCCAGAGCACACAGATTCTCAAATGCCAAGCTAAAGGGTACGAGTGAGATCCCTAAAGAGTCTTCATCAAACACAGAGAAATCCTTTAGAAAAGCAAGTCTGGCACCAGTAGGGTTTGATTAAAGAATGAGGAGGACAAATTGGAAGAAGAAAATATGTTCAATCATTTTCTTTAGCAAAATATATTAACATAATCTATGCCCTTAAAATAGTAATATGAATATGCAAATCCATAGTAAGGGAGGTGCCATCAATTAAAGGTGAAAAGATTGCAGATTGTTTTAAATACAAGTGTAGTTACCACACTACTATTACACATGCGGTATTACTATTTAATAGGAATAATATAAGTGGAGATAGTATTTTACTTAAATTCTAAGTGTGAGAAGGAATTTCTTGAAGGCAACAGATACAGAAGACTACAAAATGACCAGGGTTCTCCATCCTCCCTGTCCTGCGTCTTTACAGTTCCTCCCAGCTAGAGTTGGAGTCTATCTTCCCACCTAGTGAATCTGGGCTGGGCTTGTGACTTGTTTTGACCCCATAGAAACAAGCCTAGCTAGGCAGGACGCGATCTAGTGTGCTTCCGCACTCACTCTCTGGAAACACTGTTGTTACCCTGTGAACAAACCCAGGCAAATTAACTGAATGGAGAGAAACAAGTGGCCCAGACACCCCCCAAGGTACAACCAGTCCATCCCCAGAATTAGAGCCACCCAGCTGACCTGCAGGTGACTGCAGTAACGTGAGAGACCCCAGCCGAGATCTGCCCCATCTGCTGAGGCATGGGAACAGGAGTCCAATAAACGGTATTGCTTTAAACCACTGAATTTTGAAATGGTTTGCCGCATAATAGAAGTTATCTGGTAAACTGAACAAGAATCCTTACTTTTCAGGCTGAGTACAGAAGTCAGAGAGAATTAACCTAATGCCTTGACACAAGGCATAACTTCCAACAGAAAAAATCAAAAATTTCATTTCCACACACCAAGCAGCGTTTTAACAGATGTATCCATCAGTTAACTCTCCTAAACATTTTCATTGTTGTTGTTCAGTAGTGAAATCATCCAACATATTGGTTCTCAACTTTGGAGGTAAAGCCTGAGGATCTAAGGAAAGTTACACAATCTCTCCTGGGGTGGGGAGTGGCACCTCCACGTTTTGTTGCCATGGTAGATTGCAAAAGTGGCCACAGGCTTTGCAGCTCCTCCCATTAAGAAGTCTATTTTTCCAGGCTTTGACTTGCTTTGGCCAATAGAAGAGTTTAAACCACACTACACAGCTATAAATTCCAAATCAGTACTCACAAAGAGGCTCTACAGATACTTCTGCTCACTCTGTGAGGTCCACTGTAACCGCTTCCACCTGAGTAAGTCTGGGCTGCCTTGTTGGAGAATGAAAGACCACGTGGATCAGAGCTCAGCCATCCCACCTGAGCAACCTCGGGCCATCAAGCCCTCAGCTCACCTGGCAGCTGACCGGCAACAGGTGAGTGAGCCCAGCAGCGATCAACCACACCAGCACATCCACCCACCCAGTGCTCCCAGCCCAAATTGCTGACCCACAGAATCATAAACTAAATGAACTTTTTTTGTGTGTTAAGTGGCTGTGTTTTGGGATGGTGTGTTATATAGCAAAAGCTGACTGATACAGTGGCCTGCCATTTCCTGTGACTATTGAAACCACAGAAGCCCACACGTAGAGCCATGTTTTAAAATAACCATTGGAAAATCCCTTTGGCTTGGAGAGTTGGACCCGAAATCTCCTTAATCCGAACCAGTTCCCACTTGTTCAGGTTTTACTTGTTCTATTTTCAGAAACCAAAATATCTAATAGAAGGAGTAGTGTTTGTACTTTCAAGAACAGAAACTAGTGACATGAATATATCTCGTTTGAGAAGACAACATATGGGATCATTTTCAACAGGAGTCACAGGTAAGAGTCATGACCATTCGTTCCTGCTTTTCCCGAATTTCCCAGTGATGTTTAGCTGTTTTGATACATTAAGTATAAATACACATATAGCATTAGCTGTTTAGGCCACTCAATTATATTTCAGAGGTCAGTCAATGAATAAATATTGTTTGTTGAGCATCTACTATGTGCAGGGACATGACTGGTACTTGGGATAGAAAGATAAAAAAGATAGACGTGATTCCTACAGGGCACCTGGCCTCCTTCCAGGGTTACAGGGTTATTTCCTCTAGGTGCTGCAAGCTAAATATAAATACTCAAGCTTCTATTTCTGGTGAAGATGACTATTCAAATTCAACTCTGATGCACTCCCTATGCTCTGAATACAAATCAAGGATAGATTAAATATCAAAATATGCACCCTTATGCCTTGAATACATAGCAAGGATAAATTAAATATCAAAAAAAGAAAACCAGAAAGATAAGCAATGCTCAAAAACAGAATAAACGTTTTTGTGAACCTGAAAATGAACAGAAACACAACATGATGAACAAGGTTGAGGCCTCAGGCCTGCTGGGCTTCTTGCCTGCACACAGGCTATGACAGCCAGCAGTCTGGTTCCTGCTGAGTACGAAAGGATCTAAAAGTGCTCCATGAGACCAGAGTTTGGGTTCAAGTTCTGCTTACAGCTGGGGATGGAAAAGCAAATGAGGCTGGAAAAAAAATTTCAGATGTAAACCCCTGTCTGATGCTACCACATATGGCAATCTGCAGGCCCAAGGAGACTGAAGAACAAAGAATCAGTCAAGTCACATCCCCACCCCCTCCAGCTCTGTGACTGGATCCAGATAGCCCCAATATCACCACAGAACAGAAACCACGGTTTTGTACGGGGGCCTTGGGAAGCTGGGTGGAAGAAGCCCCAATCACTAGAAAGAAGTGAGTACAAGAGGTTGAAATTAAAATTCATCCTAGATCTAAATTCCAAGGCACATGAATAAAATATAACACCAAGAAAGAGAGCCGACAAAATCACATAACATAACATGAATTCACTTCTAGAGAAAACGATTTTATGAAACAATACAAGATAGACTTTTTAATGTGTGTTTAGGATATTACTAAAATGATAAAGGAATAACTTCTATTAATGAAGAGCAAGCAATTATACAAAAGGACAGAAATTTTCAAGAGAGACATAAAACATTAGAAACAAAAAGTATTATATAGTCGTAAAAATGAAAAACCCAGTAGATGGGACAAACTCCAGCCTGGGCACAATCAGGAAAGAACTGGTAAGCTGGAAAATATTAAGGAACTTACTCAAAGAACATAAAATAAACAGAGATGAAGAGTTTTTTTAATGAAATATCAGTTAATTGATATGAAGGATAAGTGAGAGACTCCAAGATATATCCAACAGGCACTCCAGAAAAAAACAACAGAATACAGGGGAATCAATATTTACGAGTAAAATGGCTCTTTTATCTTCAGTAATTGAAGGAAGATAGGAGTCTACAGTTTGGAAGTACACTCAAGTACCATGCAAGATGAGTATTAATTCACACCCAGACACAGCAAAATCTCAAGAGTAAACAATCCTAAAACTATCACAGGGGAAAAAACATCCAAAGCAACAATAAGATTGACAGCAGATTTCTCTTCTGCAACAGCAGATGCCAGGGACAATGAAGGAATGGTGTCAAAGTGCTAAGAAGAAATCGACTAGGCGCGGGATTACAGATCATGCCTGTAATCCCAGCACTTTGGGAGGCTGAGGCGGGTGGATCACCTGAGGTCAGGTATTCGAGCCCAGCCTGGCCAATATGGCAAAACCCTGTCTCTACTAAAAATACAAAAATTAGCCGGGTGTTGTGGCGCAATAAAAATCTAGAATTTTCTGTCTCCCTAAACTGTTGTTTAAGAGCAAGGCTGGGTGTGGTGGCTCACGCCCGTAATCCCAACAGTTTGGGAGGCCAAAGTGGTGGATCACATGAGGTCAGGAGTTTGAGACCAGCCTGGCCAACATGGAGAAACCCCATCTCTACTAAAAACACAAAATTAGCTGGGCGTGGTGGCGCATGCCTGTAATTCCAGCTACTCAGGAGGCTGAGGCAGGAGAATCGCTTGAACCTGAGAGGTGGACATTGCAGTGAGCCGGGATCGCGCCATTGCACTCCAGTCTGGACAACAAGAGTGAAATTCCATCTCAAAAAAAAAAAAAAAAAAAATCAGCTGGATGTGGTGGCACGTGCCTGTAATCTCAGCCACTCAGAAGGCTGAGGTGGGAGAATGGGAGAATCACTTGAACTCGGGAGGCAGAGGTTGCAATGGGCTGAGATCATGCCACTGCACTCCAGCCTGAGTGACAAAGTGAGACTCTGTCTCAAAAAAAAAAAAAAAAAGAGAGGGAGAGAGAAGAACAAAATAAAGACATATTCAGACTTCACAGACTCAAATAACAGTGATGCTAAAGTATTACATCAAGGAAATAAAAACCGAACCAAGAGGGAAAGTATGGATCATATGAAACAATGGTGAGAGTAGAAATTGAGAAACTATGGTGGTAAATTTACCATTGAGTAAAGGCAAACAAACAAGCAAAAACAAATGTGTCTGAGTTTACGCAAGGGCAAAATTAAAATCTTAAGCAATAATAACACAGAAATGGGGAAGGGTGTTGAGTGGATATTTCAAGCACACTAAGATTCATGTGTGTTCAGGAGGAGGTGAGAAATGGGTATAACTTTAGACATCATTAAAATAATGCACAGCAGGTATCTGTGTTATATAACTAATGGTAACTCCTAAAAACACAAAACTATGATACGCATATAGAACTTGCCTGTTATAGTATCCATACCAGCACACTGTTAGAAAACCAGTATTTTTCAATCCAAAAGAAAACAAGAGAGAATAAAGGGAGAGGGAGGACAAAGGAATGGCAAATAGAAACCACAAAATCAGATAGTAATAAGTCTAAATAGATCAGTAATGATTATCTATATAATTGGATTACATTCAACATACTAAATAATAATAGAGTGAATTTTAACAATCTAGCTATATACATCTTCTAAGAGTCACAACTAAAACACAACACATAGAAAGACTGAAAAGACAAAATGTACATACTAGGAAAATGCTAATCAAAATAAAGCCTGTAACAGTAATATCAGGCAAGAGCTACCTGTCTTTTTGTTTTTTTGTTTTTTTTGAGACAGGGTCTCGCTTTGTTGCCCAGGCTGGAGTACAGTGGTGTGATCTCAGGAGTAGCTGAGACCACAGGTGCACAGCAGCATGCCTGGCTAATTTTTGTACTTTTATAGAGATGGGGTTTCTCTATGTTGCCCAGGCTGGTCTTGAGCTCCAAGGTTCAAGCAATCCTCCTGCCTCCACCTCCCAAAGTGCTGGGATTTCAGATGTGAGCCACTGTGCCCGACGTAAGAAATACCTTCGTAAGGCAAAGAATTAATAGGAATAGAGACTCAAGGTAATAATAAAAGGAGCAATCCACCAAAATTTTTATAATAATGATATTTTTCCCCTAATAGTATAACCTCCAAAAAATATAAAGCAAAACTGAAATAGTGAAACTGATAAACCCACAATTATAGCAGGAGATTTAATACAACTCCATCAGAAAACTGACATATCAAATGATAAAAAATTGAAAAAGATATTGATTATCTGAATGATCAAAATAATAACCTTGGTCAAATATTATGCACATATACATATATCCCCCCAGCCAATAAATTTAAAAAATGTATATTCCTTGCAAGTACAGATAGAACATTACAAAAACTGACCATATATTATGTTGCTGCAAAATATTATAAGTAGTGGCAAAAACCACAATTACTGGCCGGGCGCGGTGGCTCACGCTTGTAATCCCAGCACTTTGGGAGGCCAAGGCGGGCGGATCACGAGGTCAGGAGATTGAGACCAAGGTGAAACCCCATCTCTATTAAAAATACAAAAAATTAGCCGGGCGTGGTGGCGGACGCCTGTATTCCCAGCTACTCGGAGAGGCTGAGGCAGGAGAATGGCGTGACCCTGGGAGGTGGAGCTTGCAGTGAGCGGAGATCGCGCCACTACACTCCAGCCTGAGTGAAAGAGCGAGACTCCGTCTCAAAAAAAAAAAAAAAACCACAATTACTTTTGCACCAACTTAATACTAGGTAACAAAGTCAATCAATACCATATAGAGCATGTTTATTAGGTTTTGGGATTTTTTAACCATAATGCAATTAAGTTAGGAACCAACAATAAAAATAAGTATATCAGCACAAAATTTTAAAATTCTGTCCTAAATAACAGATTAAAATGAAAACCCCAATAGAAATTACCAAAAAATTTAACAACAATAAAAATATTATACATCAAAATCTGTGGTATGCAGCTAAAGCTGTATTCAAAAATCAATGTATAACCTTAAATACATTTCAAAGAACACCTCAATTTAATGTTTCAAACTGACACCAAGTCATTCAATCTAATTTCTAAAACATCTAATATCTCAAGTTGGAAAGTCTACCAACTGTGCCGATTTGCTAGAGATGCAAAGATCAGTCACTCTCACAGACCCACTGGAAAGCAGAAACACAAACAGCAATCCATAATGAAATCAATACTATTCTGTAATACAGATGCAGAACTTGCCATTAAAACCCAGATGGAAGGAAGCAATTATATAAATGAGAAGGTGCCAAGAAAGTTCCAGAACAAAGCCTAGTAGGATATATGGAGTTCACCAGGGAGATAAGAAGAAAAGTGGCATTTCTGTCAGAAAGAATAGTATAAGCAAAGAAATGGCTGATTAGAAAATAAAGAGTCCAAATAGATCAGTAATGATTATCTACATAATTGGATTACAGTCAACATATTAAATAATACTAGAGTGGATTTAAAAAATCCAGCTATATGCAGCTTCTAAGAGATGCATACAACATAACAGGAAACAGCATAATAATTCAGCAAGGGAAACGGATATGAAAGACTCAGCTTAAATGAAAAGGAGCAGACAGGCATACACGCAGGGGCCAGACCATGGGGCTAAACTAATTCTGGGGACAATGGAGACTTTTAGAAAAGTGAGTAATAAGAACAGATCTGAGTTTCAGAAAGATTAGTCAAGTGGGCCATGAGATAATGGACTGGAGAGGAACCAGAAGGTGGACAGGCAGATCGGTTAGGCGATGACAGGGGACACATAGTTTGAAGAGGTGGAGTGGGGAAAAATGCCAAAATTACATTCTAAAACCCTCCTAATTACCTTCTTCAGCTTCAAACACAAGCTACCCTCACTCACCTATTCAGCTTCCCCATCACAAATATCGCACCTAACCTTGGCTCACTAGACAGAAGTTGCAAATCAAAAATACAAATGGGTGGCTACTCAACGTGGCTCATGTGTTCTTCCCCCAGTGGAAAAGAAGATTTATGCTGCAAATTACACCTATCTCAGGTTGCCTTGGTGCTACAGTCAGAGATAAAATCCTTGTTCACCATCTACTTCTTGGCAGCTTTAATTTTGTCAATAACAGGAAAATGAAAACTATTTTCAAAGACTACAACCGAGCAGTGACAAATTATAAAAGAAATGTCTTTGGGAAACGTGAAGCTTTTGCATTTGGTGTTTTGTCTAGATGTGTTGGGTTTTTAATGGTGAATGTTAACACAGCCTTGGCTGCCTTCTTGTGCAAATATCTGTTTTCAAAGAAACCTTGGCGTCTCCATCTTCTTCCCTTTCATGAAGCAAGAAATTAAACAGCAAGAAAGCCAGAACCTAGGAGAAAATGTAAAAAAGGAAACTTCGTAACTTAGGATTTTAGAGAGTGCTCCGGAATCGTATTTTCCAGTATGTGTGCCACAAACACTAGCTCCATGGGATGTACCTAAGGGCCAGGCAAAGTAAAACAAACAAACAAACAAAAACAAAAACAGCTCTTGACTATATATATTTGGAAACACAGGGAAAACAAAATTAAGCAGATTTCTTTACTAAAACATTTTCAGAGGCTTTAAAACGGTAATGGAGGGCCGGTCACAGTGGCTCATGTCTATAATCTCAGCAATTTGGAAGGCCACAGTGGGCAGATCACTTGAGGTCAGGAGTTTGAGACCAGCCTGGCCAACATGGTGAAACCCCATCTCTAGTAAAAATACAAAAAGTAGCCAGGCACGGTGGTGTGCACCTGTAATCCCAGCTACTCGGGAGGCTGAGGCACGAGAATCACTTGAACCTAGGAGGCGGAGGTTGCAGTGAGTTGAAATCACGCCACTGCACTCCAGCCTGGGTGACAGAGCAAGACTCCATCTCAAAAAAATAAAATAAAATAAAACGGTAATGGGCACTATGGATTTCCAAAGGGGCACATATATGTAAGATGTGGCATTTCCCACAATTATTGGGCTGTAGAAGTTGTCTAATAGGAAAATCTCCAAGGACTGGTGTTCTAAGGAAGACACTTTGAGAAGCCCTGTGCCAAAAATGTCACCCTTTTGAAAGGTTCCTTTTTCTCCTTTCAACCAGTTGGCAGTCATGCTCTGTTGTTATCAGCTTGGAGAATACGGCAACACAATTTTAAGTATCAATAGTAAAGGTAATATGTAAGTTGTTAACATTAGGGACAGATGAGTGAAGGGTATATGTGAACTCTCTGTACTAGTTTTGCAACTTCCCTTTCTGTAAGTCTAAAATTTTTTCAAATTTCCAAGTTTAAAGAGATCTCTGAGGTCATCAGAGCAACCAAGACAGCCAGGATCTGAGGGGCCAAAATCGGGAGGAAGGGAAATGCATTGAGGGGAGTGATACATCTACAGCTGACTGTTCTCTTTGGGAAATGTTCTGTCTTGCAACATAGGACATAAAGTCTGAGCAGAAAACACCAGCCTGGAACTTGCAGCAGTCTCACTAGGTTGTGTAAGAGAAAAATTGGAATACACTGTAACCAAGGAAACCAGGATATAAGAGGCCAAATTTCTGGGAAAAAGGGAAATATAAAGAAGCAAACCTGACAAGCTATGTTCAATTTCCTCTTGAGGCTTTTGACAATTCCTAAGCTGAATACACAAGGCAGATGATAAGAAACCAGCACAAAGAGGCTGCTAGAAGGCTAAATATCTAAGCAGATATTTCTGCAGTATCACAGTGATCAAGAGACAGAAATTGGAGTTCAGGACTGCCCGATAAGGAAAAACATCCTGGGATTTTAATTCATCCCTGAATGCCTAAACCCTAGGAGTAAAAGCAAGCAAGGGGACATGCCCTCACAAAGCCTGGAATGCAAACTTGAATCATTTCAATCCCCCTGTAGCAAGGGTACAAGCCTTTACCCTCATTATCTGCCAGAATAAAACTAGATAATCTCTGGAGGAAGATACATTACTCAGACCTGCTACAATTCTTCACACACAATATGTGCCATTCAAATAAAAATAATGTGGCATACCAGGATACTGAACCAACAATGGAAAACTAAGAGAAGAAGAGATGATCCAACAGGTAATCCCAATATTAACATCAGAAATGATTTTTAATGTAACTATGATAAATATGTTGAATAAAATAAATGACAATGTAAAATTTTTATCAAAAATTGGAATACATAAAAAGAAAGCAAATGAAAATTACAGATGAAAATTCAATAACTAAAATTAAGAACCCAACAGAAGTGTTTAATAACAATTAGACAACAACTGAGAGAATATATGAACTGGAAGTTCAGTCAGTAGAAAATATCTAAATTGAAACATAAAGGGAAAGAAGATGAAAAACACAAAAAAGAGCACTATAAGCACATCAGACATGGTGAAAATACCTAACATAAGTGTATTTTAGAGTTCAAAGAAATGAGAAGAAATAATATTTGAAGAGGAGATGGACAATAATTATTCAAAATAGAAAAAAGACACCAAGCTACAGATTGAAACTTCTCTATGAATACCAAGCAGGATAAATATGAAGATAAACCTACCTAGGCACATTATAGTCAAACTGCTGAAGACCAAAGACAGAGAAATTTTAAAGCAATCAAAGATAAAGATACACATTGCATTCAAAGAAGCAACAAAAGATTCTTAGCTGATGTTACAAGAGAAATCAAGGAGCTACAAAACAATGAAATCACATCTTTAAAATGCTGGCAGAAAATATCTGCCAATCTAAGATTCTATTCCCTGTCAATGAATATATCCCTCATAAACAGGCAAAATCAAAGAAATCTTCAGACAAAAGCATTGAGAGAATTCCTCACAACAGACAAACACCAAAAGAAACACTAAAGGGAGTTCTTTAAAAAATTATATATGTAATGTGTGTGTGTATGTATTATATATATACACATTTATGTAATATATGTGAATGTATATATATAAATATATATAAATGGAAACACACATGCATATAATTTTTTATTATATATACACACACATATATAAATGGAAACAGATGGAAATAAGAAAATAGGGAAAGAAATGAAGAGCTCCAGAAAGATAAATCTAAATGAATATTCACAGCTTAAAATAAAAGTAATGTCTTGTGAGGTTTTAAATGTATGTAGAATTTCAAAAACATAAAAATGATAGCACAAAAGCCACCACTAAGGGAGTTAAGTGAGACTCTTGTTGTGTGGTCTATTCTATTGCTTGGAAGTGATACAGTACTAATTTAATGAAGACACCACCACATTAAAAAAAAAGTGTTATAATTTCTAGTATTGCTTTTTAAATAATTATAAAATAATATATAACTAACAAACTATTATAGTAGTAAAATAGAATAATTCTTTAAAGTGATTAATCCAAAGGAAGGCGAGAAAGGAGAAAGAAGCAAAGAATGAATGAGATAAATAGAAAACAAATAATAACATAGCAGATTTAAATGTAAAAATATCAATAATTACATTAAATGAAAATAGACTAAATATTCCAATTAAAAGAAAAGAAGCATCAGCCAGGATTCAAAACAAAAAAAAAGCTACACTATATCCTGCCAATAAGAGATGCACACTAAAGGTAATAACATGAAAGAAAAATAAACAAGTGCAAAAAGATACATGAGAAAAACACTAACATTGATTTCTGGAGGAGGAGGCAGAGCAAGATGGCTCAACAGAACCCTCCAGCAATCGTTCCCCCTGCAGGAACATCAAATAGAACAACTATCCACACAAGAAAGCACCTTCATAAGAACCAAAAATCAGGTGAGCAATCACAGCACCTGATTTTAACTTTGTATCCAAGAAAGAGGCACTGAAGAGGATAGGAAAGATAGTTTTGAATTGCTGACACTACTCCTCCTCCATCCCCCAGCAGTGCACTATGGCACGGAGAGAGAATCTGTGCACTTGGGGGAGGAAGGGCAAAGTAATTTTGGGAATTTGCATTGGAACTCAGTGCTGCCCTGTCACAGTGGAAAGCAACACAGGCCTTTCCCAGTGTTTCCCACTGGCTTTGCCCAGTGCCCATGGAGGGAGCACTTAGACTAGCCCTAGCCAAAGGCCAATCGTCCATCCCAGCAGTCAGAAACTGAGTTCTGGCTAGCCCCACCACTGTGGGATAAAGTGTTCTGGGGTCCTAAATAAACTTGAAAGGCAGTCTAGGCCACAAGGACTGCAATTCCTGGACAAATACTGGTGCTATGCTGGGCCTACAGCCAGTGGAACTGGGGTGCATGTAACCCAGGAAACTTTATTAATAGAGAACTTTCCAGGGAGACACCAGCTTAGAGTGGCCAAGGGAGTGCTTGCATCACCCCTTCCCCAACTCCAGGCAATGTGGCTCACAGTTCTGTGAGAAGAGGGAAGTGTAAAGAGGACTTTGTCTTGCAATTTGGATACCAGCTCCGTCACAGTAAAATAAAGCACCAAGCAAAGTCCTAAAGCCATAGCTTCCAGACAACATTTCTAGATCCATCCTGGTCCAGAAAAGAACGCACTACCCTGAAGGAAAGGACCCAGTGTCACAGAATTCACCACCTGCTGACTAACGAGCCCTTGGGCCTTGAATAAACACTCTTGGGCCTTGAATAAACACCATCTGTAGCCAGGCGGCAGTCATCACAGGCCTTGGCAAGACCCAGTACTGTGCTGGTTTCATGTGTGACCCAGCACATTCTCAGCTATAGTAGCCACAGGGAAAGGCTCCTTCTGCTTGAAGAAAGGAAAGGGAAGTGTAAAAAGGATTTCATCTTGTGACTTGGGTACCAGCAGAGCCACAGTAAACTAAAGCACCAAGAGGACTTCTCATTTCCTCAATTCCAGGCCTTAGCTCCTGGAGGGCATTCCTTAACCCACCCTGGGCCAGAAGGGAACCCACTGCATTGAAAGGAGAGACCCAGACCTGGCAGAACTCACCAACTGCTGAATAAAGACCCCTTGGGCCTTGAATAAACATCAGCAGTAGCCAAGCTATAGTTGCCATGGGCCTGGGGCAGTGATTGTCTGGGCAGAGACTCCTTCTGCTTGAGGAAAGGAGAGTGAAAAAGAGGTCTTTGTGTTGCAACTTGGGTAGCAGCTCAGCCACAGTAAAGTAAAGCACCAAGCAGACTCCTACAGCCCCGGATTCCAGGCCACAGCTCCTGAACTGCATTTCTAGATCCACCCTGGGCCAGAAGGAAATCCACTGCCCTGAAGGGAAAGATCCAGTTCTGGCAGGAATCAACTTCTGCTGACTAAAGAGTCCTTGGCCCTTGAATAAACATCAGCAGAATTCAGGAAATAGTTGTAACACATCTTGGGCAAGACCCAGTACTGTTCTGGCTTCAGGTGTGACACAGCACAATCTCAGCAGTGATGGTCACAGAAGTGCTTGTATCACCCCTCCACTAACTCCAAGAAGCTCAGCATGGAGAGAGAGATTGCATTTGTTTGGAAGAAAGTAAGGGAAGAGAACAAGAGACACTGCCTGGTAATCCAAGGAATTCTCCCAGATCTTACCCAAGACCACTGAGGCAGTACCTGTACAAGACTGCAAGACTCACAGAGTTACTGGGCTTAGGGCACTCCTTAATGCACATATAGCTGCAGTGACCAAAGACTTAGATCAAATGCTCAATTCCCTTTGAATACTCGGAAAGCCTTCTGAAGAAGGATAGGTATAAACAAGCCCAGATTGTGAAGATTAGAATAAATACCTAACTCTTCAATGCCCAGACATGAATGAACATCCACAAGTATCAAGACCGTCCAGAAAAAACAAGACCTCACCAAATGAACTAAATAAGGTACCAGTGACCAATTCTAGAGTGATGGAGATATGTGACCTTTCAGACAAAGAATTCAAAAGAGCTGTTTTGAAGAAGTTCAATGAAATCCAAGATAACACAGTGAAGAAATTCAGAATCCTATCAGATAAATTTAACAAAGAGATTAAAATCATTAAAAAGAACTAAGCATAAATTCTGGAGCTGAAAAATTCAACTGACAAACTGAAGAATGCATCAGTCTCTAAACAGAAGAACTGATCAAGCAGAGGAATGAATTAGCAAGCCTATTTGAAAATACAACAGAGGAGACAAAAGGAAAAAGAATAATAAAGAATAAAGCAAACCTAACAAGATCTAGAAAATAGCTTCAAAAGGGCAAATCTAAGTTACTGACCTTAAAGAGGAGGTAGAGAATGAGATCAGGATAGAAAGATTATTCACAGAGATAATAATAGAAAACTTTCCAAACCTGGAGAAAGATGTCAATATTCAAGTACAAAAAGGGTATAGAACACCAAGCAGATTTAACTCAAATAAGACTGCTTCAAGACATTTAATAATCAAACTCCCAAAGGTAAAGAATACAGAAAGGATCCTAAAAGCAGCAAAAGAAATAAATGGCATATAAAAAATCTCCGTTATGTCTGGCAGCAGATTTCTCAGTAAAAACCTTTCAGACTGGAAGAAAGTGGCATGATACATTTAAAGAGCTGAAGGAAAAATATTTTATCCTGGAATATTATATCCTGCAAAAATATCCTTCAAACATGAAGGAGAAATAAAGACTTTCCCAGACAAACAAAAGCTGAAGTATTTCATCAACATCGGACCTATGCTAACGGGAGCTTTTCACTCGCTAATACTCACCATGCTAATGGGAGTTTTTCTTTTTTTTTTTTTTTTTTTTTTTTGAGACGGAGTCTCGCTCTGTCGCCCAGGCTGGAGTGCAGTGGCGCAATCTCGGCTCACTGCAAGCTCCGCCTCCCGGGTTCACGCCATTCTCCTGCCTCAGCCTCTCCGAGTAGCTGGGACTACAGGCGCCCGCCACCACGCCCGGCTAATTTTTTGTATTTTTTAGTAGAGACGGGGTTTCACCGTGGTCTCGATCTCCTGACCTCGTGATCCGCCCGCCTCGGCCTCCCAAAGTGCTGGGATTACAAGTGTGAGCCACCGCGCCCGGCCTACTAATGGGAGTTTTTCAACCTGAAAGAAAAGAACATTAATGAGCAATAAGAAATTATCTGAAGGAACAAAATTCACTGGTAACAGTAAGTACATAGACAAATACAGACTATAATAACACTGTAATTGTGGTGTGTAAACTACTCATTAGCATTTTAATAAAGAAACATCAGACCTAATAATCTGCACTATAGACCAAATGGACCTCATAGATATTTGCAGAACATTTCATCCAACAGCTGCAGAATACACATTCTTCTCCTCAGCAATCATTCTCAAAGATAAACCATATCAAGTATCTTCTCTGACCACAATGGAATAAAACTAGAAATCAATAATAGAAACTCTAAAAACTATACAAACACATGAAAATTAAACAATATGCTACTGAGGGACCAGTGGGTCAATGAAGAAATGAAGAAGCAAATTTTAAAATTACTTGAAACAAATCAAAGTGGAAATACAACATATGAAAACCTATGGGATACAGCAAAAGCAGTACTAACAGGAAAATTTGTAGCAATAAGCCCCTACATCAAAAAAGTAGAAAAACTTCAAATAAATAACCTAATGATGCATCTAAAGAACTAGAAAAGCAAGAGCAAACCAAACCCAAAATTAGTAAAGAAAAAAAATAAAAATCAAGCAGAAATAAAATTGAAAAAGAAAAGACAATATAAAAGGTCAACAAAACAAAAAGTTGGTTTTTTTGAAAAGGTGAACAAAATTGACAAACCTTTAGCCAGACTAAGAAAAAGAGAGAAGACCCAAATAAATAAAATTGGGGATGAAAAAGGAGACATTAAAACCAATACCACAGAAATTCAAAGGATCATTAGAGACTACTATGAGCAACAATATGTCAATAAATTGGAAAACCTAGAAGAAATAAATGAATTCCTAGACACATAAAACCTACCAATATTAAACCATGAAGAAATCCAAAGTCTGAATAGACTAATGACAAGTAATGAGATCAAACCTCTCATTTGATCTCATTTGAAATACAAAGTCTTCTGGCAAGACAAGCCTGGGATTTCACTGCTGAATTCTACCAAACATTTAAAGAGGAACTAATACCAATCCTACTCAAATTATACTAAAAAATAGAGGAGGAGGGAAGACTTCCAAACTCATTCTATGAGGCCAGTATTACCCTGATACCTAAACCAGTCAAAGATACATCAAAAAACAAACAAACAAACAAAACAACAACAACAAAACTACAGGCCAATATCTCTCATGAACATCAATGCAAAAATCCCCAACAAAATACTACCAAACTGAATTTGACAACAGAAGAAAAAGATTATTCATCTCACCAAGTAGGATTCACCCCAGGAATGCAAGAATGGTTCAATATATGCAAATCAATTAGTGTGGTACATCATATCAACAGAATGAAGGACAAAAACCATATGATCATTTCAATTGATGCTGAAAAATCATTTGATAAAATTCAATGTCCCTTCATTATAAAAACCCTAAAAAAACTGGATATCAAAGGAACATACCTCCATATAAGAAAAGCCATATACAACAGACCCACAGTTGGTATCATACTGAATGAGGAAAAAATGCAAGCCTGTCCTGTAAGATAAAGGACAAGACAAGGATGCCTACTTTCACCACTGTTATTCAACATAGTACTGGAGTAATCAGATGATAAAGAAAAAAAGTAGCTAATCAGATGATAAAGAAAAAAAGACATCTAAATTGGAAAGGAAAAAGTCAAATTATCCTTGTTTGCAAATAACTTGATCTTATATTTGGAAAAATCTAAATACTCCACCAAAAAGGTATTAGAACCAATAAACAAATTCAATAAAGTTGTAGGATACAAAATCAACATACAAAAATCAGTAGAATTTCTATATGTCCACAGAAAACAATCTGAAAAAGAAATCAATAAAGTAAACACATTTACAATTGCTACAAATTAAATAAAATACCTAAGAATTAACCCAAGAAGTTAAATATCTCTACAATGAAAATAATAAAGCATTGATGCAAAAAATTGAAGAGGACACCAGAAATAGAAAGATAGTTCATGTTCATGGATTGGAAGAATCACTATTGTTAAAATTTCATACCTACCAAAGCAACCTACAAACTCAATGCAACTTTTATCAAACTACCAATGACATTCTTCACAGTAGAGAAAATAATCCTAAAACTTATATGGAATCACAAAAGACCCAGAATAGCCAAAGCCATCCTGAGCAAAACGAATAAAACTGGAGTAATCACATTAAATGACTTCAAATTATACTACAGAGCTGTAGTAACCAAACAGCATGGTACTGACATAAAAAACAGACACACAGACCAATGGAACAAAACAGAGAAGCCAGGGATAAATCCATACATCTACAGTGAACTCCTTTTCAACAAAGGTGCCAAGAACATATATTGGGGAAAGGACAGTCTTTTCAATAAATGATGCTGGGAAAACTGGGTATCCATATGCAGAAGAGTGAAACTAGATCCCTATCTCTCACCATATACAAAAATCAAATAAAAATGGATTAAAGACTTAAATCTAAGACCTCAAACTGTGAAACTACTATAAGAAAACATTGGGGGAACTCTCCAGGACACTGATTTTGGCAAAGATTTCTTCAGTAATACCCTAAAAGCACAGGCAACCAAAACAAAAATGGACAGACGGGATCACATCAAGTTAAAAAGCTTCTGCACAGCAAAGACTTTTCAACATCAACAAAGTCAAAAGACAACCCACAGAATGGGAGAAAATATTTACAAACTATCCATCTGACAAGCGATTAATAACCAGAATAAAAGGAGGTCAAACAACTCTATAGGAAAAAGAATCTAATAATAAAATTTAAAAATGAGCAAAAGATCTGAATAGACATTTCTCAAAAGAAGGCATACAAATGACTAGCAGGTGTATGAAAAGATGCTCAACATCACTGATGACCAGAGAACTGCAAATCAAAACTACAATGACATATCATCTTACCCCAGTTAAAATGGCTTTTATCCAAAAGACAGGCAATAACGAATGCTGGCAAGGAGAAAGGGGAACCCTCATACACCCTTGGTAAGGATGTACAACCACGATGGAGAACAGTTTGGAATTTCCTCAAAAAATAGAATTACCATATGATCCAGCAATCCCACTGCTAGGAAAGAAGACAGGAAATCAGTGTATCAAAGAGATATCTGCTGCCCATATTTACTGCAGCATTATTCACAATAGCCAAGATTTGGAATCAATCTAAGTGTCCGTCAACAGATGAATGGATGGAGAAAATGTGGTACATATTCAGCCATAAAAAAGAATGAGATCCTGTCATTTGCAACAACACAGATGGAAGTGGAGGACATTATGTTAAGTGAAATAAGCCAGGCACAGAAAGACAAACATCAGATGTTCTCATTTGTGGGAACTAAAAATTTAAACAATTGAACTCATGGAGACAGAGAGTAGAAGGATGGTCACCAGAGGCTGGGAAGGGTAGTAGGGGAGTAGAGGGAATCAGGATGGTTAATGGGCACAAAAATATAGTCAAATATAATGAATGATATAATATTTGATATCACAACAGAGTGGCTACAGTCAGCAATAATTTGTTGTACATTTTAAAGTAACTGAGGAAGTACAATTAGAATGTTCATAACACAAAGAAATAAGTGCTTGAGGTGATGAATACCCCATTTACCCTGACAATCATTACACATTGTAATAATCCTTACTTATTGTATGGCTGTATCGAAATATCTGATATATGCCATAAATACTTACACCTCTATGTACCCATAAAAATTTTAAATCTAAAAAAAGAAAACACTAACATCAACAATAAAAACCTTTAGAATCTATACTAATATCCTACAAAATAGACTTTTATACGGTAAACATTATTACTAGAATAAAGAACATTTAAACAATTGTAAAAAGTCAATTTAAAAGAGACATAACAATCCTAAATCTTTAAGCACCTAGTAACATAGCCTCACAATGTATAAAGCATAATCTTATAAAACTAAAACTAGAAAGAATTCCAAATATTTTTAAATTTTTTAATACACCTCTTTCAGAAACTTATAAAACAAGCAGATGAAAACAATCAGTAGATTAACATGACTTGAACCATCATATGTAGAACACTACAGCAAATAACTACAAAATAAAGATTATTTTCAAGTAGACATGGAACAGTTACCAAAATAGACCATATGCTGAATCAGAAGGCACATTTCTAACAATTTCAAAGACCCAAATCATGCAGAGTAGGTTCTCTGACCACAAAAATTCATAAATTTTAAATTTTTATGAATTTATGAATTTTTATGAATTTTGATATATTATACCTCCTATTAGGAGGTAGAGTCTTTGGAAGATGATAGGCCATGAAGGTATTATAGATCCCTCTGGAATGGAATTAATGACCATATAAAAGAGACTTCAGAGAAAGCTCTCCCACTCTTCCACCATACAGGGACACAGCAAGAAGATTGCCATCTGTGAACCAGGAAGGCCCTTATCAGACACCAAATCTGCTAGTGCAGTGATCATGGACTTACCAGCCTCCAGAAGCATGAGAAATATTTGTTACTTAAGCCATCTAGTCTATGGTACTTTTGTTGCGGCAGCCTGTAGGGACTAAGACAATAATCCAAATGGCCAATAAGCATATGAAAATGTTTTCACCTAATTATAATCGTGGAAATACAAATTAACCACAATGAGCTGCCACTACGTTACTATCAGAATGGCCAAAATTACTTTAAAACAACAACAACAACACAAGTGTTTCCAAGGATTAATGGTGCAAGTAGAACACATATACACTATTGGTAGGAGTATACATGGGTGCAACTATTTTATAAAACAGTTTGGCAGAATCTACTAAAGCTGAACATAAAAATAACCATACCCTATGACTCAGCAATTCTGCTGGTGTATACCCAGCAGAAATTCCTACATATGTGCAATAAAATCCATGTAAAAATAGTATTACTCATAATAACCAAAAACTAGAAACAAATGCCCATATTAATTAATAATTATATTGTGGCTATTTCTACAATACAACACTATATAGTATTATAATGAAAAAGAATTAACTGCTCCTATAATATGTAACAACATGGGTAAATTTCAGACATAACATTGAATCAAAGAAGCTCAATATATTTATGTCTAATTAAATAAAGTTAAAAAAAGAGAACATACTGCATTATTCCATTCATACAATATTCAAAAACAGGAAAAGCTAATCTATGGTGATAGAAGCTGGTGTGGTAGTTACTTGTAAATTAAGGTTATAAGGGGTCCTCTTGGGTGCCACTAATGTTCTGTATCTTGAACTGATCACATGAATGTGTCACTTTGTTAAAATACATCATACTGTACACTTATGGTCTGTCGCTTTCCTATATGTACATTTTATTTCAATTTTTAAAATATTAAACTACCCCTTCCATGAGCCCTGCATTCAATGTGTTTAATATTTACACTGATTATATTTATCCTGATTTATTCTTCTAGAAGGAAGTTTAACAAGCAACGCTGGACCACTTCGTCCCTATCTGTCTGAATAGTAGAAATAATGATCATGTCTGACAATCTGCATCTGGAAGTCTCTGTTCAGCAGAATCACAACAAAGCCATACAGAGGCTAATAACTTATACTCGAGAGAACAAAAATCCCAGGGGCTATTACATTGTGACTGTACTCCCTGCATGCTAAATGCTACTTCAAAATTTAATCATTATAGCAGCACAATAAAAAATTAATTAATCTCACTTCCAGGAAGTAAATAGATAAAATGCATATAATAAATAGTACAGAAATTGAATCAAGATGGTGGACCAAATACACACATCTTCTCTGTGTACCACATTCCTCTCTATATATATCTATATAGATATAGCTATATAGAGAGAGGCATATCCATAACATCCATAACAGGGCTGAAAAACAAGAAAGGGTGCCAGCAACAGATCATAAATGGTGAGAAATTCCTAGAAGACAGAGAGCAGATGGGATTAGAGAGCTGAGGATAAAGCCAACCAATATATGCATGGTAGAAAACTGCTCCCAAGATAAAAGTTGATACAGAAAAATTCCAAGTCTAAACAATGTAAAAATAAAAAGAACAGAGTGAGCCTGGAGAATCATCAGGGGACTTAATAAAATAACTGTATGGTGGAAAGCAATAAGGATCAACAGAGCCCTTCCACCGCCATCCCCACATGCCATCTCTATACCCAAAGGCAAATTCTTTAGTTACAGCATCTTGACTGAAATCTGTGCTCCACTGCAACTGTGAACCTCTCTGTGCCTCCAATTCCTTATCTACAAAATGTGGATTATAACAGTATCTGCCTTGTAAGGATTACTGTATGGAAAGTATTTAGAAGAGTATCTGACACTGTTAAGTCTCATTAAATATTAGCCATTAATATTATCAATTAAGCAACAGGCAGCTGGGGCGTTTGTCCCCAGACTGAAGTCTGCACCCACACTCTAAAGAGAGTGGACTTTGCTAATGGCCCCAAAGTGGATGTGAAGATCTGAGAGAAGCTAGAGATCCTTCCAAACATTCCAACAGATAGAAAGGGCAACATGAAGAGGCAGCCCTGCCCAAGAGCAAAGCACTGCATTCCAAGGTAAAACCCTTCTTTCCAGCCTTCCTGTCTGAGTCCCCCTTGGCCACTGACCCTAGTATAAAACTGATCACCACACCCACCCCTATACTCAGTCCTTCCAGTAAGGAGGGAAGACTGTTAGGTAAACAGACAAAAACCCACCCCGGCTACCTACAGTGATGGGTCTAGTCCTTCATTCCGATACACTGACAATCAGAAACCACAGAAATTTTAGGAACACCAGGAGTGTGACAGGAAATGTCAAAGATGAAACTTTAGAATGATCCAAAGGAAATAGAGATAATCAAAGTATTGAGGGGAACTTTTTAAAGTTTTCATTAATACCTAATAGGAAAATTTGAGAAGATTTCATATGCACAAAACAAGAAAAGGCTACCATGAAAAATGAAGGGAGGAAAATTCAATAAAAAAGAGTGAGCACAGAATGAACAAAACTGAAATCAGAATTGCTTATTAAAAAGGCAGAGTTGGCTGGGCGTGGTGGCTTACACCTGTAATCCCAGCACTTTGGGCGGATCACAAAGTCAGAAGTTCAAGACCAGCCTGACCAACATGGTGAAACCCTGTCTCTACTAAAAATATAAAAATTAGCTGGGCATGGTGGCACACGCCTCTAATTTCAGCTACTCAGGAGGCTGAGGCAGGAGAATCGCTTGAACCTGGAGGCAGAGGTTGCAGTGAGCCGAGACTGTGCCACTGCACTCCAGCCTGGGCAACAGAGCAAGACTCTGTCTCAAAAAAAAAAAAAAAAAAAAAAAGGCAGAATCAAGGAAATGACCCAGCACAAGAACATGAGACAGGAAATAGAAAAAGGTTTGGCCCCACCCACTCTCGGCTGAGTGTGCCCAGGACCCCACACTTTCTGGATGCCCTGTCCACCATATCCAGAAAAAGTCCTAAAGTCCTGCTGTCCTCAGGCTCGGCTTTGGGCTTCCTGCAGGAGCTGATTCTAAGCGTGGACCCACTCTGGGAAAATGGGTTCCAACTAGAATAAATGTTCCCAATCCGTACAGGGGCTGCCCCCTCTGAGCTCTCACACATAGAAATTAGTAGCTGCTCAGTAACAGCCTGGTCTGGTAGGATCTACTTGTATTTACTTTTTGCACATCCTATCTTTTTTTCAGAAAGGATGTCTACGATTTGGGCCACGTGGCTTCCTACAGTTTGCATTGTATTGGGCAGAACTTCTCCAAGTTGGGCAATGCCCTTCTGTAGTTTCCAGCACTGATGCCAGTTTTTATATATTTGTATTTTTTTGCCCATTTTCAATTACGGTTGATAGATGAGATTGATATTTTCCCCATAAATCTCTAAAGTTTCCTGAAAAGTTGTCAACATGTACCCAATGATCATTAATTGGAGGCCTCTATGAGTCTGACCTTTTAAAAAGTTTGATTCTAACTGGTATTTTGTTTTTGATTGATTTCATAGCAAAATATGGTCTTTCAGAAGATTCTCTTTAGAACACCCTGAATGGTTAAGGCAGAACCTTTGAAAATGAATTAATCATGAAGGCTGCTTTCTTTCTGGGACCCCGTGTTCCCAGATCTCAACTGTGTCTGGGGGCCAGACTACAAACAGATCCATGTAGGAACACGAAGTTTCATGGGGATTTGGGAGAGAGTTAATCTTTTCCTTTCTTCCTTTAGAGAGATTTATTCTGTTATGTACCTTTATCATTGGCCTAGGCCTGATAAGGACAATGTCGGGTAGCTATTTAGATGAGTTTAAAAGATCAGATTGTATAATAGAATGACTGAATGGGTTTTGAGCCACATGAAATAATTCGGCTAGAAAAATTAATGTATGTCATTCTCCTCAAGCCATCCTGTCCAACCTAGGAAAGTTTAATCACCTTTAAAAGGATATAGAAGGTTGAAGCTGATAATGTTTTATTCTTAAAGTTCACCAATAAATATAGGTCTAAAGACTGTTCTGGCACAAATAATATACCTGAGTTTTTTTTTAATGAATATGCAAGAACAGCTTGTTTTAAATAAAAAAACTGTATAATCAGGCTTTGATCTACGATAATGTTTGCTTTTTTTTACATAGATGGTATTTTTCAAAAACTAAACAATACAAAAGGTAAAATATTACCAAATTTTATTAAGACTTTGACTTAATTGTAAGAATTAAGAGGCAAAGTTCCCTCCATTCCTGGGTTTAATCAGTATGAGACAATTCTTTCCACCTTTTTCCTAAATTTACATATACAAACACATGTTTTTCTTTTACAAAAGTACAATGAGTTACACATACTTTTCTGCAGCCATCCCCAGAGAAAAGACTTTTGCATTCTGATATTTGGTTAACAGCAACAACAAAATTAGTGCCTTCTATGAATCAAGCTAAGTGTAGTATTTGAGGGTCATTCTATTCCTTCCTCAATACTCTGGAAATATTGCAATTTCTGCTGCTTTCTGGCATTTAATGTTGCTGAGAACAAGTCTGAGGGGAACAGAAGTAGGTAACTATTTTCTGAATTTTTTTGTTTTTAGGACCTGGAGTTAATTTTTATTTTCTTAAATTTTATTCATTTTTCTTATAAAATATATTTTAAACTTCTTCTTTATGAAGTCAAGTGTTCTTTTCCCATTAAATTTGCTTGGTCTGTAGGGAGCCCCTATGAATATCAGAATCAGGTCAATGGATCTGTGAACTTTTAAAAATACATAGACACAAAGGTTTAGAATGTTTTGGCCTAAGCCAACAAGAGGGAGGGAGAGAGGGAGAGAGAGGGGAAGACAGAGAGACACTGCTGCACTAGAAGTAACTCCACTCCTGTTTTGACCCATTTTCTGCTGCTATAACAGAATACCAGCAATTGGGTAATTTATAGAGGAAAGATGTTTATTTGGCTCACAGTTTTGGAGGCCAGTAAGTCCAACAGCATGGCACCAGCATCTGGCAAGGGTAAATCCCATGGCAGAAAACAGAAGGCGGGAGCAAGCACATGAGATAGAGAGAAAATAGGGGCCAAACTCTCTCCATTCACGGGAACAAGACCTCATGGCCTAATCACCTCCTAAAGGCCCACCTTTTAATATTGTTACAGTAGCAATTGAGTTTCCAACACAATCTATGGGAACATATTGAAACACAGCACCCCCCGCCAACATCAAGGCAGATCAAAGGCTGATAAACCCTGGGCCCAGAAGTGGGTCCCAAGTTAAGGAGATACTTCCCAAGACGATCCTTAAAGAGTTAGTGCCACCAGAAATAAAAACGTACATTGCATGAGTCAAGTAAATACTAACCAGAGGGAAGACAAATTGGCCCAGCAAGGAAATGGGACACCTGTGAATAAGTTAGCTCTGAACACCTGCCAGGGACCAGAGAGATCAAAGCCATACTGCAATCACCAAAGAAATAGAAACTTCCCTGCCTCACTTTCCCCTCCTTTCGTCCCACACTCCAAACCCAGAGGGCAAGAAACTCTGGGGTAAGAGACTCAAAGGGAGCACACATCCTCCCTGTGGCAATGCCCTACCTGAGGCCAACCCTAGCTGGGGAGGGGGAGAAAATTAACATCAAGTCGGCACTCAACTTGTGATTATCACATAGAACTGGAAATGCTAATGACTGAACAGAAACTGTTATATGATTAAAGCAGTAGTCTTTAAACTGGAAACACATGGATACTGAACAGGGATAGTTTTAAGTGAATGTATTTCCAGATCCTAAGCCTCTGTATATGCTCTTTCCTATTAACCGATTTGTCTTCAGAAGCTCCTGTATGAACCCCTTCTGCCATTTTACAAAAGAAAAGCACAGCCCTCGCCCATCCCAAGTCTCCAGGTATTGTCCTGGGGTGTGAAAGCTCCTGTGCATCTTCAACCTTTCCCACTCACATCAACATTTACATGTACTCAAGCCTTTCATATTCTAGAATGTAACCTTCCATTATTTCCCCATATTCTACTCTGGCTACCACCTTCTCTAGTCCATACTCCTCAGAACTGCCTCTGAAGGAGTCATAGACATGGACTGTCCTCATTTTCTCACTTCCCATTCATTTCTCAACCTATGTAAGTCCAACACTGTTAGCTGGCCACTCGATAAACACTCTCCTCTTCCTCACTAACAGAACCCAAATTTTGCTCACAGTGTCAGTGTGCCCAGCCCAGGCAATGGATCACTAAGCCAGAACATTCCCTGCTTTCCCAGCATTCCTTGTGACTACAGGTAGTCATATGTCTCATTATGGCCAATGAGACCTAAGTAGTTAGCTGCAGGTGGGGATTTCTTGGAAATTACTGGTTTCTTGATTTGAAGATGCCACTCTTCCTCCCTTCTTCCTATCTTGAACATGAACATGTATGAGGCTGCATCAATCAGCTTGAGATCATAAGGAATAAGCTTCAAGAATTACAAGAAGACCCTGATGATCATTAAGTTCTTGAACAAACACCAGCAGCCTCTCATCTCTGGACTTCATGCTAGATGAGAAAAATAAGCCTAGATCTGTAAGGCACTAAGGTTAGGTTTTCTTTAACTTGCAGCCAAACTCATTCCTGATACACCTTACAATCTGGCTCCATGAAAACTGCTCTCATCAATGACCATCCAATTCCTTCATACCCGGGATAAATTCAGGCTCCTAGCTTAGATGATCTGAGACATTCTAAATCTACTGTCCACTCCCACCTTGAAACCACCCCTTCCCTTGGCCTCTGCAGTCTAAATATCATCCCCTTCCTCCTTAGACACTTCTCAATTACCTTTATAATTTCTTTTTCTCAACCAGTGTTACAACCTTGGCCTTCTATCATGCTTGCCCTAAATAATCTCCTTGGATGATTTTGTCTATTACCATGAACTTGTTAATCACCTATTTTGCTACTGACTTGAAAATCCAGAACTCCAACCCAAACTTCTCAAACTTCAATTTTTTCACATCCAATTGCCTTTTGGAAATTTTCTTTGGATATTCCAAAGATACCTCAAACACAATTTACAAACTCATCATTCTACTTGTTTGCCTATCTTCCCTTCTCTCAATTAGTGGAATCACCACCCACACAGTTGATAATGTCTGGAAACTAAAAGCTGTCCTAGACCTAAGAAAAATTTAATAGACTCTCAGAAATATATATAGAATTTAGATGTTTTTAAAAACAGCCAGTAAGTCAGCAACTTGTATGTGCTGAAGTTTTCAGGAAAAAAGGCAGATTCAATCAACACCTTCCAAATAAAAACCTTCAGAGCCACAAATGCTGCATAGAGGTCCCTAACATATACGTCTTCTGTCTCTCTCATCTCTTTCTCTCTCTCTCATTCTGTCTCTCTCTCTCTCAGACACACACACACCACCCCAAGTGCTATCCATTCTACATCCCAAACATCTCTTGATTCCATTTTATTTTCTCTGTTCCCATGAATGGAGAATAAGTTTTAATGTTGGATAACAGAGTAGGGTGACTATAGTTAACAACAATGTATTGTATGTTTCAAAATAGCTAGAAGAGAATGACCTGAAATGTTCCCAACACATGGAAATGATAAATACAAAGGTGATAGATAACCTAAATACCCTAGCTTGACCATTACAGTATGCATGTAGCAAAATATTACATGTATTCCATAAACATGTACAAATGTTATGGATCAATAAAAGTAATTTTAAGCAGTTGAACAGAAAGTTACATGTGAAAGGCATGGATCCATTTGATTTCACTTTGAAAATGAGAAGATGCATCCTTCATGACAACACAACTAAGAATACAGAATTTGGGTTAAAAGAAGAAAACAGCCAATAAGTCAGCAACTTGTACGTGCTGAAACTTTTAGGAGGAAAGGCTGATTCAACAAACATCTTGCAAATAAAAACTTTCAGAGCTGCAAGGCTCCACAGAGCTCCCTGCATATAGTATCCACTGTCACCTTCTCTCACACCAACCATATTCACTTCCCAATACTGCAAGAAAAGCCAGACTTAAGCAAAACTTCCAAACAGGCGTAGAAGAAATCATCTGTATAGTATGACCAGTTTCTACTAACTTTCTTCACTTCCTCTGGGTTTTTGCTATCTGTTTTTTTTTTTTATAAGATTGCTGAACACCAAATATGATCTTCCCCATCCATTCTGTTGGAGGGTTTTGGTGTTTGCAGGGGCAGTTGTTGCTTTTGCCAACAACACATTGTTTCCAGGGAGGAGAATCCTCACTCATTTCACACATTCATTTGTTTTTGGAGCCCAGACCACTAGGAAATGAGAGGAAGGAAAGAAAGAAAGAAAGAAGAGAGAGAAGGCGGGAGGCAAGGGAAAAGGAAGACAGAGACAGAAAAAAAGGACAATAGTTTAGGCTATGTTGGATGCATAAATTAAGGTGGGATCTCCACCTAGAGAAAAGGGCCAGAAATTTCCATGATTTCATAAAAGCTCCCCAACCTCAGCCTCAGGGAGACAAAAACTGCTAATGTGAACTAATTCCTAACTCAAAAATTAAGGTGAGAAGGCCTCACTGCCCTCTGGGAAGGCTTGGGGATTTCCCCACCTCTGCCTGGAGGCCTCATATAAGAAAAGTCAGTCTTGGGAAGGTTCCTGGGAGATGGCATTCAGCACCTTCTGGGTCTCTACTCCACACACCCTTCCCGGGCAGCCCACCCCGCACCACTTCCTAGGCAAACTCTCCCACAGAACTCTGCCCTTCCAAACTCTTCTGAGGGGCAGGTGTCTCTACAGTGCTCATTTGTTTCCACAGGGTCATTTTAGCTCAAGGTTAAAGGGCTAAAATCAAAAGAGATGTCATTTGTATTGCAGCAAATAGTAACAATGGAATATACTGTTGGTCTATTTTGAGATGCTGATAAGAAAAAAGAAAAGGTAGAAATAAATGTTATTCTTTTCCTTCTTGTGAAAACTTTCATGACCTTGCTCAACACTTTACAACTGTACTTCCTTTACAAGATATGTCCTTGAAACATCACATGTAAATCTATTTTTTATAATTCAAAACATTTTAAATTTACTTTAGAAACTGGCTTACTTAAAGGCATCATCAAAGAATCCTTTGCTAAAATGAAAGGGTGTTAATGACCTATTTGTCATATATATTCAGATTTGGGTGTATCAGTTTTTCTTAAAATGCTGAACATGTCTATGATTTAGGAAGAAAGCTAATTATTTAAGTGTTTTTAAAAATAGGTTTTCAACTGAACTTGTTCTAGCCTACAGGGACTTTTTCCTACAGTTACACACTTTTAATAGGATATTTGGATCAGAAAAAGACCCTTCTGTGGTCTCAGAGCATGTTTTAAAGCCTGCATATATGTTGCCTCTTCTTTGTCAAACTGAAATTATTGACTTAAGAAATTTAGTAATTTTGCTTTTCAAAAAGCAGCTATAATGACAAAGCAAGAAAAAGAAATTCTGATCAGTGGCTTAAACTCAATTCTAGAGTTAAATTAACGTAGTAACAGTATTGTGACCATGAGCATGGGAATGCCCAAGAAGAGCCAACAGATTTGCCAAAATGAGGTCAGCAAAGCCTGCCTCTTCTTTTACCAACTGTGCTGAGAAGAGAAGTGAAGAGGTACATAATCCCCACACCAGCACTTACGGAAGATGGAGTTTGAGGGAGACTATAAACAAACAATATTTTGGTATCTGGGTTTTAAACTCACATTATGGTTGTTCATTCCACTACAGTGCAAATAATACCAAAGATGAAAGTTTCAAGCAAATAATCGGCTTGAAGGAAGTGATCTCCATTAGGATGAGCTCACCTCTGCTGGCTCCTCTAACTTTGAAAATGTTGGTGTCCTCCAAGGTTCTCAACCCTTCCCTCAACTCTTCTCCCACATTTTCTCCTGGGAAACTGCATACACTCTCAAAGGATGTGCTCACCATCAAGCACCCAAATTGTTATCTTTAGCCCCAAATCTCATCCCAGAGTTCCAGACTCACATTTCCAGCTGCCTCCTGGATGTCCCAATTCTGAACCCACTATTTCCCTCCCTTTCTCAGTGCCTGTTCCTCTCTGTGTCCTCTCCCCGACAGCACCACTACTCCGGCGATAGGAAAAGTGGCGATAATGAGACCTCAGATATTATGACCTCTAGCCTTGACCTCAAAAATGCCTATAAATCCAAAATTAATTCAACTTGACTTTCGAAATTAATCAGACACAACACATAAGCAAACACTCTCCCACAATCTCCTTTATTTGCCATTAATTCCCAACTGACCCACGGGCCACAGTTCCTAGAAGTAGCAGCAAAATGAGCATTCCAGTTGTCACATTGCTGCAGGAGGAGCTAATCTGAACAGTTTGCTGCTTAAGACTCTGTGCTGGTTATTTGCCTATTGTCTCTCAGCCCCAACCCCACTCTTCTGCCTCCACTCAGTAATTCTACTCTGCAATCTGCATTTCTCAGACTTCCTTGCTGCTGGCTTCTGGTTATGTTGTGACAGTGGAAAGAAGGAGCTGGGAAGAAAGGACTCTGTTCCTGCTTTTAGCCTTGACAGTCATCCTTCTAGCAGCGGGTAAAGCAGGAGCGCTGTGGTATCTCCTGGGCCATTCCATTCCCAGCTCTCCCCTCCCCATCCTCAGCACCACCCAAGGTAGCTCCTCCTCTGAGCACCTAGATTTTATATCGCCACCTCTTCCCTTTTGTCACCCAGCACCTAGAGATAGTGACCATTTTTAATTTTTTCAAACTTCCAGACCCTGTATAGCCAGATCCCTGTATGAAATCCCTTCCATGTGAAATACTTAGCATGGTTCCTATATCCTAACTGGACCCTGGCTAATGAAAGAAAGTCTCCTTTGCTCTACGGTTTGTTTTCTTTTGTTAAAAAGTTGAGGTTTTGCTCACAAAATATCACTTTCCATTGCAGACTGATCTACATTTGGTTACCAGTTATTCTGCCATGGAGACTGCTTTTCAGACTGGAAAGGGAAGAATAAATATCAGTAAGAGGAAACACACCTCAGAAAGAGGCCAGCTGGACATGCAGGAATTCCGGGTGCATGATCTACTTCAGATTCTAAATTCAAATTTATACTGAGTATTTAACAGGTTAAGAGAAATATGGGCCTCTTTATTTTTTGCTTAATTTTTATTGCATATGTTTACGATACACAATATAATGTTTTAATATACATATAGACAGTGAAATGATTATTACACTCAAGCCAATTAACATATCTGTCATCTCACATAGTTATCTGTGTTGTGGGGGTGGGTGGGAGAGGTAAGAGCACCTAAAATCTACCATCTTAGCAAATTTCCAGTATTCAATACAGTAAAGGCCTATTTTAAATGATTGTTTTTCCTCTCTAGGGGACACAGTACATTTTAAGACTCAACAAAGAAGACTCTTACTCCTGACACTTATCCTTCCCTCAGCCCTTTCCTCAACAACCCAACAGCCTATGGAGCTCTGTCATCTCTGAAGCATGTAGCTCAGTCTGTACCCACTCCTCACCTCCACTGCAGCAACCTCAGTCTAATTCACCAACACCTATCTCTTGGAAGACAGCTTTCTCCCACTTTTCCAAGGCATGATGTTGGGATAATTGAGTTGCAGCATAGAAAATGACGAAAATTACCTCTCACCACACGCAAATTACTAACAGGTGGATTACACCTTAGGGGAGATAGTTTTCCCTAAATCCCTCATGTTTCTGCAAGTCTTGAAGACAGCCACTCTGGTTTTTTTTGTTCTTTGCTGCCTCTTCAAAGGATATTTGCATGGCAAACAGTCTTAGAAGATATAGTGTCTCTCCCCAAGGAAAATGAGAGACTTGTTTACTGTCCAGTATATAAAGACAATTTCTCCCTCTGGGCAAAGGTCAGGCAAGCTTACAGCGCATTATAAAAGATTTGGGTTCCCTAGGCTCAGGGCTGCTCACCTCTAACACAGTTCACTCCAGGTGTACAAGTCACCTGACCCTCTACACATTTGCTCTGTGGGAATTTGGGCTCTGGGAACTGGCCCAAGAAGATGCTGATACTCTGGCAAAGTCATTTGTCTCTGACCCTCTGACCTGGGAGTCTTGTGTCTTCTGCCAACATTCATGACACTGAGGCAGGCTAACTTGTTAGCTTGCAAGTAAGGCAAAATTTCAGACACTCCACAGTTCTTGACTTACAATACTAAATGTGAAAAACAAAATCATAAAGCTTTAGAAGATGAAATAAAGAGTAGCTTCATAATCTGGAATTGAAAAAGATGTCTAAAACAGATACGTATAAATACTTATATGTATAGATACTTACCATATACGGAAAAGAAGGATAAACTTGACTACACTAAAATTAAGAACTTCCACTGACCAACAGATACCAGTAAGAGAGTGGAAGAGGAAGTCCTAGCCAGAGCAATTAGACAAGAGAAAGAAATAAAAGGAATCCAAATAGGAAAAGAAGTGAAAGTATTTCTCTTCACTGATGATACGATTCTATACCTAGAAAACCCTAGAGACTCCACCAAAAGGCTCCTAGAACTGATAAGCAACTTCAGTAAAGTTTTAGAATACAAAATCAATGCACAAAAATCAGTAGCATTTCTACACTCCAATAACATTCAAGCTGAGAGCCAAATCAAGAATGCAATCCTGTTTACAACAGCCACACAAAAAATTACCTAGGAATGCATCTAACCAAGGAAGTGAAATATGTCTACGAGGAGAACTATAAAACGCTGCTAAAAGAAATCATAGATGATACAAACAAATGGAAAAACATTCCATGCTCATGGATTGGAAGAATCAATATCGTTCAAATGTCCAAACTGCCCAAAGCAATCTAAAGATTCAACACCATCCCTATCAAACTAGGAACACCATTTTTCACAGATCTAGAGAAAACTATTCTAAAATTCATATGGAACCTAAAAAGTGCCCAAATAGCCAAAGCAATCACCAGCAAAAAGAACAAAGCTGGAGGCATCATATTACCCGACTTCAAACAGTACTATAAGGCTACAGTAACCAAAACATCATGGTGCTGATACAAAAACAGATATGTAGACCAATGGAAGAGGACAGACAACCCAGAAATAAAGCTGCACACCTACAGGGATAGCTGGCTAGCCACATGCAGCGAATTAAACTGGACCACCACCTTCCACCATATACAAAAATTAACTCAAGATGGATTAAAGATTTAAATATAAAACCTCAAACTATAAGAATTCTAGAAGAAAACCCAGGAAACACCATTCTGGACATCAGCCTTAGGAAAGAATTTACAACTAAGTCCTCAAAAGCAATGGCAACAAAAACAAAAACTTGACCAGTGGGACCTAATTAAACTAAAGATCTTCTGCACAGCAAAAGAAACTATCAACAGAGTAAACAGACACTCCACAGAATGGGAGAAAATATTTGCAAACTATGCATCCAACAAAGGTCTAATATCTGGAATTTACAAGGAACTTAAACAATTGAACAAGCAAAAAACAAATAACTCCATTGAAAAATGAGCAAAATACATGAATAAACACTTTTCAAAAGAAGACATACAAGCAACCAAAAAACACGCCAAAAAATGCTCCACATCTCTAATCATCACAGAAATGCAAATCAAAACCACAATGAGATACCATCTCACACCAGTCAGAAAGACTATTATTAAAAAGTCAAAAAACAACAGATAATGGTGAGGCTGTGGAGAAAAGAGAACACTTATGCACTGTTAGTGGGAATGCAAATTAGTTCGACTGCTGTGGAAAGCAGTTTGGAGATTTCTCAAAGAACTTAAAACGAAACCACCATTCAACCCAGCAATCCCATTACTGGGCATATACCCACGGGAAAATAAATCATTCTACCAAAAGGACACATGCACATGTATGTTCATCATAGCACTATTCACAATAGCAAAGATAGGTTCACGTTGACAGTGGATTGGATAAAGAAAATGTGGTACTTACACACCATGGAATACTACGCAGCCATAAAAAGAATGAAATAATGTCCTTTGCAGCAACACAGATGCAGCTAGAGGCCATTATCCTAAGCAAGTTAACACAGGAACAGAAAACCAAATACTGCATGTTCTCACTTATAAGTGGGGGCTAAACACTGGGTACTCGTGGACACAAAGATGGCAACAATAGACATTGGGGACTACTAGAAGGGGGAGGGAGAACTGGGGGTGAGGGTTGAAAAACTGACTTTTGAGTAATATGCTCAGTACCTGGGTGACACGATTAACTGTACCCCAAACCTCAGCATCATGCAATATACACATATAAAAAACCTGCACATGTACCCCATGAATCTAAAATAAAGGTTAAAATTATTTTTAAAAGAAGAGAGAGAGATCTGCAAAATAAATAATTTTGACATAAAACTGACAAGGGCTTATATCCAGAATGAATATATATTCTACAAATCAATAAGAAGACCGAAAAAGAGAAAAATGGACAAAATAGTTGGGCAGACCCTTCACAACAGGGGAAATCCAAATGACCAATAAATATATGAAAAGGTTCTCAACCTCAATCAAAATGAGGGAAACACAAATTAAAATGAACTCATGGCCAGGCACGGTGGCTCACGCCTGTAATTCCAGCACTTTGGGAGGGCGAGGCAGGTGGATTACCTGAGGTCAGGAGTTCAAGACCAGCCTGGCCAACATGGTGAAATCCCATCTCTACTAAAAAATACAAAAATTAGCCAGGCATGGTGGTGGGGGCCTGTAATCCCAGCTACTCGGGAGGCTGAGACAGAAGAATTGCTTGAACCTGGGAGACGGAGTTTGCAGTGAGCCAAGATCACGCCACTGCATTCCAGACTGGGCAACAGAGCCAGACTCTGTCTCAAAAAAAGAAAAAAAAAAGAAAAAGAAAAGAAAGAAAGAAAGTCACGTGGAAAACAATGTGTCATCATCTAGCAATGAACACCAGATGACCCATCAATTCTATTTTTAGATACAAGTCTTCTAGGAGACATATATGAGTATGTTCATAGCAGCATTATTTGTAATAGCCAAAAACTGAAAAGACCCCAGAAGTCTACCAACAGGAAAATAGCTCAAAAAAGTATGGTATAGTTATACAATGGTATTCTATACTGCCATAAAAATGAACTACAGTTATACAGAACAACATGGATGTATCTTTTAAAAAAAAATGTTGACTGAAAGAGTGAAACACAAAAGATACAATATGGCCCTATTTTTAGAAGTTCAAAAATAGGCAAAATTCAATTCACAGTATTTAGGAATGCCTCCTGATACAGTTTGGATATTTGTCCCCACCCAAATCTCATGTTCAATTGTAATCCCCAATGCTGCAAGTGGGGCCTGGTGGGAGGTGTTTGATCATGGGGCAGACCCCTCATGGCTTGGTGCTGTCTTGGTCATAGTGAGTTTTCATGAGATCTGGTCATTTAAAAGTGTATGGCACCTTCCCCCACCCTTGTTCTGCTTTGCCATGTGACATGCCTGCTGCTCCTTCGCCTTCCACTGTGATTGTAATCTTCCTGAAGCCTCCCTAGAACCCAAGCAAATGCCAGCACCATGCTTCCTGTACAGCCTGCAGAACCATGAGCCAATTAAATCTCTTTTCTTATAAATTACCCAGTCTCAGGTATTTCTTAATAGCAATGCAAGAATGGCCTAATACACCTACTTAGGTTGTAAAACTATAGATAAAAGCAATAAGTGATTGCCACAAAACATACTATAGTAGTTATTTTGCTGGGAAAGAGGAAGATGTAACTATAAAAGGGTACATGGGAGCTTCTGGGATGCTAGCAATGTCCTAGTTCTTGCCCTTGATGGGATAACATTAGTGTTCACTTTATAATAATCCAACAGTCTGTACACTTATGTTTTATGTCCACAGAAAAAGAGAGACTCAAGAAATGCATGCTCATCATGAAATTGAGCTTTGTCAGCAATCCAGAAGCCCCCCACGTATCCCTTTCTAACACAGCCTCCCCCCTCCTCTCACAGCCTACTACTACGCTGACTTTAATCCCCTAAGTGTACATCACTAAATACTATGATTTATCTTGGTCTGTTTTTTATTTTTCCAGGAATGAAACCAACTGAATATTTGCATTAGAGTCTGAAAACTGTTCTTGATAAATCAATTTATTACTGTGATGTATATGTTTCTTTCAACATAATGATATCTTTACAGTGAATTAAACAAGTTCAGCAGAAACAAAGATAATGTTCCATAACTTCATGAGTGTGTGTCAAAACACATTGAGAACATCAATTTAAAATCAGCAAAACATTATCCATGACATTAACTCAGTGATGTTAATTTGAATTTTATTAGGTTTGTAATTTTATTTGCATTTAATTTGAAATGTTTGGAGTTTATAGTTGTCTTAAAGCTATAAGCACAAATTAACACTTAGTTTTATGTTTATACATATTTAAGTAGCAATACAATAAAACTAAATTTAAGTCAATACACCAAAAAAGTCCCTTATGGAAAGGGGTCCTTAATTCACACAGGTTTGAGAAACCTGCCTAGGCATCAGCTCCCATTTCCTTACCCTCCCCCTCCCACCTGCGTGGGCTCCCTTTATCCCAGGACAAAATATCTTGCTACATAAATCCAGGCACTGTCAAGCAAAGCACTTCCCAAAGCATCCGTGACATCTCTGTGAAGGGATGTCAAGCATTCGACCTGCTAGTTCTGGAATTCATTCCGATTCCATTTGTCATACATGTGATCAAAGCTGGAGAACAAAATAAGACACAGGCAATTAAGCAAAGTGTGAACACCGCTGATTTGAGCCAGAGGACAATTCTTTGAAATGCTAATGACAGTAATCCAGAACTCATGCCTTGCCTCACTCTCACTTATGAACTGGGGCATAGAATCCACTCACCCAGTAGATTTGTTTCCTCTGGCTGCAATAAAAAATTACCAAAAACTTAGTGGCAAAACAATACAGAATTATTTTCTTACAGCTCTAGAGGTCAGAAGTCTAAAATCAGTCTTCCAGGGCTAAAATCAAGGCGCTGGCAGGGCTGGTTCCTTCTGGAGGCTCCAGGAGAGAGGATCCGTGTCCTTGCCTTTTCTAGCTTCTAGAGGTCATGTGCATTCCTTGGACCCTGATCTCTCCTTCACATCACTCCAATCTCTTGCTTCCATCCTCGCATTGCCTTCTCATATAAGTTATCACTCACAGGTCCTAGGGATTAGGACATGAACATCTTGGCAGTGAGGGGAATTTCCCAGCCTGACACGCCCAACAAGCAGAAGTCTGACCTATGACAGCTGCGAATAAGAGGAACCCACTTCTCCTTTGCTTAAATGTCAAGGGGTCAAAAGGTGCTCACAAACACCTGCCTCAAATGCAGTTTCTGTGTGAATGGATCCTAAACTGCCACGCACTACCATTTATGCCTACAGGAGAGAAACACAACCTTTTTTGCAATCGTCTCATCCCTTTAAACTGGGCAAGAATTCAAAGAATTTGCTTTTGCTTTTGAAAAAACTTATTTTGAAATAATGTCTGGTTTACAGAGAAGCTGCAAGCATATGACAAAGAATTCCCCAATGCTACAAAGAATGCTCCAATAGACTTTGCCAGATTCCCTCAATTTTATCTCATTTATTTTATCAATTTTCTCTGTCTCTCTTTTTCTCCCTCCAACCCACCCTTTCCACCCTCTCTCTCTCTCCCTCCACTAAATCATTTTGAGAACAAATTGCAGATATGATGCCCCGTTTTCTCCTATACATTTCATTGTGTATCTCCAGTGCAACTTAGCTTCTAAGCGGGTTTGGAAGTCAGAGGGCTGACCTGTCAGTGGGAAAAGTTTTCCAAGAGAGATATTCTTTGGGGGGAGTGGGGAGGGATAGCATTAGGAGATATACCTAATGTTAAATGACGAGTTAATTGGTGCAGCACACCAACATGGCACATGTATACATATGTAACAAACCTGCACGTTGTGCACATGTACCCTAAAACTTAAAGTATAATAAAAAAAAATAAATAAATAAATAAAATAAATTTAAAAAAAAAGAGAGATATATTCTTCTTTAGGTCTGGAAATCCAAAGGAGACAAGTCCTTGTTCTGGAAAGTGATGAGTGTCACATCTCATTATATTGCAAAAAAATTATTTTTCACATAACATTATCCCAAAATCCAGGCACTGAGATTTTGCCCTTGAGCCACTGATGAGCAAGTACTTATAATACACAATCTCTACCCATCCACTACAGGGAAGCTCAGTGAAACTGGCTACTGAACAGCACAGATGGAAGGAACAAAGCGTAGAAAAAATCCTCATGGACTAGTTGTTTCTCCTTGTCTTTCCTATGTCCTAACCTAAAGTGAATTGAAACTCCCTCTAGGATAAGAGCTATGCCATAGCTATCAGTGTTCTGCAATTTGTGTATATCCTGTAAGCATTCATTTATGATGATTAGTCATTAATGATGATCATCCATTTATGATCCTTATTCATTTATGATTTTCTGCTCAGGTTGCTCTTAGGGTTAGATGAAAAAATTCCATTCAGCAAAGATGTATTGAGCACCTACCATGCCCTGGGTCGAGTGGGAAGTAGAAATGAATGGTGGGTCATGATTTAGTGGGAGAGACAGATGCATCAACCAAAAAGAGCAAAGCAGCATGAAGTACAGTCTGCGGTGGAGCATGAGGGAAGTGTTCTCAGCGGTAGAAAAGACTTCCTAAAGGAAGGAGGGCAGGGATGATGCCTTGAAGCAGCATTTGGGAAGTCTAGGAGAGGGGCAAGGGTTTTCCCAGATGAAAGAGAAGCCTGAGCCGAGGCACCACAGGATGCAGATGTCCAGCATGTCTAAGGACAGAGGGTGACACATCCGGTGTGGCTCAAAAGTGGAGGGTTTGAGTGGAGTTGGGGCCTGAAAATGAGGTGGAATAAGATTGTGAAACCTCTTGACATCATGCCTTATCTTTCCGTGGTCTTTATTCTGTAGCTACAGTTGAACTTTCAGAAAACAAATTTCGTTTTCATTGCCAAGTAATTAACATCCCACAAGTTAAATGTTCAAAACCTTGACCTTGTTCTAGCTCGATTAAACAATTTCTCAAAGACCCTTCCAACCCCACGCCTCTCAGCTCCATGCTGAGATTAATGCATCACTAGTGGAAGGTAGGGCGGGAAAGTCATTGCAAATACACACAGCAGAAAAATACAGATTCACAGCAGGAAAAGTACAACTTTTGTGCAAAGCTGACCCAGACCATCTCATTATGCAGTCGTTGAGACCTGTCTGAAAAGGAGTATGCGGATTTGTCATGAGGAGCTATGTAAATATATTTCCAAAAGATTATTTTCAAATGACTCTAAAGTTTAGAAGGAAAAAAAGATATAACCTTTTTAAAATGTGGGAAGCAGGAACAATATTGCTGGCAGCTTATTCATCTAGTTAAGGAGTACTCTAAGGAGTCCATGCAGAATAGCACCTCATCTGGAGGAAGCTGGTAGGGAGAGGGAGGGAGGGAGGTGGCAGCCAGGCAAAGGTGGGGAAAACAGAGTGCTGACTACATTGAGAGTCTTGGAGGGGATGGAGGAGTAGGGAGGCCACGGAGGCAGGGACGGGGAGGAAGGAAGAGAGAAGGAGGAGGGTGAAGGTTAGGGAGCGATGATGCTGCCCTACCACCACTCTGTCTGGTGCCTTTTGTTTGGGTCCCTTACACAGGCAGGAACAAAGAGGACCTTTCCAATTCTAACGTGCAGGAAAGCCCAATCTGAGAACCAGAAGTAGCTTTTCTGACACCAGGAGCAAAGAAAGCAGCGCGCTTCCAGGCTGTGACTGCCGCACAAAAGCAAATTCTTTGGGAACACCAAAGGTACTTAAGAGACTTCTCACCCTAGGAGTAGTTTCGAAATGAAAACTACCCAGACCTTGCAGCAGCCAAGAATTAAATTGATATTAAATAAACGTGGACTTGTTAAGGCAAATGAAGAGTATTAAGCACATTTTTTTCTTAATTGACTTAAACATCTTACGCTATCAAGGAGCTAATGGCAATGCATC